>NC_092709.1:73870138-74176424 GCF_047496885.1 Scyliorhinus torazame | reverse complement strand
TGCCTTTGACAGTTTGCTGCTGGGAGCTGCAGGAGGGAGACGGAGTGGTGGAGTGACACGAATACTGCTGCAGCTGCCTGGAGGCTGTGTGTCTGTTTTTTGTCACCTCTTCTGCTTCTATGGCCTGGAGCAAGGAAAGGGGGGGATTAGGGTTAGGAGAGTGAGATGACCTACTGCCAGTGCTGACGAAGGGAAGGGGCGGTGGACCGATTGGACTGAACAATTTTCTGAAGGTATTGAAGAACTGCTTTGCAGCTTGCTGGTGACTTTATTGTACTGTTGACTGTTCAATGTTTAATGTCTGGAAGGTGTGTGATTACTCACTACCGCCTCATTTGCTTCTGTGGCTTGGAACAAAGAAAGGGAGGAAGTCAGATGACCTGTTGCCAGTGCTGGAGGAGGAGAAGGGTGGAGGCCCAATTCAACTGAGCAACTTGCTGCAGGTTTTGAAGAACTGCTTTTGCACTCCCCCCCTCGGCAACTCAAATCTCTCCCGCAACTCATCCAAACCTGCAAACTTCCCTTCCAGATACAAGAGCCTCGCCCTCACCAGCCCCGCCTCCCTCCACTTCCTGTACATCCCATCCATCTCCCCCGGCTTAAACCTATGGTTCCTGCACAATGGTGTCAATACCGACATCCCCACCAACTTAAAGTGTCTCCGCAGCTGATTCAACACCTTGGCAGTTGACTGTACCACCCCCCACCCCCCCCCCCCAATCGCCTTATGTTCATATAAAAGTATTGTTGATGACCATTTATTAAACAAATATTCTCGAGTGGTACTGCAGGCTGTGTTTCCCGATTTCTCCTGCTGGTAGCTTCAAATTCCTGAAGGCTGTGTTGCTGCTGTCCCTTTTGCTTCTGTGGCCTGGAGTAAGGAAAGGGATAATGTAAGATGACCTGCTTCCAACACTGGAGAAAGGGAAGGAGTGCTCTTTCTTGCTTCTGATGTGCTCTGAGCTGATGTGACGTTCCGGTGTGACTTTCCACTTTTTGAAAAAATAAATTTAGAGTACTCGATTATTTTTTTTTCCAATTAAGGGGCAATTTAGCATGGCCAATCCACCTAATGTGCACATCTTTGGGTTGTGGGGGTGAAATACACGCAGACATGGGGAGAATATGCAAACTCCACGGACAGTGACCCAGGGCCGGGATGCGAACCCGGGTCCTCAGCGCCATAGTCCCAGTGTTAACCACTGCACCATGTGCCACCCCGACTTTCCACTGTTGAGAGTCTACTGCTGGGAACTGCGGGAGGGAGAGAGAGAAGTGGTTTGATCTGAATGCAGCTGCAGCTGCCTGGAGGCTGTGTGTTTGGTTGCTGCTGCCTCTTTTGTTTCTGTGACTGAGAGCGAGGAAAGGGAGGATATACAATGACCCTCTGTCAGTGCTTGAGAAGTGGAAGGAGTACAGTTTCTCTCTTCTGGTGTGCTCTTCCATGGTGTGACTTTCTGGTGTGACTTTCCACTGTTGAGAATCTACTGCTGGGAGCTGCAGGAGGGGGAAAGAGAAGTGGATTGATTTGGATTGTACGCAGAACAAAACGCAACAATAAATCAAAATCAAATCAGAATGAGCAACTTGATGAACGTGTTGCCAAAATGCTTCTATAATATAATACTCTTTATTGTCACAAATAGGCTTACATTAACACTGTAATGAAGTTACTGTGAAAATACCATAGACGCTACACGACGGCACCTGCTCAGGTACACTGAGCGAGAATTCAGAATGTCCAAATTACGTAACAGCATGTCTTTCGGGGCTCATAGGAAGAAACCAGAGCACCCGGAGGAAACCCACGCAAACACGGGGAGAGCATGCACACAGACAGTGTCCGAAGCCGGGGATCGAACCTGGGACCCTGGCGCTGTGACGCAACAGTGCTAGCCACTGTGCTACCGTGCTGTCTTCATGCAGATTGCTGGTGACTTTTATTGTATTGTTGACTGTTTCATGTTTACTGCCTGGAGGCCATGTGTTTGTCTGCTGTTGCCCCTTTTGCTTCTGTGGCCTGGAGCAATGAAAGGGAAGATGTAGGATGACCTGCTACCAATGGGATGCTCTTTCTCTCTTCTGGCATGTTCTGCATCGGTGTGACTTTCCCATGTGACTTTCCACTGTTGAGAGTCTGCTGCTGGGAGCTGGGTAATGTGATATATGGACTGTTTAGCAGTTTGTTTTAATCTTTTTGTATAAAGGTACTTTTGACTGATTAAGAAATAAAATATTGTCAAGTGGTGCTGTAGGTTCTGTTTGCTGCTTGCAGCTGCTTTTTGCTGCAAATGCCTGGAGGCTGTTGCTGCTGTTTCCTTCATTTTCTGTAGCCTGAAATAAGGACATTTTCTTTTCTCAGATACCTGGAACACTGGGCTCAGGGGATGTATGAGTCCAGAAGGCAATCAGGTTTGAAGCACAAAGACATTGCGGGACTGGACTTGGTGCATCACATTGATTCGAGTGAGCAACCTGATGAAGATGTTGAAGAAATGTTTTTACAGATTACTGCTGCTTTTGCTGCTGGTGTGGGGAATGCTGCATGTAACTAGCACTCACCGCGGGTGAAACATGCTGGAAGTCAAGGATATTCAACTGCACCTTGAGCACCAGTGGAAAATGTGGATGTCAGAACTTGGTTCCAATGAGGTTGGACCACCTGGGAGGGAGTGGCAGTGGCTGTCAGTGTGGGCAGAATAACCAGGAAGACTGCTGTACAATGTCAGAAGAAGATATAAAGTCTACTTTCCAATAATGATCCTAATGATATTGTCCACTGTCCCCTGAGTTGAGAATGATCCTACTCAGTGTCATGAGTTTCTGCCATGGGTCTTCATGAATCAGGCTGATCATGGATCAGGCTGATTATTAATCTGCAGCTATTTGGGGGCAGGGTATCCCATGATGTCGAGGCATCTGGAATGCAGGATTTGCTTCATTTTCTTTCCTTCTCTACTTCTGTTCTGCTCATCATTAAGACAATGTGATTCAATGCATAATGTAGCTTGATGGAGAAGCTGTCACCTTATTGAACAATAGGTAGCAAGCTCCTCCCAGTTATTAACAGCAATGCCACTACATGTTTTAAGGAGAGCTTCAGGAGTGTCTTTGAAACATTTTCTTTGTCCGCCCTGTGGTGGTTTTAAAATTAAGTCTACAGGCCTCAGAGGTTCAAAGAAACAAGGAGCTTTATTCTGGAGATGTTAACACTACAGACTGCCTTGTTATTCTGCCCATTTGCCTGCGCACATGGGAGATGACGTCATATGATTGGTCTTTTAAAGTGCCCCTGTTCCACTGCAAGGCTGCTAGTGAGGAAGCACTAAAAATACCATCAATACACAATGTTTCCCTTGACTTTAAATCAAAGGTCCCTGACACAATAGACATATAACATTAACAATCAATCAACAACAGTCAGGTATGGCAGACGCTTTGAAGACCGTCGTTCTCTGTGTGGTTGTCAGTGAACCTCAGGATTTGCCTTTTAGGGCTTGATGCAACCTCTGGTGTCTTTGGCTTGGTTTGGACGTCGTCCATAGAGGTTGACCCCGGTGCCTGGTTCTCAACTGAGGTACTGCTTTCTCCAGTTGGATTGATTAGTGTCGGGTCCTGTCTGTGCTAAAGTGGGAGCAGGTATCACTTTTCACCTGTGGTTTGTTCCTTGCCAGAACCTCTTGACCCTGGTGAAAAAGACAACATTTTGCCTTGATCTCTCGCCATGTGACCTGATCATGCTACTTTTTCTCGTCAATTTATTTTGTCTGGGGTGGATTTAGCATATCAAATGCTGTGAATAATTGACGGGAGGAACTAGGGTTGTTGAATGTGAAGCACAGGGGTGGAATGGTGCCACAGTGGTTAGCACTGTTGCCTCATAGCACCAGGGACTAGTTTGATTCCAATCTTGGGTGACTGTCTTTGTGGAGTCCTCATCTTCTCCCCATGTCTGTGTGGGTTTATTCCGGGTGCTCCAGTTTCCTACCACAGTCAAAAGATGTGCAGGTTAGGTGGATTGGCTATGTTAAATTGCCCCTTAGTGTCCAAAGGTTAGCTGGGGTTAGGGGGATAGGGCGGGGGCATGGGCCTAGGTACGGTACTCTTTTGGAGGGTTTGTACAGACTTGATGGGCCGAATGGTCTTATGCACTGTACAGATTCTATGATTCCTGTACGTGAGCAGGAATTGGCTCAATTGTTTAGACAATGAACTTTGTTCTCTAGTTACCTTCAACAAATGTTTCATCATCTGTACAAAATGTTCTGCCAGCCCATTTGTGGCAGGATGATAATGAGCTTATCGAATGTATTGAATTCTGTCCTCTTTCCAAGTTGTGTGCGGACTCTAGAAATGAATTGTGGCCTATTATCGCTCACGGGTTGTTCAGGGTAACCAAATCTGTTGAAGATTTCACCCAATCTCTCAATTGCTTCCATGATAACAGCTTCAGGTCATTTTGAGTGAGCATCGATTAGAATGAGAAAAATACACCCTTCAAACTGTCTGGCATAATCAACGTGTACTCATAATCAACCTCTTCTGGCCAAATCACAGGTGTAATGGACTGCTGATTTCTGCGCAAGACGAACACATTCCCGCCTTCCCCTTGATTTTGACATTTAGCTCCAGTCACCAATAGTAGCTTCTGGCCATCTCCTTCATCCTTACAATACCACAGTGGCCTTCATGTAATTGATTTAATAGATGTTTTCTTAATAATGGTGGAATGATGACTCTCATTCCCCAGAGAAGACAACCTGCCTTCGTGGATAAATCAAGTCTTTGAGCTTAAACTCAGGGTTTGTTCCTGAAGTCTTTCTTCACAGCACCATGTTCATGACCTGTGACAGTACTGGTTCATTTCTGGTATACTTCTTAACATGTCCTGTGGTTACAGGAGTGTTATCTACTTGCTCAAAGTCAAAAATATTTCCACACCAGCTGCTTATCGACAAACTATTTGGTAAAGATAATTGGAAAAGCCCATTTACGTTTCCAGGAAGTCGTGACTGGCGATACTTGATTGTGTATATCTGTGCTGACAAGAGCAATGCCCACCTCTGTATCCTGCTTGCTGCCATTGATTGAATCCCGATATGAGGTCCAAGAGTCATTGTTAATGGGTGATGGTCCGTCAATAATGTGAATTCCTCCCATAAAGGAATCGGTAGAACCGCTTTATGCCAAAAATTATTCCAAAGGCTCCTTTTGCTATCTGTGTGTAATTGCTTTCGGCCTTATTCAAGGTCCTGAACGCAACGGCGATTGGCTTCTCTTCACCTATGGCATTACATGGGAAACCACCATCCCACCCTATAAGGTGAAGCCTCACATTCCAGTTACAGTGTAAATGTGGGTCAAAATGTGTCTGGATTCTGACTTGAGTAGCGCCTCTTTGGCTTGTTGGCTTGCATGAATGCTCTCCCACATTAATCCACCCATTTCCACGTTTTATTTTGACTCAGTAAATTGTGTAAGGGTTTTGGAATAGTAGATGGATCAGGCACAAACCTTCTGCAATAATTTGGTAAGCCGAAGAAAGATCGAAGTTGGTTCACATTCTGAGGTGTGGGTGCTTCAGTAATGGCTTTGACTTTCGCAGGCGACTTAAGCAGTCCCGTGGCGCTGAAGCCATGTCCCAGATATTCGATTGAAGATTGGAAAAATTCCCATTTCTCTTTTCAGACTCTTACTCCATAATCTTCTAATCACTGAAGTACGGCATCTAGGTTGCGGGAGATATTCTTCCTCATTCTTTCCAGGAGCCAAGATGTCGTCAAATCCGCTTAAGATTGAGTTCATAGCTCATTGGAACTATAGTGGCACTGAAATGATGCTAAATTGTAGACTTTTATAACAAAATAACCTTTGTGTGTCACAATCTTCAAGAACTGTTGTGAATCTGGATCAGGGTGGTTCAATCACTCATGTTAACGAGTTCAAGGCTCCTGTTCTGACCAGTCATTCTATTTCTGCCTCTACCGTAGGTCTGGTTGCGTACGACACTGATCTCGTCTTTAAGCATCTCGTCTGAATTTCTTCTTTGATCTTCAGCTTTACTGAGATTCCTTCATGCTTCCCAGCTCACCGTTGAAGACATGGCATGTTTCTTCAAGATTTTGGTTAGATCTGATTTGGAATCTGTCATGAGGTTTACTTCAGCCCAATGTAATCTGATCTTTGTCAGCACATTCTTCCCATTATTGCTGGATACTTACCCTCAACCATGTGCCGTAGGTCCATCTAATTGCAGTTACATCAATCAGTGGCCCTTCAAAGGAACCACTTCTCCAGTGTAGGTTTTTAACACCATCTTCGAGGGTTTTTCAGCAATATGTTGGAGCTTTTCTTAACAAACAGTTTATGGTACTAATGAAACGGCTGCCCCAATGTCCATCTCCAGCTTCACTGGCTGACTATCCAGTAATGGAGTGACCCAGTAACGGTTTGCTTCACCAGCAATAGCCAGTACCTTTAATGCCACTTCATCTTCGGATTGTGAATCATGTCCTTTTTGTACCATGTGGATACTTTTTTCTTTATTTAGTTTCCCATTTCATTTATTCGGCTCTTGCTTTTTGCAACTTCTTCCTGAAGCTTGTTTCTTTTTCCAACAAGCATATTCAGTGCGGCCCATTCTGCCACAATTCCTGCACATGATGTCCTTTGCACCAACAATCTGCTGCTGAGTACCCAATTTTTGCACACCTATGGCAAGTGCGCGTCTGTGTCTGTGTTTGAGTTTCGGTTGACATCTTGTAAATTCTTGTGTTCAAACTCAACTGCTGAGCTTCTTTGGCTGCTAATTCCATGGATACATCAACTTCCAAAGCTTTTAATGTCAGGTTGCTTTTGGTTAACTATCACTTTTGAATAGCTTTACTCATTAAACCACAGACTAATCTATCTCTGATGGTGTCGTTTAACACATCCCTGAATTTGCAGTGTTCAGCCAGTCTTTTCAAGGTAGCTACAAACTGTGCAATTGATTCACCTTCTTCTTTGTTGCACTTATGGAACCTAAACCTTTCTGCGATGCCTAAAGGTTTTGGTGAATAGTGACCCTGCAAAATTTTCACTATTTCTTCATAGGTTTTCATGTTTGGCTTTTCCAGCTGTACCAGACTCCTCACGAGGTTAAATGTTTCCCCTTCCCACCCCCCTATTATGCTTAAGAAAGTTGGACTTTTATATCTGCTGCTATCTTGTTTGTTTGAACAATATAGTCAAATCTCTGTATATGAGCATCATCATTCTGTATTCTCATCAAATGCTCCCATGGTGCCAAAAACTACCATTGTTTCCACTATGGAAGGACCTGCATGAGCACAATGTACCACAAACATTTCCTGTAGCGACAATTGAATTATTTATTTTTCTCTTAAGGTGGCTACAAATACTTTCTGACTTTTTTTTTTAGGTGCCTGCAAATGCTGTTCGCCTACCTCGTTGCTGTTTTTATGTGGTGCTTTTAAAATTTATTCGAAGGGGTCTGTCGTCTTAACATCTATGTTACACTGCCCATTTTCCCATGCTAACAGCTGATGATATCATGTGTTCGGTGTGCCCCATTTCACTGCAAGGCTGCAAGTGAGGAAACGCTAGAAATACCATCAATACACAAAACTTCCTGGAACAATGGCCTTTCAAGAGTTGAGAAAGACCTGGTGGGGGGGATATGCTTTTCTAGCGCTCTGGATACCGTGTAGTAGTAATAATAATAATCTTTAATATTGTCACAAGTAGGCTTACTGTGAAAATCCCCTAGACGCCACACTACATTGCCTGTCCAGGTGCACGGAGGGTGAATTCAGAATGTCCAAATTATGTAACAGTGATTCTTTCGGGACTTGTTGGAGAAAACCAGAGCACCCGGAGGAAACCCACACAGACATGGGGAGAGCATGCACACAGACAGTGACCCAAGCCGGGGATCGAACCTAGGACCCTTACGCTGTGAAGCAACAGTGCTAACCACTGTGCTACCATCAAAGTTGATTTTGCAGAATTTGTACCTGAATGATTGTGGAGCTGACTTCAAGAATAATACTATCGTTTGTTCGACAGTCCTCCCATTGAAACAGGAAGATATAGCACAGGCATTACTGATGGAATTTCCCTTGCCCTCTTATGTGTTGCTCATACACAGTCCAGGTCTCGCTGCAGTACACGAGTGTGTTGATAACAACTGCTCTGTACACTAGGATTTCTGTTGACTTGTTGTCAAACAATCACTATCATAGTTTGTAGAAAACTGAGCCGAGACAACTAATTGGTGTTGGATCTTCTTGTCAATGGCGGTCTTGTGAGAAATAGCTGCCAAGACATGGAAAATGTTTAACATATTTCAAATTCTCTCCTTCACCATATATGGGAGATGTATTTAGATGCTGAGTTTCTGCCCAGCAATATTCAAGAACAGGCGAGTTTCTTGTATGCAGTATTGACGAGACCGAGAATGGCTTGTAATTCTGGTCCTGAGTAAGCAATGACATTGCAGTTAAGCACAAACTATACATCATGTACATCTATAGTGGTCAGTTCAGTTTTTGCATGGAGCGACTGAGCTAAAAGAGTTTTCAATCTAGGCAATATTTAATACAGACACCAGAGGGCAACTGATCTTTGTTAGGGCGAATAGCCAGGTGGATTGTAAATAGTATGGGGTCTATCTTACAGCTTTACTTGACTCTGCTGAGACACTGAAGGTGTATATTTCAGATCTCCCACTCAAACAGATGCAGTCACATCTTCAATTGCAGGATTGTGACAAAGTTTCTTGGACATCCTGTGGGGAGTTCAACAGCGCACCCTGTGGAGGAGCAGGGAATTGCTGACAGTAACAAATAGTTTTCCACTGCATCTGTAACTGCATGTGTGTGGATACCAGATGTCGCTGCCAGTTTCAAAGGGTAATGACAACAAACACTTACAATTTTGCCAATATTACAACCACAAAATTTGGATCAAGCTCTGTGGTGAGGAATGCAATTGGTAGTTATGATATGGAGACCATGCTGTGTAAAATGTTACACTAGTTAAAGTTACATTAAGATTTACAGCACAGAAGCAGGCCATTCAGCTCAACTGGTCTATGTTGGTGTTTTTATTGCATTTAACCTCAGCAGTATAACCTTATATCAAAGATTAGATACGTTGCGTCAGCTCCGAAGAAGAGTTACACTTGAAATGTTAACTCTGGTTCATTCTTCGCAGATACTGCCAGACCTGCTGAGTTTTTTCAGCATTTTGTTTTTATTTCAGACTCCCAGGATCTGCAGTATTTTGCTTTTGTTTTAGTATAACCTTCTAATTATTTTCTCCTCATGGCCATATCTAGCTTCCCTTTAAGCAGGATGGTGGCACAGTGGATAGCATTGCTGGGTTCAATTCCGGCCTTGGGTGACTGCCTGCGTGGAGTTTGCAGGTTCTCCCCGTGTTTACCAGGGTTTACTCCGGGTGCTCTGGTTTCCTCCCACAGTCCAAAGATGTGTAGGTTAGATGGACTGGTCATGATAAAATTGACCTGTAGGTTAGGTGGTGTTGCAGGGATGGGATGGCCTCCTTCTGCACTGCAGGGATTCTATGATTCTATTCTATGAAATCCATCTGTGTTGTTTGCCTCAAAAACTGCATGTGGTGGCAACTTTCATATTCCAAACACTTACTATGAAAATTACTTTCACCGGAATTCTTAACCAAATTTATTGATGACCATCTCATTTTGGACAGTCCACAATCTTCTCTGTATCTATCCAATTGAACCCTTTTTATGACCTTAAAGGCCTCAACTCTCAGCGTTTCCTTTGTTGGAGGAAAAAGCCCCATGAAAACCTCTCAGTGCTAGTATTGTCCATATATATCCCGTAACAGCCTCCCCGAGCAGGCGCCGGAATGTGGCGACTAAGGGCTTTTCACAGTAACTTCATTTGAAGCCTACTTGTGACAATAAGCAATTTTCATTTTTCATTTTTTATATATCTCCAATGCCTCTTTTTCCTGGTGAAGACCAGAACTGTGTTCATGTAGTCTAACCAAGGTTTTGTATAAATTTATATCTCTGCTTTGAATTCTATATCTCTGGAAAATAACCTCAGTGCTTTGTTTGCATTCTTATGACCTTATTAATGCACAGTGCTACTTTCAAAGATTTGTGAATCTGTACATGTAAAATCCTTTCCTCCTCCACCCCACTTAGACTCGAATTCCCCAAGGAGTTTGTGGCCTCCTTATTCCTCCTACCAAAATGCAGCACCTCACACATATTTATATTGAAATTAATTGGTCATTTACATCATTCTGGAAGTTTATTCATATATTTTTGTATTTTGTCACAGTCTTCTTCAGTAATAACTATACTCCTAATTTGTTGTCACCTGCAAATTTGGAAATTGTGCTTTCAATTCCCGCATGCAAATTATTTATTAAATTACTGAACAACAATGGTTCCAATATCGATTTCTGAGGAATATCATTTTCTACTTTCCTACACTCTGAGTGAATCCGCACAGCTGGAGAAACTTTCAGCTAATCCAGGGCTGGGTATTTGACATGCAGTTAGACAACACTGTGTATAGCCCCAAAGATGATCAAAAATGGCATCAAGGAGCCCTAGCAAAACTGGAGCCAATGGAAATTAGAGGCAACTGTCCACTGGTTTGAGTCATACCTTGGACAAATAAAGATGGTTGTGGTTGTTGGAGGTTCTCAGTCTCAGGACATTGCAAAGAGCTCCTCAGGGTCGTGTCCTAGGCTCAACCATGTTCAGCTGCTTCATTAATACTCTTCCCGGTCGGCTCACTTCCGGTTGCGGTGATGCCACTCAGGACTGGACGCAAAGAACAGAGGGGTGGCCATTTTGGTGGGGAAACAGGTAGCATTTGAAGCAAAGAACATCGTAGCAGATAGCGGAGTGGATTTATGGACCAAATGGGGGGAGTGAATCCATGGCGATTTCTTAGACCTAGGGCTAGGGAGTTTTCCTTCTTCTCCCATGTCCATAAAGTGTACTCCCGGATAGATTTTTTTGTTTTGGGAAGGTCGTTGATCTCTAGGGTGGAAGAAGCTGAGTACTCAGCTATAGCGGTTTCGGATCATGCCTCACATTGGGTGGACCTTGAATTAGGAGAGGAAAGGGAGCAGAGAACACTCTGGCGATTAGATGTGGGACTGATGGCGGATGAGGGAGTGTGTGCAAGAGTGCGGGGGTGTATTGAGAGTTACCTGGAGGTCAATGACGACGGCGAGGTCCTTGTGGGAGTGGTTTGGGAAGCACTAAAAGCGGTGGTCAGAGGAGAGCTGATCTCTATTGGGGCCCACAAAAGGAAAACAGAGGCCAAGGAAAGGGAAAGATTACTGGGGGAGATTTTAAGGGTGGACAGGGAATTTGCAGAGACCCCGGCTGAGGAATTGTACAGGGAGAGGAGATGACTCCAGACGGAGTTTGACCTTCTGACCACCAGAAAGGCGGAGGTACTGTGGAGGAAGGCACAGGGGAGGAGGTATGAATATGGGGAAAAGGCTAGTCGCCTGTTGGCTCATCAATTGCGAAAGAGGGCAGCAGCGAGGGAGATAGGAGGAATTAGAGACGAAAGGAGAGACACGGTGCGAAGGGCAGGAAAGATAAATGAGGTGTTCAAGACCTTCTATGAGGAACTGTATAGGTTTCAACCCCCAGAGGGAGAGGAGGGGATGCGGCAGTTCCTGGACCAATTGAGGTTCCCGAAAGTGGAGGAGCAGGAGGTGGTAGGCCTGGGGGCACCGATTGAGGTGGACGAGGTTATTAAGGGACTGGGAAGCATGCAAGCAGGGAAGGCCCCGGGGCCAGACGGGTTCGCGGTGGAATATTACAGAAAATATGTGGACTTGTTGGCCCCGTTGATGGCGAGGACGTTCAATGAGGCCAGGGAAAGGGGGACTCTACCCGCGGCAATGTCGGAGGCGACGATATCGCTAATTTTGAAGAGGGACAAAGATCCGTTGCAGTGCGGGTCCTATAGACCTATTTCACTATTGAACGTGGACGCCAAATTGCTGGCAAAGGTACTGGCATCGAGGATAGAGGACTGTGTCCTGGGGGTGGTGCACGAAGACCAGACAGGGTTCGTAAAAGGGAGACAACTGAATGTTAACGTGCGACGACTATTAGGGGTGATAATGATGCCCCCAGTGGAGGGGGAGGCAGAGATAGTGGCGGCAATGGACGCAGAGAAGGCATTTGATAGGGTGGAGTGGGAGTATTTATGGGAAGTGTTAAGGAGGTTTGGGTTTGGGAACGGGTTTATTAGCTGGGTTAGACTTCTTTATGGGGCTCCAACTGCAAGCGTAGTTACAGGTCGACATAGATCGGAGTATTTCCGACTATATAGGGGAACAAGACAGAGATGCCCGCTGTCTCCATTGTTGTTCGCGTTGGCAATTGAACCTCTGGCCATGGCGTTGAGAGACTCCAGGAAATGGAGAGGGGTGATTAGAGGGGGAGAAGAACACCGAGTCTCGTTATACGCGGATGACCTATTGTTATACGTGTCGGACCCAGCGGGGGGATGATAGAGGTTATGCGAATTTTGAGGGGGTTCGGGGAATTCTCGGGGTATAGGCTAAACATGGGGAAGAGTGAATTATTTGTGATACATCCAGGGGACCAGAGCAGAGAGATAGAAGGCTTGCCGCTAAGGAAAGTGGAAAGAAACTTCCGATACCTGGGGATTCAGATCGCTAGGAGCTGGGGAACCTTGCACAGACTTAATCTGACACGGCTGGTAGAACAAATGGAGGAGGACTTCAAGAGGTGGGACATGCAGCCCCTATCGCTGGCGGGCAGGGTGCAAGCAATTAAGATGATGGTCCTCCCGAGGTTCTTATTTGTATTTCAATGTCTCCCTATATTAATCACCAAGACTTTTTTTAATAAAATAGACAGGAGCATCACGAGCTTCGTGTGGGCAGGGAAAGTTCCGAGAGTAAGGAGGGGGTTCCTTCAGCGTAGTAGGGACAGAGGAGGATTGGCACTACCGAACTTGGGCGATTACTATTGGGCCGCCCATGTGGCAATGATACGTAGATGGATGATGGAGGGTGAGGGAGCGGCGTGGAAAAGACTGGAGAGAAAGTCCTGTAAAGGGACGAGTTTAGAGGCGCTGGTGACGGCGCCGCTACCGTTCTCACCTAAAAAGTTTACCACGAACCCGGTGGTGGAGGCAACACTGAATATCTGGGGACAGTGGAGGCGACAGAGAGGGGTGCGGGGAGCCCTGGTGGGGTCCCCTATCAGGAACAACCATAGGTTCGCCCCAGGAAGAATGGATGGAGGATTTCAGAGCTGGTACCAGTTGGGAATTAGGAGGGTGGGAGATCTATTTATAGATGGGACGTTTGCGAGCTTGGGAGCATTGGAGGAAAAGTATAAGTTGCCCCGGGGAAATTTCTTGAGATATATGCAGGTGAGGGCATTCACTAGACAACAGGTGAGGGAATTTCCATTGCTCCCGACACAGGGGATACAGGACAGGGTGCTTTCAGGGGTGTGGGTCGGAGAGGGCAAGGTGTCAGAGATTTACCGAGAGATGAGGGAAGAGGGGGAGGAGTCGGTGGGCGAACTAAACGGAAAGTGGGAAGAAGAATTAGGGGAGGAGATAGAGGAGGGTATGTGGGCTGATGCCCTAAGCAGGGTAAATTCCTCTTCCTCATGCGCCAGGCTTAGCCTGATTCAATTTAAGGTGCTACATAGAGCACACATAACGGGAGCAAGATTGAGCAGGTTCTTTGGAGTGGAGGACAAATGTGGGAGGTGTGGCGGGAGCCCAGCAAACCACGCACATATGTTTTGGGCACTGGAAGGGTATTGGAAGGGAGTGACGGGAGTGATTTCGCAGGTGGTGAAGGCCCGGGTCAAACCAGGCTGGGGGTTAGCTCTATTTGGAGTTGCGGAAGAGCCGGGAGTGCAGGAGGCGAAAGAGGCCGACGTTGTGGCCTTTGCGTCCCTAGTAGCCCGGCGCAGGATCCTACTCATGTGGAAGGATCAAAACCCCCCGGACTGGAGGCCTGGGTAAATGATATGGCGGGGTTCATTAAATTGGAGCAGATAAAGTTTGCCCTGAGAGGATCGGCTCAAGGGTTCACCAGGCAGTGGCAGCCATTTCTCGACTACCTAGGGGAACGTTAGAGGGAAGACAGATGACCAGCAGCAGCAACCCAGGCGGAAGGGGGGGAGGGGAGAGGGGGGGGGGGTGGTTAGTTTAGTTTAGGTCAATAGATAATGGGGTTTTGTTACTTGTGTATTGTTAAAAATTTCTGTATTGTTACTGTTGCGTTTGTTTTGTAAGAGGGAAAAATTGTTGTTTGGGAAAAAAAATGTCAATAAAATATATTTAAAAAAAAATAAAAATACTCTTCCCGGTCAGGAATGTCAGAAGAAGGGGTGTTCACTGATGATTGCACAATATTCAGTACCATTCACAACTCATCAAATACTGAAACAGTCCATGTCCATATGCAGCAAGACCTGGATGTCATTCAGGCTTGGGCTGATAAGTGGCAAGTAACATTAGCACTCCAAAAGTGCCAGGCAATGACCAACATGAGAGAATCTAACCATCTCCCTTTGACATTCAATGGTATTACTATCACTGAATCCCCCACTATCAACAAATATCCTTAGCCCTTACCATTGACCAGAAACTGAATTGGACCAACCATATAAATACTGCGGTTAAATATCAGGTCAGAAGCTGGGAATTCTTTGGTGAGTAACCTCAACGCCTCACTCCCAAAAGTGTGTCCACCATCTATAAATTACATGTCAGGAGACATTTGACACCATTCAGGACAAAGCAGCCCACTTGATTGGCAACCCATCCACCATCCTTAATATCCACTCCCCCACAACTGATGTACAGTGACAGGATTGTGTGTCATCTGCAAAATGTACAGCAGCAACTCACCAGGCTCCTTAGACAGCACCTTCCAAACCTGAGGCGTCTACACCTGGGAGGCTAAAGGCAGAAAATGCCTGGGAACACCATCACCTGCAAGTTTCCTTCCAAGCCACACACCATCCGGACTTGAACCTATGTTGTCGTTCCTTCACTGTTGCTGGGTCAAAATCCTGGAACTCCCTTCCGAACAGCACTGTGGGTGTACCTACTGCAATGGTTCAAGAAGGCGGCTCACCACCTTGGCAAATAAGAATGGGCAACAAATGCTGACCTCGTCAGCGGCACCCTGTGAAAGAATTAATTAAAAAATATATATATATTGTAAATAGCTGAGGCTTCAGCACGGATCCTTGTGACACTCCACTAGTTCCAGCCTGCCAACTTAAAAAGGCCCTGTTTAACCGTATGTTTTTCTTCCTGTCGTAATCTCTGCTAATGTATTATCCCCAACTCCATGAGCCTCATCTCTTTTCAATGTCACCTTATTGAATGCCTTTTGGAATTCAAAGCATTTTACATCTATTGGTTCCCCTTTATATAACCTACTAGTTGCATCCCCAAAAAACTCTAATAAATCTTTCCATCAGAATTTCCATTTTATGAAAATCATATTGTGCCATTCATATTATGCCATGCAGAGAAAACCAGGCATGTGATCCTGTGGACTGGATGGAAGTCCAGTTGGAAGTATTCAGCAGGGCACCTTGAGCAAGTAGTTTGCAAGAAAGACATTTATTAATGTCTTGTTTGGTACTTTACCATGGTCATCTTTATCAGTGGTCACCTTCAAGAACCTCACCAAGTGATTCATTTGGAATGTGTGAGGTTTTACTTTGTCAACTTGACTCTTGAACATGGGGTCATTAAATTTAGCTGAGTTGCTCTTGCAGAGAGCCAGCATGGACACAAATAACTGGCCTCCTTCTGTGCAACTATTCTTTGATTCCATGAATCTATGAAAACATCAGATGCTTATTTTCCGTCTGACTGAAATTAGTCATTTTATTGCACCAAGCCCTGTTCATGTTTCATTCTACTTTCACAAGTCTTTCTTGTCCCAAAGGACAAATGATCTGTTTTCAAATGTTTTCATTGTTAACTACCTTAACGTTAATAAATATACCTTTAAATTGACAGATTATAGAGAATGATTTAGGTTCCTGCAGCAGTTCTCCTGCTCTTTCTCCATGTTTAAGAGCTCAGTCGCACTTTTCTCAGCTTTGGTCAGCATCATTTGGTTGGATGATTCTTCCTATATGCACATGTTGTCCTACTTACTTGTTACAGGAGAGCTCTCCCTGACAGTCCTTTCTGCATTATTAAGGCATTTGCTGCATTTTTTTTGTCCCTTCCCATTTGGGGGACTGCATTCATTTCTGGGCTATTTCTGCTCGAGCAGCGTGTGCTGTCCAAGTGTGGGGCATTCTTCCAAGATCTAGATTGCTTGATGTCTTTCAATGACCTCTTTACTAAGAATTTCCACTTCTGTGATTCTGATGAATGACTTGTACCTTGCTTTGTTTCTTTTGCTTTCTATACCTTTCCAACTCGTGGAAATAATGTCACACTCATTGATAGGAGAAAGTGATGCATTATCAGGAAATTAAATTGGTCCATTTACATGATTTTAGCTTTACTTTAATTGCGTGACTTAATTTATTGTCATTGAGATTATCACTATGGGACTGATAGAAAATATTGCATCAGTTAAACTGGCAGCCACAGTTGATTCAATGTCAAATTGTTCTAATGCCTGCAAGTGAAACAAAAGGATTTGAGTTGGAGAGGGAAGCACATTGATGTGATCTTAATCTTAACCGTAACTCTATGCTATTTTTGAATTTAACAAAACCAGAAAGGAACTTGCCTTAGGCTAGTTAGCAAGTGGCATTTCCTAGGTCTGAATGGTATCAAACTTTTTCTTTCTTTTTCTAAACGAATGGCCACACCCTGAATAACCCGGCGAATTGCGGGAGAGGCCAAAAACGAGAATTGCTCCAGGCGCCAAACAGGTTGCGATGCAACCGACCCACTCCTGTCGGTGAAATCGGGATCTCACTGTAGCATAGCAAAAAAACAATTATCACCACTTAAGCCCCATTTCCATACAATTAAATGGAGCGACCCCATATCCAACGGCGTGTTGTGATTCAGCGGCCTCCCCAGCAAGTGCCCACGTTGGCGCCAATTAATACTCCTTTTGAAAAACGTGAACCTGGCAGGAGGGCTTCTGTGGAGTGCTGAAGAGGTGAGTAGCCATCTATACTCACAGGCGAAGAGCCTGGGGGTGCTGGATTTGCTGCCCCAGTGCTCGGTGGGGGGGTGGGGGAACCCTCGGCTGGGGCAGGGGGGACCCTCCTTAGGGGCATACCGCCATGGGAGGGTGGGAGGGGGGCAACTGGGGGCCAACTGCTCACAGCACCACCATGCCAACCCCTGAATCGTATGCACCTGTTCCGGGGGGCAACCCTTGTTCTTGCCCGTCTGCCCCAACTACCACCCATAACCCCCACTGACTGCCGAGGCCTCTGGCCGTGCGCCTGAAGACTACTGCTAATAGGGAATTTGCAATCGTGGTTAAGCAAGCGCTTCACACAACCCAAGTGGATTCCCATGGGTGGGAGGGCCATCTAGCATGTGCGACTCATTGCCTTGCATCCCAATCAAACCATGACCACTGGACACTGTGCCTGAACACAGTGGGGGAAACACCACACATGCAGCAGCCAACATCCGAACACCCAGGACATGGGACACAGCTCCGGGACCATGTCCATGTGGTGGAGGAGGAGGACACCTGCTCTCTGTGGCCGTTAAGGTCACCGCAGCCCTGAACATTTATGCCTCTGGATCATTCCAGGGCTCAAGCCTGGTATCTCACAGGCCACAGCCCACAGGTCCATCTGACAGGTCACGGATGCCCTCTATGCCTTGGCGGAACATTACATCGTCTTTGACATGGACCAAGTCCAACAAGAGGTCCGGGCAGCAGGATTCTCTGCCATCGCTGGGATGCCCCAGGTCCAGGGAGTCATAGATGCGACGCATGTGGCCCTGTGCTCACCAGGCCATCTCGGGGTGCCCTATGTTAACAGAGAGCGGTTCCACTTCCTCAACATACAGCTCGTGTGCGACCACCAGATGAAGATCATGCACGTGTGTGCATGCTTCCCGGGGATTGTGCATGACAGCTACATCCTGGGGCAGTCGGTCATCCCGGCCTCTTCGTGGAGTACCCCAGGATGGACGGCTGACCCTTGGGGGATAAGGGGTACACGCTGAAGTCCTGGCTAATCACGCCAGTACGGAGACCAGTGACCGAAGTGGAGACCCGGTACAACGAGGCCCATATGGACACTTGGGTGCAGGATAGGCAACAGCGGCGAGGATCCGGCAAGCCCGGAGGGCCATGGAGGCCCTCGTACTCACCCGATTCACTTAGGATGTGGCCTGGTCCATCAGCCTCCACTCCCATTTCCTACCCTCCTCGGGTATGTGTCACATCACTCCAGAGTGCTGGGACTGTGTCGGCATCATTAGCAGTTCACTGTTTATAACCTGCTGAGGGCCAGTGCTCCTCAATCTATGCCATAGTCTGACCCCTGCCTGTCTGCTCGCTAACACCCATCATCTGCACACGGTGTGCCCAGGAATGGGGGGTTGCCTGGAGAGATGGGCCAACGGTTTGGAGGTTGGCCCACATTGCAGAATAAAGTGACAGAGGCGTCATAATGGATGTGCACAAGGGTGTTTTTTTCAAACAATGTTTTCATTCTCCTCCTTTTTCCCATTTTCTCCCAAATTTACACCCAACAATAAACAATAATCAGTAACGAATGCAATGTCAATCCCCATATCAATAACAACAATCCCATCCTCTCACCATACCCCAAACATTAGCCCGCATGTTAACAGAAACAAATGACAAAAAGGAATCAGGAATCACCCTTACACAAGGGTGTTTAATGTGTAATACAATTCCCCAGTCTCCCGATGGTGCTCCACACACCACCCCCCGCATCCCCTTCCTACCCTCCCCACCCCGTTCCCCCTACCCTGGTGCCCTCCGTTATCCTCGATGTGCTTGGCCTTCCTAGCTCTACCACTATGTCTAGGTGTGTCCTCAGGATGCACATCAGAGGTGGAGGCAGCCAACTGCTTACCTCGTCCTGTGACCTTCGATGGCCCTGGCGGGCGGCCTTTGGGGGCTCTGAGGCCGAAGGGCCCAGGCTCACTTGCCGGCAGCACATGCACAGCCGTTCTGTCCTGTTCCATGTGCTGACTTGAAGATGCGGCCTCATCAGAGGGGTGAAACTCGGGAGAGGTGGTGGCCACCATCGCCACTCCATGGTACATGTGAGGGTTGGCACTAAGCGTCCCCTCCTTCTGCTCGGTGCCCACTGGGCCCTGGGGTTCACCTTGGGACAGAAGGGCAGCTGGTTCAAGCCCTGGCTGCCCCTACATCATCTGTCTCTACCAGTCCTGGCGATTCCCCATGGCCCACACCATCGTGTTGACGCCCTCGGTGATACTCCTCAGTGATTGGGCCATGCCCTGCGGCATTTGGCAATTCCCACCTGCAATTGGGACAAGCACCACAGCGGCTTGGCCTTGCCCATCTGGGAGCAGGCCATGTCCCGCAGAACGTCATCAAGGTTGGCCTGGCACTGGATGACATCCCCCAGCAAGTCGGACACTATGCCGAGACCCTCAGCCATGGCCATCACCGACTGCGTCACGCCTTGGACACCTTCACTCATGGTGCCGACATTGTGCACCAGGTTCTCCACTGCGATCGTCACCCTAGCAGAGTTGGCCTTGGTGCCGCGCATTGCCAGCGACAACTCCTGTGCACATAGCCTCTGAGACTCCTCCAAGTGGCTATGGATCTGTTGGGAGTGACATTGACATCCCCCTCTGAATATCCCGGCTTCCCCCTATCATCTCCATCAGCTCCGGGTAACCCTGTTCCACAGGCTCAGCATCAGGCTGGGACCCAGCTGTGTCCTGGGATCCGGCAGACCTTCGACTGCAGTCTCGCCTGAGGGTTCCTGCCTCCACCTGATGTACATCAGCAGCAGTGTGGTGCTCACCAGATTGTGCCCCTGAAGCCTGTCCACCAACATGTCCCACCATTTTCCGGTATCTGCGCTGGTGGAGGTTGGGGATGACAGCTGTGCGCAACAATAACAGTGGCATCCTTGGAGCTCTCCTCTGTGGTGGTCTCCTGGCAGGCAGGAGTGTGTGCCGCCGTCGGCTGGAGGACCTGCGGGAGAATGGATATGTAGTCAGTGGGAGGGATGGGTCAGTCAGTAACGCAATAACAACTCACGTTTGACAGGGCCTCTGGTGGAGCTGGGTGGTTCCTCATCTCTGTGGCATCCGAAAGCCTCCGCATGGGTGATCTCTCTGACCTTGGCCACCCCGGTCACCTCCAGGGCCCGCTCCTCGAAGGAAGTGAGAATTTCAAAGTCCGGCACCCCACCACCAGTCTGGGCCCCCTCCTGCTGATTATGGGAGAGTCTTCCTGAGGAGACTCAAAGGGGGCATCGTTAGCCACCTGCATGGTCCACAGTGGTGGGAAGGGGTATGTGGAGGGATGATTGGGGTGGATGAATGGGAAGGTGGGTGGAGGGAAGGTTGGGGGTCGCATGGGGAGTTGGGCGATGGATTCTCCCTTGGGGGGGGGTTTGGTGTCTACTCACTCAAGCTGCCTGGTGTAGGTCGTTGACTTTTTTTCAGCTCTGGAGGTCAGTCCTCCTGGTCACACTCCCCGAGCTCACAGCTGCCTCCACCTCATTCCAGGCAGCACTGGCTGCCCTATGGCTTGCCCTCCAGGACCCTCGGGGGTACAGGACATTCCTCCTGGCCTACACGGTGTCTAGGAGCATCCCCAGGTCAGATCCGAATCTTGGGGCTGGTCTCCTCAGTGCCATTATTGTGAGCTGGCTGGGATTGGCTGAGCAAGTGCTGCGCGACCTTGTTAGCGGGGGACTGGCAAGCACGGTCCCGGCGAATAAGCTGGCAAGCCCTCATTTGCGGCGAGAATCCCATGAGGGTTCGTTAAGTGGACCAATTAACGTTGAATTGTGTTGCCGGCCTAGCTGGGCCGAGCGGCGGGAAGCGCATCGCAATTCCCGCTCACTACCACACTCAGAAATGTTTCCAGAGAATCTCGCCCTCAGTCATTTTTGGGAGAATCGCACCCCATGTTGCTCATCCATGGATATAACCTCCTTCCCTTTATATTGTACATTCATCCAGTTTTTATATTTTCCAGTGGCCTTACCTGCTCTGCCAAAGGTAGTTGCATCCTTCCACAGACTGTCCCCTTCTGGCAAGTATGTGACTTTAGTGCCAACTTATGACAGTTGTACTTTGGGCAAAATAGCCTCATCCAGTTCTATGTCCCTCTTCAGATGCCCTGTCAATTTTCCTGATGTGGTCCTCATAATTCTGTAACATGTGCACATGAGAAGTCACTGGTTCCTCAGCATGTTCAATAACCCTTTTAGAATTTGCAAACTTGTAATCTTTGCCCACTAATATTGATGAGTGTACCAGAATAATCTGGTTTCCATGCTGCAAAATTATTGTTTTACCATCTGTACATATAACTTTCCTGGACTCTTCCACTCATTAAATCCATCTCTTTTCTAGTATGTCTCCCTGTTTGAAAATAATTTCCGATGGCCATACATTGTGCCTCAAAGCTCTCTGAATTCTTTCGAAGGTTTCTGCTTTAAGGAATGTTCTTCTGCCCATGTGCAAATGCTCAGAAAATGAAGAGCTGCTCGTATCCCCTCTCGAGCTGGAGGACAATCATTCATGACTGAAGGAATTTTGAGATTTCACCCAAAAACTAACTGATATAGACTGTAGCCTCCAACCATCTGTCGTGAATTATTTGCATGGACAGCCTATGCTAAGCCAAAGTTAATTTACAATTTGGCCGAATGCCAAAATTTTACGAAGCATTTCATCTATCACAGCATGATTTCTCTCACACACTCCGTTACTAAATGGACTTTCTGCAGCTGTATACATAACTGCTATGTTCATGTTCTCACACATGTCCCAAAATTCATCCTTAGCAAATTTCCCCCTCCGCCATTAACTTTGCCGGTGGCCTTAGTACGGTCTCTATCCATTTTCCGTTATCTGTTCCACAATGATTTTCTTTTCTTTACTACATATAATTGTTGATTGACTAAACCTTGTTGCCAAGTTTACAAGGTGTGAAATGAAAATGCTCTTCTTTTTATCCCATGCCTTAAGATCCATAGCCATAACCTTTATTAAAATCTGTTGCTCAGGTCATACTCACTATAGGTCACAATGGTGGTCTTCGATATTTCTTACATATCTCACATCTATCGTTTATCTGTTCTATTAGTTTGGTGTTTTCTTCATCTCTTACACCTACAACCCTGAGCAAAATTTTTTATATTTGGGAAGACAGATGGGCAAATTGCCGATGCAACTTTAACACAATCAACTTTTTGTTTTCTAGACTACCTGGGCAGGATTCTTCGAACCTTCCCGCCGAAATCGCGGTCAGCGGAGAATGGGCGTTGACGCTGAAATCCGGCCCGACGCCACTGCCGCGATTCTCTACGCGGCACAGTTAGGGGGCCATTGACAGAGGCCCCCGCGGCGATTCTCCAAGTGTAACTGGCCGAGTTCCCCACGCCGTGGTTCCCTCATGGTCCCATCCGTCGGGAACTCGGCATGGCAGCTGCAGACTCAGTCTGCGACCACCCTGATGGGGGGGGGGCGGGGGGATCAATCACCGGGGGGGGGGGGGGGCTTCACAGATGGCCAGGGTATTGATCGGGGGCCATCGATCCGCGGGCGCGCACTATCTCGGGGGGGGGGGCCTATCATTTTGGTGCCGGTCCGCGGTGTGGGTCCGCCATGGCACGCGGGGCGGCGGATGCAGGCCACCGTTGTGCGCATGCGCAGACCCCCGACCGGAAGTGTAGGGCGCATATCGGCAGCCGGAGCTGCGGGGACTACTCCGGGGCCCTGCTAGCCCCCTCCAGGTAGAAGAATCACTCTGGACTTTCTTCGGGACTTCAAACTGTAGCGACTGCAGCAAGAAAGGACACGATGCCAAAGTTTGCCTGGCCAGGTCCAAGTCCTCCAAACCACTGGCCCGACCCTCAGACTCACAGGCCAGCAGACCCCGCAGCGTGGCTGCGTGCCTGCTGTCTCTGCCCCGTTCGGACGCGCCATCTGCCTCGTGCTGTCCTTGGGGGCAGCCACCTTCGACTCCACACAATACGTGTGACACACGGGGGCCACCATCTTGGCCACCATCTCCCACGCGGCCCGCCATGTGCAACTCATGGGGCCGCCATCTTGGACGCCATCTTCCTCGCGCCTGACACGTGCGACCAACGGGGGCCGCCATCTTGGGACCACACCACCACCTCTGACCACACCCGTTACCCGCAACTCAGAGCGGTCACCCTTGACCAGTCACGCCCAAAGCATCTCCGGAACTCCATGATGACCGTCCGGGTCAATGGACACGAAACGCCCTGCCTGTTTGACTCCGGGAGCACAGAGAGCTTTGTTCACCCAGACACGGTAAGGCGCTGTTAGCTCAATATCTCCCCCGCACTTCAAACAATCTCCCTCGCATCCGGATCGCACTTAGTGCAGATCCGGGGGTACACTGTCGCGAAACACGCGATACAAGGCGTCGAATACGCAAACTTTAAGCTATATGTACTCCCCGATCTCTGCGCTCCTCTTCTGTTGGGACTGGACTTCCAGTGCAACCTCAGGAGCCTGACACTGAAGTTCGGCAGGCTCCTACCCCCTCTCACCATATGTAGCCTCGCGACCCTGAAGGTTGACCCTTCCCCGCTCTTTGCAAATCTCCCCGCCGACTGTAAACCAGTCGCCACCAGGAGCAGGCGGTATAGCATCCAGGACAGGACTTTTATCAGGTCCGAGGTCCAGCGACTCTTGCGGGAAGGGATCATCGAGACCAGTAATAGCCCCTGGAGAGCTCAGGTGGTGGTCGTCAGGACCGGGGAAAAGAACCGGATGGTTGTAGACTACAACCAAACCATAAACGGGTGCACGCACCTCGATGCGCACCGCCTTCCCTGGATAGCGGACATGGTTAATCAGATCGCACACTACCGGGTGTTCTCCACGGTAGATCTGAAGTCCGCATACCACCAGCTCCCAATTCGCCCGGAGGACCGCCACTACACGGCCGTTGAGGCAGACGGCCGCCTCTTCCACTTCCTCCGGGTCCCCTTCTGCGTCACAAATGGGGTCTCGGTCTTTCAAAGAACGATGGACCGAATGGTGGACCAGTACGGGCTGCGGGCCACATTTCCGTATCTGGACAACGTCACCATCTGCGGCCACGCCCAGCAGGACCACAACGCCAACCTTCAGAAGTTTCTCCAAACCGCCCAAGCCCTCAACCTCACTTATAACAAGGAGAAATGCGTTTTCCGCACAACCAGACTAACCATCCTCGGCTATGTCGTAGAAAACGGCGTTCTAGGGCCCGACCCCGACCGTATGCGCCCCCTGCTGCAACTCCCCCTTCCCCACTGCCCCAAGGCCCTGAAAAGGTGCCTTGGGTTCTTTTCCTATTACACCTAGTGGGTCCCCAACTATGCGGACAAAGCCCGCCCACTGATCAAAGCTACCATCTTCCCATTGGCGGCTGAGGCCCGCCAGGCCTTCAGCCGCATCAAGGCAGATATTGCCAAGGCCGCGATGCACGTTGTGGCGGAATCCATCCCCTTCCAGGTGGAGAGCGTCGCGTCAGGTCACCCTCACCGCTACCCTTAACCAGGCAGGTAGACCAGGAGCATTTTTCTCCCGTACCCTCAACGCCTCTGAAATGCGACACTCCTCAGTCGAAAAAGAAGCTCAAGCCATCGTGGAAGCTATACGGCACTGGAGGCACTACCTCGCTGGTAGGAGGTTTACCCTCGTCATGCGACACTCCTCAGTCGAAAAAGAAGCTCAAGCCATCGTGGAAGCTATACGGCACTGGAGGCACTACCTCGCTGGTAGGAGGTTTACCCTCGTCACCGACCAATGGTCGGTAGCCTTCATGTTCGACAATACACAGCGGGGCAAGTTCAAGAACGATAAGATCTTGAGGTGGAGGATCGAACTCTCCACCTATAATTACGATATAGTGTATCGTCCTGGGGCTCCTCGTTTATGAGTGACGTCAGTACCTGCTCGGTAAGGGCATCGCCTCGAGCAGGACTACCAGTTACAACCACTAGGGAAACGGACAGGTGGAGAGGGAGAATACGACGGTATGGAAGGCCGTCCTCCTGGCCCTACGGTCTAGAAATCTCCCAGTTTCCCACTGGCAGGAGGTCCTCCCCGACGCGCTCCACTCTATTAGGTCACTCCTTTGCACAGTCACGAACAAGACCCCTCATGACTGCCTGTTTGTTTTCCCTAGGAAATCCACCTCGCTTCCGTCCTGGCTGACGACACCCTGGCTGATGGGGCCCGTCCTACTCCGTAAACACGTAAGGAGCCATAAGTCTGACCCCCTGGTCGAGAGGGTCCAGCTCCTTCACACCAACCCCCAGTACACATACGTAGAGCACCCTGACGGCCGACAGGATACGGTCTCCCTCCGGGACCTGGCACCCGCAGGATCCCCTACCATCACCCCAACCTACCCCCCCCCCAACCTACACCGAACAGCGCCCCCACCCCTACATGGCCTCCACACCCCCTCCTATACCCCATAGCCCCTTCGCCGACCTACAGGAGTTCACCACCCATGCCCGCACCGATGAGTTCGACACCCATGCCCGCTGCGAAACTAGAGCTCCGGCGATCGCAGCGCGCGATCAGGGTGCCGGACAGACTGAACCTGTGAGCCCTTCATCCCCGCCGGACTTCAATTTTTTAACAGGGGGTGAATTTGGTGAACGTATTGTGGTAACCATTCACTACTGTACTACATTGTACCACGCTGTTGCCATGTGGGCTCCACCTATGGCCCATTTTACTGTACTACACTGATTGTGTCATGTTGGTGCCCTTGTGGGCTCTGCCCCTAGCTCCGCCCCCTTGAGGGGAGGTATAAAGAGCTGCTGCCCTGTAAGCGGCTCTCAGTGCAGAGCAGTGGCAGGCAGGCACTGTTCTAGTTGATTATAGCCACTGTTCACTTCAACTTGGTCTCGTGTTAATTGATGGTCGCGTCACTTTCTTCATCGAAGGTCGGTTCAATAATGAAGGCATTTTGCTGGATATGTCATCCATGCTAATAAAATGATTCCTGCCGGGGCACCACCCTGCCCAAAGGCCATCCAGATGGGGCTTCCGATCCCATTGGAGACTCCCACGAGTGCCATTCTATCTTGTCCCCATTTGTGGGGACCAGTACCAAATGGCACTCGCCCGAGGCCTCTGCGGCAAAGGGATTGAATCCCAAAGCCTCAGGTACCTCGGGAATCTGCACATTCGAGTAAGGCTTTCTGCATCGCACTAATATGCAGGTTTTCTGAAAGGTGATCCCGCCATTATGCGAATCCACTTGGATTCACAACGCAACGTCTCGCGAGGAGTTATGAGCCGGGTAGATCTCCCGGCTTTAACTGGACACACTGTGCCACAATGATCTGCTTCTCGGGCGCAGCGAGGCCGTAGGATTGCGTCCCTTATTTCAATGCCTCCCAGTTTTCCTGCCAAAGCCATTTTTTCAAAAGATGGAGCGGTTCATTACGGGCTTTATATAGGTGGGGAGACGACCTCGGATTCAGATGGTGTCCTACATAGGGAAAGGCGGGGGTGACATTGGCGCTGTCAAATTTGCTGTATTATTACTGGGCGGCCAATGCAGTGAAGGTGTTGGAATGGTTTGGGGAGCAGGAGGCTAGTTGGGTACAGATGGAGTTGGGGTCATATAGAGGGAAAGTATTAGAGGCCCTGGTGATGGTATCACTGCCATTTGCACCAGTGAAGTATTCTGTAGATCTGGTGGTAGTCTCCATGTTGACAATTTGGCAGCATTTTAAGCTGAGGGTGGTGTCAAGGTGCACCCCAATCTGTAGGAGCCACTTGGTTGAGCCGGCGAAATTGAATGTTACATTCAGGAAGTGGAAAGACAAGGGGCTGGAGAAGATGAGAGATTTGTTTCTGGAGGAGTGATTTGCAAGTTGAACGAGGCAGCAGAGCTTGGGGGACCGGATAGGTTCAGATATTTCCAGGTGTGGGACTTTATTCGACGGACATTTCCAATTTTCCCAGAGGCACAGCCGTCTATCTTGCTGGAAAGGATACTCTCATGTGTGGGGGCGAAGAAGGGCAGCATGTCTGGGACACATGAGCGGATCTTGGGGGAAGAGCAGGTTTTACTTGATGAGGTGAAGGCCAGGTGGTGTGAGGAGCTGGGACACATTTTGTAGGAGGAAGTATGGAGTCCCTTTGTCGGGTGAATGCTGCAGGAGGTTGACCTTGATACAGCTAAAGGTAGTGTTTAGGACGCACCTCAGCAGAGCCAGGATAAGTTGATTTTTTGAGGGGGTTGAGGATAAGTGTGAGCAGTGCTCGAGAGGCCTGCTCACCAAACGGACATGTTCTGGTCCTGTCCTAAGCTGATAGGTTTTTGGGGTCAATCCTGAATATTAACTTAGCGTCCTGTCCGTTAGTTGCTGTATTTGGGGTGTTGAACCAACCAGAGTTGAGGATGGAGGCGGATACTTTGGCATTGGCATCACTGTTGGCCCGGCGATGGATACTGCTGAGCTGATATGTGTTGGTACATGTTGGGTTTTGTAAACTTTTTAATATAAAATGTAAAATTTCAATTAAAATATTGTAAAAAAATAAGTATTTGCCAGAGTGCACCTCTGACCGTTCTGTGGTTGCCTGGCTCACAATGTTGGCATATGAATCCTCTGCACTAAACTAATATGAACCGCACACTCTGCCAAGCTGTCATCTCTGGCATCCTGTCCACATTCCCTCGCTGCTCCACACTTGTTCCTGGTGCGCCAGCACCTTCTTTATTCAAGCCTCTAAAATGTGCCTGGTGTCAATATCTGGGTTGCTGCTTATGATTATCACATCAAGCAATGTGCATCTTCAGGAATATTGGGCTCCTCTTCCTCCATTGGCTGAGACCCTTTGACATTCTGAGCAGCTGAAAGCATTGCAAGGTGCAAGGGTTTGTTAGTGAAGTGAAAGAGAGGAAAGAAGAATAAGTGAGTTTTGAAAAAGCACCTATTGCTTGTCATGCAGGGGATGTGAAGTGGGAGAAGACAGAAGAGATGGAAAAGGTTAAGCAGAAAGAAACTGTGTGTGACAACTTCTCCAGTATTGCATTGGGTTTTCACTCTGCTCCTTGTTGTGATAGGGTGGAAGAGGGTGTGGAGGGAAGCTCTTTGGGTTGAAACCTGTTGCTTTCTGTTGTGTGCAATAATCTCCACCAATAAGAGGCTTAATAATAATAATCTTTATCAGTGTCACAAGTAGGCTTACATTAACACTGCAATGAAGTTACTGTGAAAATCCCCTAGTCGCCACACTCCGGCACCTGTTCGGGTACACTGAGGGAGAATTCAGAATGTCCAATTCACCTAACAGCACATCTTTCCGGACTTGTGGGAGGAAACCGGAGCACCCGGAGAAAACCACGCTGGGGCGGGGGGTAACGCGCAGACACCGCACAGACAGTGACCCAAGGTGGGAATCGAACCCGGGTCCCTGGCGCTGTGAAGCAACAGTGCTAACCATTGTGCTACCGTACCACTCTCTTTTGTTATGGGGGAGGCATTTTCAGAACCCCAAAATGTATCATGGAGTTCAAGCAACCTCTCCCTTTTATGGAGTTGTTGCTTTTCCTAGCACACGGCTTTTCCCCTAGGTGTGGGATTACAATTATGAACATGTGGGTTTTTAAACACAAAACACAGTTTATTCCATGAACTCAACTTAACATCTTAAATAAACATTGGATCTCTTAACACCCCTTACTTCAAAGATAACTCAGAAAATATTGCAACAGTAAATAACTCCTTAAAATGTTCCTTCAAACTTCCAAGAGACTTAACACCTTTAAACAGTATCACATCAGGTTAAAGGATATATATATTTTCTGTAGAATGGCAGAGATACATTAGCTTGCGTGACTTCAGCTCCAGCACCTTCATGCAGCTCTCTGGAAAACCACAGACACCCCCACGCTGCTTTCTCAAACCTGGCTTTCGCCCTTCAAGCAGATCACAGCAAAACAGAACTTCTCAAGCTGATGTCTCAAACTGGCTTTCTACTTTTAAACTGCTCTCAGCAAAACTAGCTAGGCACTTTTTAGCTGCTCTCAGCAAAACCAGCCGGTCACTATTGTGCACCGCCACTAATAACACACCCCATGTACGTGTTTTTACTTTCTCCAGGAAGTCCACATCCGGGGTGTCGCTCCCGACTTGGCTCGCTGTTCCAGGACCGGTCCTTCTCCGTAGGCACGTCCGACTACATAAGGCAGACCCCTTGGTGGACAGGGTTCACCTGCTCCACGCCAATCCTCAATATGCCTACGTTGAGTTCCCCGACGGCTGCCAAGATACTGTCTCACTCAGGGACCTGGCACCGCAGGTTCCACCCCAACACCACCCCCCCCACCAATGCGCCCCCTCACCTCCCACCGTGCCGCCAATATTGACCCCACCAGAGCATCCCCCCTCCCCTTTTCAGCACAAGAGGAAGAAGAGGACTTCTGCACACTCCCGGAGTTCCCCGATGACTGGCCAGCATTAGCACCGCCATCGGTGCCACCTCCACCACCGCCAGCACCGACTTCGCCGCCACCGTTACGCCGCTGCCAACGAAGCACCACAGCACCGGACCGGCTGAACCTTTGACGGACTCCGGACCGTCAACATGGACTTTTCATTCCCTACCACCGTACATAATTGCACTAATTGTATGTAGTTTCACGTCACCCCCGCCGGATTCATTTTTAACAGGGGGTGAATGTGGTGAACCACTGTAATAGGAGATATAAGGTAGAACCTGCACTACAGGTTCGCCGGTAGCTCCTGCCGGCTGGCTCCGCCCAAGGAGAACTGTATAAATATGCATGACCTCCAGTGCCCTGCCATTTCACCAGCTGCAGCAGGAGGCCACACATCTGACTGTAATAAAGCCACAGTTGTACCCAACTTTAGTCTTTGTGCAATTGATTGTGCATCACCCCTTTGTGGACAATTGTAATGCGCTGGGAACCAACCGACAAAACAATTGAAATTGTTGACTTTGGATGGTTCTGCCAGTTTTACGCGCATTGTTACTCTGAAAAAGAGTTAGAATTTAAAAAAGCACTTCTAACTTCAGTGTGACTATGTTAAACACCCAGACTGAAGCCCGCATGGCCCCCTCCCTTACCCCCCCAAACCCTCAGGGAACTCACCCACTAACCCTCCCAATAAAGCACCCCAAACCCTCATGGAATTCCACATCACCCCCTCCCCCCTGCGTCCTTAACCCCCACCTGCTTTACAGCAGCCAGTGCCATAAAACGTGGGCACGTCCTCTTTCACTCCACTCCTTTTACACTTCGTTGTTGGAACCAGAGGCCTGCTTCGCTGCTGAAGTCTCACCCGATTGGAGTCAGGAAAGTCGGGCGACACATGATTGCCACTCCGAGGAAGTTACGGCCCATCAATTGTGAAACCCATCACTGAAAATGGCACCCCACCTGAGATTTGTGAACAACCTTCCTTCGTGTCTGATAAAGGAAAAGATATCTATGGAAGCCACCTGTATTTAAACACTGAAGATGAACCATTCAAAGGTTACTTGCTTGGACAAAAAGACAGTGATTTTTAAGATACTTCTCCATAGAGCTAATCAAGTCATAATTGGAATATACAAATATGTATGGTTTGTATGGTTTAAGCACATGGGTATCTTGAAAGAATTAGCCTCGAGATATATGGAGCTCCTGTTCTCTCTCACTCTCCACCCTATTAACTTGGACCTCGTCCAATAATTGCTCTTTGTCTCCATTTGAAGCAGACAGATTTTTTAAAAGAAAAAATACAATTGCACAACCGCATCTCCAGAAGGACAGGAAGTCCAGCTACAGCTTTAAACTTCCTCAGTACTGAACGCAAGGCCAGCAGATTCAGCTTGAAGCCAGTAGCACTACTTCCAAAGTACAAACTGGGAGCTTTATTCAATGGTCTTTAATTTGGCCAATCTATCCTCCCCTACACTGTAATGTGTGTGTATGTGCATGTGCGATTAGCTTACCCAGATCAATTTGAGTATAATAACACTAACCTCTTTCTTTGCTAAACTTGAACATGTTGCCAATGGACCCAAAGAAAGGGAATTCATTGAATGTTTACAGGAGGGCTTTTTGGAACAGTTTGTGATGGAGCCCACGAGGGAACAGGCCATTCTGGACTTAGTGTTTTGTAATGAGCCAGACTTGATAAAAGATCTTAAAGTAAAGGAACACTTAGGAGGCAGTGATCATAATATGGTAGAATTCAGTCTGCAATTCGAAAGAAAGAAGGTAGAATCAGATGTAAAGGTGTTACAGTTAAATAAAGGTAACTACAGGGGCACGAGGGAGGAACTGATGAAAATCGACTGGGAGCAGAGCCTAGTGGGAAAGACAGTAGAACAGCAATGGCAGGAGTTTCTGGGAGTAATTGAGGACACAGTACAGAGGTTCATCCCAAAGAAAAGAAAGGTTATCAGAAGGGGGATCAGGCAGCCATGGCTGACAAAGGAAGTCAGGGAATGCATCAAAGCAAAAGAGAAAGCCTATAATGTGGCAAAGAGTAGTGGGAAGTCAGAAGATTGGGAAGGCTACAAACACAGAGGATAACAAAGAGAGAATTTTTAATTTTTTTTAACAAAGTGAGAAATAAGGAAAGAGAGGATAAAATATGAAGGTAGGCTAGCCAGTAACATTAGGAATGATAGTAAAAGTTTCTTTAAATACATTAACAACAAACGGGAGGCAAAAGTAGACATTGGGCCGCTCCAAAATGATGCTGGTAATCTAGTGATGGGAGACAAGGAAATAGCAGAGGAACTAAATAAGTACTTTGCGTCCGTCTTCACAGTAGAAGACATGAGTAATATCCCAACAATTCAGGAGAGTCAGGGGGCAGAGTTGAATATGGTAGTCATCACAAAGGAGAAACTGCTAGAGAAACTAAGAGGTCTAAAAATTGATAAATCTCCCGGCCCAGATGGGCTACATCCTAGAGTTCTAAAGGAGATAGCTGAAGAAATAGTGGAGGCGTTAGTTATGATCTTTCAAAAGTCACTAGAGTCAGGGAAAGTCCCAGAGGATTGGAAAATCGCTGTTGTAACCCCCCTGTTCAAGAAGGGAACAAGGAAAAAGATGGAAAATTATAGGCCAATTAGCCTAACCTCGGTTGTTGGCAGGTTTCTAGAATCCATCGTTAAGGATGAGATTTCTAAATTCTTGGAAGTGCAGGGTCAGATTAGGACAAGTCAGCATGGATTTAGTAAGGGGAGGTCGTGCCTGACAAACCTGTTAGAGTTCTTTGAAGAGATAACAAATAGGTTAGACCAAGGAGAGCCAATGGATGTTATCTATCTTGACTTCCAAAAGGCCTTTGATAAGGTGCCTCACGGGAGACTGCTGAGTAAAATAAGGGCCCATGGTATTCGAGGCAAGGTACTAACATGGATTGACGATTGGCTGTCAGGCAGAAGGCAGAGAGTTGGGATAAAAGGTTCTTTTTCGGAATGGCAATCGGTGACGAGTGGTGTCCCGCAGTGTTCAGTGTTGGGGCCACAGCTGTTCTCTTTATATATTAACGATCTAGATGACGGGACTGGGGGCATTCTGGCTAAATTTGCCGATGATACAAAGATAGGTGGAGGGGCAGGTAGTATTGAGGAGGTGGAGAGGCTGCAGAAAGATTTAGACAGTTTAGGAGAGTGGTCCAAGAAATGGCTGATGAAATTCAACGTGGGCAAGCGCGAGGTCTTGCACTTTGGAAAAAAGAATAGAGGCATGGACTATTTTCTAAACGGTGACAAAATTCATAATGCTGAAGTGCAAAGGGACTTGGGAGTCCTAGTCCAGGATTCTCTAAAGGTAAACTTGCAGGTTGAGTCCGTAATTAAGAAAGCAAATGCAATGTTGTCATTCATCTCAAGAGGCTTGGAATATAAAAGCAGGGATGTACTTCTGAAGCTTTATAAAGCACTAGTTAGGCCCCATTTAGAATACTGTGAGCAATTTTGGGCCCCACACCTCAAGAAGGACATACTGGCACTGGAGCGGGTCCAGCGGAGATTCACACGGATGATCCCAGGAATGGTAGGCCTAACATACGATGAACATCTGAGGATCCTGGGATTATATTCATTAGAGTTTAGGAGGTTGAGGGGAGTTTATTCATTGGAGTTTAGGAGGTTGAGGATCCTGGGATTATATTCATTGGAGTTTAGGAGGTTGAGGGGAGATCTAATAGAAACTTACAAGATAATGAATGGCTTAGATAGGGTGGACTTAGGGAAGTTGTTTCCATTAGCAGGGGAGACTAGGACCCGGGGGCACAGCCTTAGTATAAAAGGGAATCACTTTAGAACAGAGATGAGGAGAAATTTCTTCAGCCAGAGAGTGGTGGGTCTGTGGAATTCATTGCCACAGAGGGCGGTGGAGGCTGGGACGTTGAAGGTCTTTAAGACAGAAGTTGATACATTCTTGATTTCTCGAGTAATTAAGGGCTATGGAGAGAGAGCGGGTAAATGGAGTTGAAATCAGCCATGATTGAATGGTGGAGTGGACTCGATGGGCTGAATGGCCTTATTTCCGCTCCTATGTCTTATGGTCTTATGGCCTTATGTCCAATTGGCTAGTTTATGATCACAGCCCACAGACAGGTAAGTACACACCAAATTGACAAGTAAAAAAAGATAAAGCCACCATAGCCCCAGATGACCATAGACTGCTTTCTCCTTTAAGGAGGAAGAGCTGACTGGTGATGATTTAGTCTGAGGATAACCACACCTTAGGCGAGGGACAAGGCTGAGAAGGCAGGACCTTCATGAATAACCTCTGCTGGTATGGGAATTGAACCTGCACTGCTGGCCTTCCATCACAACCACACGTCTAGCTAAGTTGGCAAGTATATCCTTTTCCAATACAAAAACCTTTTTGCAGTCAAGCGAGGAGAGGGAATGGAGAGCCTCCTGCCCTGAGAGTAAAATCCCTCAACTCTTCTCCACTCTCTGCATCAGGGTCTTACATGTAGCATTGGTGAAACGTGGTGCCTGGTCATTCCCTCCTTTAGCCATTCTGTTTCAGAATCTGTCCTCTGGTGTCTCCAGCTGGAATCGGCCTCCTCTTTAGTGGGTGCTGGCTGCTTTTAAGTAGCATCATGGATGTGTATGTCATCCTCCCACCTCCTGTGCCAATAGGTAGGCAGCCAATGAATAGCATGGCTGCACACACAGATAATTATAATTAGCAGGCAGCACAATTATTGCTGCCTGCATTGACCTTGACTGGCACGGGCAATGTATGAGCTACAAACATTTCTAGGTTGGCACAAGGTGACAATACAGAATATAACTTCTTCTATAATACAAGCAATACTTTACCCGCCATGAATGTTTATACCTAATTCACACCATTTGGATAATGGCTGGCTAAGCACAAAATTGCATTTGTGTGGTAGTAAAGCCAATTTGCAACATCTGTCTAACACCATTTGTATTTTTTTATTATGTGGCAGTCAACTAAAAATAGCAATGAATCCAATTATTGGTTTAATGAGTGGGTGGTTCCAATGAAGCTTATTAGTGCTGCAACTTCTTAACTGTTACTTGAGTAACAGACCCTGCCTTACCCTGATTGTAGATACTTACTTTGATGGCCAGCAATTTATTTATCATATAGATCGAGGGATTGAAAATGAGAGTGCCTGCTCCATTAAAATCTATTGGGTATCATGCACCGATGCAGATGAATAAAGAACACTTTGCTGAATACTAGAATAACAACTCTGATTTATATATTGCCTGTAATGTAATAAAATGTCCCAAGCTGCTTCACGGGAGCGACATCAAACAAACTTGGACACAGAGGGCGCGATTCTCCGGAAAAATTTCCAAGTTCAGTAGCGTGAATTGCCGCGGGTTTCCGGGCACTCGGCAAGGCGAGGCCGCCAAAACTATTCAACGTTAATTCGTCCACTTAACCACCCACTCATTAAACCAATTAACGAGGCCTCACAGGCAACCCACCCTGAATACCGGCTCGCCAGCTGATTCACCGGAACGGCGCTCGCTCACCAGTCCCCCGCTAATAATGCTGAGCAGCACTTAGCCTGCACTTGCTCAGCCAACCCCAGCCAGGTCGCAACAATGGCGCCGAGGAGACCAGCCCCAAGATTCACGGATGCTGACCTGGGGAGGCTCCTGAACGCGGTGGAGGCCAGGAGGGATGTCCTGTTCCCGCGAGGGCCCCAGAGGGTGAGCCACAAGGCAGCCAGTGCAGTGTGACCAGGAGGACTGGCCTCCAGTGTGGGAAGAAGATTAATGACCTACACCGGGCAGCCAGAGCGAGTAGACACCAACGTGCCACTCCCCAACCTCCCCAAGGGAGCATTCCCCCAACCTTCCCTCCATCCCCCTCCCCCTTCAGCACTTTCTCTATCCACCCCTTCAACCCTTCCCCCACCCCAACACTCCCTTCACACACAGACCCCCCCCCCCCCCCCTCCCCAATAACTGTGAACCACGCCTGTGGCTAACGATGCCCCCTCTGTGTGTCCTCAGGAAAAGCTCTCCCACAATCGCCGGGAGAGGGCCCAGACTGGCGGTGGGGTGCCGGACTTGAGAATCCTCACCTCCTTTGAGGAGTGGGCCCTGGAGGTGACTGGTGTGGCCAAGGACAGGGTGGTCACCAACTCGGAGATTGGCAGACGCCGCAGAGGTGAGGCTCCACCCGGAGGATCTATCAAACGTGAATTGTTTTTGCCTTACTGATTGACCCATCCCTCCCACTGACCACATGTCCCTTCTCCCGCAGGTCCAGCAGCCGACGGCGCCAGCCCATCCCGGGCAGCCCCCTCCCCTGCCTCTGAGGAGAACACCTTGGAGGAGAGCTCCGAGGTTGCAACAGTTATAGTCGCGGCACAGCTGTCATCCCCACCCTCCACCAACGCAGATACACACACCCGGCTGGGAAATGTTAGTGGTCAGGCTTCAGGGGCACAATCTGGTGAGCACCACACAGTCGCTGATGCACATCAGGTGGAGGCAGGAACCCTCAGGCAAGACAGCAGTCGGAGGTCTGTTGAATCACTGGACCCAGCTGGGTCCCAGCCTGATGCTGAGCCTCTAGAACAGAGTTACCCGGGGCTGATGGAGACGATAGGGAGCGGCCGGGACATTCAGAGGGAGATGTCAGCATCACTCCAGCAGATCCACAGCCGATTGGAGGAGTCCCAGAGGTTACGGGCGCAGGAGGTGGTGACCATAGTGGAGAGTCTGGTGCACGACATCGGCACCATGAATGAAGGTATCCAACGTGTCGCTCAGTCGGTGATGGTCATAGCTGAGGGTCTCGGCAGATGTCAGCCGCACTGGGGGATGCCACCCAGTACCAGGCTGATCTTGATGAGGTTCTGCGGGACATGTCCCGCTCTCAGATGGGAATGATCGAGGCGCTGCGGCGCAAGCTTGTCCCAGTCGCAGGTGGGCATGTGTGTGGCACTGCAGCGTTTGACCCAGTCACTGGGGGATGTGTCCCAGTCACTGAGGAGCATCGTCGAGGACGTCAACACGATGGTGTGGACCATGGGTAACCACCAGGACTAGCACAGCCAGATGGTGCAGGGACAGCCTGGGCTCGAACCAGCTGCCCCTCCATCCCATGGTAAGCCCCAGCGCCCCATGGGCCCCAGCTGGGAGGAGGAGGCACTGAGCGCCAACCTGGACCCGTCCAATGGGTCAGCAACGGTGGCCACAAGCACACCCGGGTTCCACCGCTCTGATGAGGCCGTGTCTCGGGGTCAGCACACAGGACAGGGCGGCACGGCTGTGCATGTGCCATCGACAAATAAGCCGGAGCCCTCCGGCCCCGGAGCCCCGTGCGGTCGCCTGCCAGGGGCATCAAACCCCGGGACAAGGTTAGCAGCTGGTTGCCTGCACCTCAGGTGTGCATCTTGGGGAACAACGAAGATGTAGTGCTAGAGCTAGGACAGGCCTGTTGAGCATCACTGAGGCACTGGGGTAGGGGGGCCGGGGTGGGAGGAGGGTTAGATAGGGGGTGGGGTTGGGGGCCGGAAAGGGGAGGTTGGGGGGCAGCACTCTTGGAAATGGGGTATTGTGCAGCACATTGAACAACCTTTTGCACAACCATTGTGATGCCTCTGCGACTTTCTTCCACAATGCGGGCTGATCCCTGGACCCTTTGCCTGTCTCTCCAGGCAACACGCCCTCCCCATGGCACCCACCCACCCTCTAGCCATGATCGTGTCACGGGAGCTGTGTCCCATCCCCTGGGTGTTTGGATGTTGGCTGCTGCGTGTGTGGTGTTCACTCCCACACAGTGTCCAGGCATCACGGTGCGATCGGAATGCTAGGCAATGACTCCAACATGCTGCAAGGCCCACCTACCCATGGGATCCGGGGCAGCACGGTAGCATGGTGGTTAGCACCATTGCTTCACAGCTCCAGGGTCCCAGGTTCGATTCCCGGCTTGGGTCACTGTCTGTGCGGAGTCTGCACGTTCTCCCCGTGTGTGCGTGGGTTTCCTCCGGGTGCTCCGGTTTCCTCCCACAGTCCAAAGACGTGCAGGTTAGGTGGATTGGCCATGCTAAATTGCCCTTAGTGTCCAAAATTGCCCTTAGTGTTGGGTGGGGTTACTAGGTTATGGGGTTATGGGGATAGGGTGGAGGTGTGGGCTTGGGTAGGGTGCTCTTTCCAAGGGCCGGTGCAGACTCGATGGGCCAAATGGCCTTCTTCTGCACTGTAAATTCTATGATCTATGATCCCACTTGGAATGTGTCAAGTGCTCACTTAAACACAATTGCCAGTTCCCTATTAGCGATAGCCTGCAGCCACACAGCCAGAGGCCTCCGCAGCCGGTGGGTTGGAGGGGCAGGGACAGGGATTGCCCCCGGAATGGGGTTGGGATCCGAGGATTGGCACAGTGGTGCTGCAAGTGATTGTCCCCCCTAGTTTCCCCCCCTGCCCCTCTCCCCACGGCAGCCCACCCCTGCGGAAGGACCCCCACCCTCCGCCGAGCACTGAGGTGGCAAGTCCAGCGTCCCGGGTCTCTTTGCCTGTGAGTAAAGATTGCTACTCACCTCCTCGGCTTCCCACAGAACCTTCTGTCAGGTCCCCATTTTTAAAAAGGAGTACTAATCAGCGGCAATCGTGAGCACTTGCTGGGGGGGTAAATGACAGGAGGCCGTTGGATGACAGGTGGCTCTCGTTAATTGTATGGAAATGGGGCTTAAGTGGTGATAATTGGTTCTCACCATGCTACGGCGAGATTCCGAATTTGCCTATGGGAGCAGGCCAGTTGCATCGCAAACTGTTTGGCACCTGGCGGGGTTCCCATTTTTGGCCTCTCCTGTTATTCCCTGGCCTCGTTACGCTTGAACACAAGTGTAACGAGGCCAGAAGATCGCGCCCAGAACCACGTAAGGAGATATTGGGGAAGATGACAATTCTGGCCCGAGGTAGGATGTAAAGGCGTCTTAAAGGAGAAAAGAGAGATTGAGAGGGTTCGGAAAGTATTTACGGAGCTTAGTGCCTTTGCAGCTGAAGGCAAAGCCAGCTATGGTGGAATGATTAAAGCCAGGGATACACAAGTGGTCAGAATTGGAGGAGCATGGATATCTCAGAGGGTTGTTTGGTTGGAGGTGGATATTGAGATATAGGTGGCTGTGGTGCAGTTGCAATGAATCTGGATCTACAACGTGACATGGAGTTGGAGCAATATTGTGGATATGGGAAATTATGCATGATGTGCTGTGCAGTTGCTCTCTCTCTTTCACTTTCTTCTTCGGTATGATGAGTGTAGGAATTTAAGATATATTGTATTATATGTATTTGGTGCAGTAAGGGTTGGAAGCCTGGGTTAGTGTGTGACTGCTGCAGTCATGTTTTTAAAAATACTGGTTTAAAAGACAGCAAGACTTTGTGGAGCAGATGTGCAATTAAAGCATTGTAAAAGTAAGACCATAATTCATTCCAGCCATGGATATTGTTTAGGCTCATGGACTTTTGTTTATATAAAGAAGGTTCCCCGAGGAGTAGATAATTAGAAACATTGAGGCCACTCATGAGATTTAACAACCTCGTCACATCACCACGTCGGGCATGACAAGGTGGTTCGATCGTGCCCATTGTGGTTAGTTTTATAAAATGATGTAGTTAATGGGAGGAGCTAGGTGCTGAAGCAGTCAGATGTTGAGGTTTTCAGTTTCGTTTTTGGATTGGGATGTGAACAGCCAAGAAGCTATTGCTCTCAATACAGTTCAATTAAACATCTGTGAACGGACTAGCAGTTTCTGGAGAAACAGTCAGTTAAAGATTTGACTGTGTATAGACCAGCAGCTTTTCTCAAAGCAGTTTAGTTAAAAAGATTTTGCCTGTGAATAGAACAGCTGGTAAGGCTGGCAGAATAACAGTAGTTTGAGACAGGAAAGAATCTGCAAACTGGGTCCTAAAGGATATCACTTTCTCAAAGTGGTTTATCCAAGACATCTCTTTACTGCAAGTATTCCTGAGTCTGCTAACTGTATTTAATAGTGGATTTTGGCCTGAGATGAGTTTTGTTTGAGTGGAGATAAAGATAGCAATTAGGAGGTACTGTTTCATTATATTGTTATGCATTGTTTAATGGGTAATTGTCAGCTGTTGTTTTTTTGTGATGCTAAAATTAGTAGTACTGTGTTAGTAATAAAGTTTGTTTTAATATACCATATCCCTATTTGTCCATGGAATAGCTCCTGGAGCGAAATATCCTTTCCTCACAGTCTTAAAAATTAAATTAAATATTAGGGTTTCTGTCCGGTGTCCTAGCAACTGTTTGGGTTTAGTCTGGGATCGTAATATTGGCTGCCATAGCTGGACGGGTGACAATAATACATGTATTGTACTTGCAAGGGGCTGGTTTAGCACAGGGCTAAAGAGCTGGCTTTTAAAGCAGACCAAGGCAGGCCAGCAGCACGGTTCAATTCACGTACCAGCCTCCCCGAACAGGCGCCGGAATGTGGCAACTAGGGGTTTTCCACAGTAACTTCATTTGAAGCCTACTTGTGACAATAAGCAATTTTCATTTTCATTTTTCATTTTCATGTATAACAGGAATAACAGTAAAAGAGATTAATATTTAAATGATAAAATATTAAAACATGCTGCTGTGCAGAGAGACCTGGGTGTGCTAGTGCATGAGTCGCAAAAAGTTGGTTTACAGGTGCAACAGATGATTAAGAAGGCAAATGGAGTTTTGTCCTTCCTTGCTAGAGGGATGGAGTTTAAGACTAGGGAGGCTATGCTGCAATTGTATAAGGTGTTAATAAGGCCATACCTGGAGTATTGTGTTCAGTTTTGGTCTCCTTACCTGAGAAAGGACGTACTGGCGCTGGAGGGTGTGCAGAGGAGATTCACTCGGTTAATCCCAGAGTTGAGGGGGTTGGATTACGAGGAGAGGTTGAGTAGACTGGGACTGTACTCGTTGGAATTTTGAAGGATGCGGGGGAATTTTATAGAAATATATAAAAGTATGAAGGAAATAGATAGGATAGATGCGGACAGGTTGTTTCCACTGGCGGGTGAAAGCAGAACTAGGGGGCATAGCCACAAAATAAGGGGAAGTAGATTTAGGACTGAGCTTAGGAGGAACTTCTTCACCCAAAGGGTTGTGAATCTATGGAAGTCCTTGCCCAGTGAAGCAATTGAGGCTCCTTCATTAAATGTTTTTAAGATAAGGATAGATAGTTTTTTGAAGAATAAAGGGTTTAAGGGTTATGGTGTTCGGACCGGAAAGTGGAGCTGAGTCCACAAAAGATCAGCCATGATCTCATTGAATGGCAGAGCAGGCTCGAGGGGCCAAATGGCCTACTCCTGCTCCTAGTTCTTATGTTCTTATGGCTGGAAGCAAGAAATCAGAATGGGACAGTTTGTGGTGAGTAAAGTGGGGTGGGCAGTAAAGTAAGAGATCCATTATCACATCATTCATAATGGTGAGCTGGAAGTTGAGAAGAGGCAGAAGGCAAAAATGTACTAGTATCCTCGGTGTTCCCAGTAATACCCGATCCCACGGACTCTGACACAGCTGGCTCCCTGATGCAATGAGCCATCTCCTCCATAGTGCTCAATATTTGCAAGTGCCCTTATCCCCCATGTTATTCTTCTCTGCTTTCGGTGATTATGGATAAATTTGCCCTACAACAGAGATGTCCGTGATTGTGTCTTATTGTGTTTGAATGATGAACCTGCCATAGCTGAATAGCTGAATTTATTAAAGATGTAGCAGCTGGGTGTGAAACTGCCAGCATTGGTAGGTGCATGTAGTTGAGGTGGAGTAGCTATGCTAGATTTGAATCCTGATTGCCATGGAGCCCTGCTGGATAAGGTGGTTTGAGCATGAGAGGTTGGTGGTTGGCTACGTATGAAGTTGATTCAAGAAGCATTCACCCACCTCGACCACCATAGTGAGATCATTAAGCTTCTTGTTGCACTTCTGCTAGGTCTTTGGAGCTAGTCTCCTTGCTTTGACCTCCCCAGCTGCTTGGTTCTATTACCTTTGGAGGGTCATCCTTGACAGCGACCTAGCCTCCTGTGGAAATAATGACCTCTCTACTATCCAGCTTCATGACTAAGGCCTCCATGAGCCTTGGAGCACTTTCTCTACCATGGTGCTTCATTTATGCAGCTCTTATAATTAATGTCAGTAGTGGCAGCCAACAGCAGCAGCTCGCTTTCACCAAGTGAAGCTCGCTTTTAGGTTGTGCAGACCATCGTTAGGTTGTACCGTGAAGGATGAGTGCATGGTGCTCAGTTTCCTGCTGAGCACTGAGGCAGCCAGCAGAAGGATCCCCTCTCAGACCAGCTGATCAATGAATGAATGAATGAAAATCACTTATTGTCACAAGTCGGCTTTAAATGAAGTTACTGTGAAAAGCCCCCAGTCGCCACATTCCGGCGCCTGTTCGGGGAGGCTGGTACGGGAATTGAACCGTGCTGCTGGCCTGCCTTGGTCTGCTTTAAAAGCCAGCGATTTAGCCCAGTGTGCTAAACCAGCCACCAAATTTGTTGTGTTGCCTGCCTCAAAGGCAACTGACATGGGTAGATCGCAAACAGCATATGAAAATCGGCTATAATGAATGTTTAACCGCAAATTTTAAACAAACATTAATGTTTTTCTATAATATATTTGCATAATCAAAGAAAGAATAAAGGCACACTTTCCAGCCAGTGAAGTGCAGTAACTGTTATAATGTAGGAAATGTGGTGGCCACTTTACACATAGAAAGCTCCCACAAAGAGCCATGTAATAATGACCAGATAATGGGGGCGATTCTCCAATATGGAGCCCAAGTGTTCGCGCCGTCGTGAACGCCATCGCGTTTCACAACGGAGCGAACCGGGCCTGGGTACGGCCAATTCTGGCCCCCACAGGGGGCCAGCACACGCTGGAGAGGTTCACGCCGCTCCTGCCTCCTTTCGCGGTGCCAAATGGGCGCCGCGCCAACCCATGCATGTGCAGTTGGGCCACGCCAACCTGCGCGGGACTTCTTTAGCGCGCCAGCCCCGACTAACATGGCGTCGGTGTTCAGGTGCCGGCCGCGCCATAAAGTCGGCCCGGGGGGAGAGAGGCCGGCCCGCCGATTGGTGGCCCCAATCGCGAGTCAGACCCCATCGGAGGCCCCCCCCCCCCCCCCGGTGAAGGAGCCCCTCCCCCCATACAGGCCACCCCCCGACCGTTCGCGCAGAGTTCCCGCCGGCAGCGACCAGGGGTGAACGGCGCCCGCGGGACTCTGTCGTGTCGGCGTGGCCGCTCGGCCTATCCGGGCCGGACAATCGGCGGCCCTGCCGATTCCAGCGGCCTGCCACTGCGCCAAACGCGCTGACACAAATGGCGCCAATTCTCCGCACCTCGGAGAATCGCGCGCCGGCGTCGGGGCATCGTGGCGCAGCGATTCTCCGGCCCAGCACGGGGCTTGGAGGATCGCCCCCCCATATGTATTGTAGTGATGTAAATTGCAGGATAAATGTTGGCCAGGATAATAATGATAATGGACTAGTAATTCGAGGCCTGGATCAGTTCTCTACAAATGTGAGTTCAAATCGCACAATGGCACTTGGAGGAATTTAAATTCAGTAATGTGTCTGGAATAAACTGTTAGTCACATTAATAATGATCGTGAGGCTATTGGGTTGTTCTTGTTGTCTGGTTCACCAGTGACCTTCAAAGAAGAAAATCTGCCGTCCTTATTTGGTCTGACCTACAAATGACACCAGCAGCGGGATTCTCCGACCTCCTGCCGGGTCGGAGAATCCCCGGGAGGCGGTGCGAATCCCGCTCCGCCACCGGCTGCCATGTTCTCCGGCGCCGGTTTTCGGGCGGGGGCAGGGTTCACGCCACGCCGGGCGGGGGCCGTTGGCAGCGGCCCCGCCGGCAATTCTCCGTTTTTCGGCAGTCCGTTTTTGGAGAGTCCCGCCAGCGTGGGTTAGGCATGGTCCCACACGGTGGGACATGGCAGGTAAGTTGGCTGGGGTGGTCCTCGGGGGGGATCCGACCCCGGGAGGACCCCCACTGTGGCCTGGCCCGCGATCGGAGCCCACCAATCTGCCGGCGGGCCTGTGCCGTGGGGGCACTCCTTCCATTCGCGGCGGGCCCTGTAGGGCTCCGCCATGGCTGGCGTGGAGAAGACAACCCCCTGCGTATGTGCCAGAATACTCCAGCCATTCTGCGCCTGCACGGAACCATGCCAGCGGTTCCGCGCATGCGCGAACTCCCGCAGTTCCTTCGCCGCCAGTTGGAGCGGCGTCAACCCCTCCGCCGTCCACCTATCCCCCAGAAGTGCGGAGAATTCCGCATTTTCGGGGCTGTTGATGCCGGAGTGGTTGGCGCCGGTTCTCCCGCCGGAGTGGGAACTTAGTCCCCGGAAAGGAGAATCCAGCCCCTTGTACATAAGGTAGTGATATGCATTAACAAGTGTGTGTGTAAATATGTACGGCCTCCGCCCAGTAGGTGTCAGGCAAGTAGTAGCACATGACACTGTAGCCTGGGGAGAATCTTGAGGAGAAACCACCGTGGGCAGTCGGGTTTGTATCAGCTCCAGTTTTATAGCATTAGTTTCCTACCCACAGTTTATTATACTATAATAAAATTAACTAGTCTTGAACTAGATGTTCTTTAGTATGCCAACTCAGTAATTGTCTCTGTACAAGAACATAAGACATACCATAGTGCTTGATTTTTAAGTCAATCCATATGGTAAGCCGTTCAGTTGGAGGTGCCTCACCGTCACTGCCTCAAGAAAAATTTGGTCTGTAGGGATGGGCAATAACTGCTGGCTTTGCTGGTGATGCTCACTTCCCAAGAATTAATGCAAATAAACAACACTAATGTACCATCTCCACCACCACTATCCTCCTCCCACCAATTTTTCTTCAAAATCTTTAGCATGAGCCACCAAAGAGAGCAGACAGGACCTTTGTTTAGTGTCTCATTTAATGGACAGCACCCTCAACAGTACACGACTGCCTCAACACTGGACTGAAGTGTGAAGCTAGATTTTTGTCAAGCCTCTGGAATGGGACATGGACACACAACCTTCGTGGTACCAGCTGAGACATGGCTTACCCTTTAAGCCAGAACACTACATCCCACTTCTAGTTTTGACTCAAGGAAAAAAAAATTGGCTGTCAGGCTTTATGAAGTCCCACCCGTAAGAAGATCTTATCTCGGAAAATGGGCCACCTTGGCCATAGGTAAAATGGGCATGCTCCGTGGAAATTTTCTTGAAGTGCTCAAATGGCTTACAGAAGAGTTACCGGCCAAACATGAATGTGAGAAGCAAGTTGACTGCCCAGCTCAATTGTTAAGTGCTATGCAGGCAAAATATTTTAGTCTGCAACTGAGTGTAATCAGACCAACATCAACTCTGCTCTGCAAAGCACTGCAATTTTGGACAGAGGGTAAGAGAATGTTGGTATTTATCTCATGGGACATACGTGTTAGTCTGTTGATGTAGACATTTAAGGTACTAATTTTTATGCGACGTGGGATAGAAATACCACTTCATAGAATACAGTGCAGATATTTAGCATTAAATGATAGGGATTATGTTTGACTTGCTTTGTTCCCTGAATGGATGCTTTAATAAGGACATGGGGAGTCCACACCAAGTAAAATAAAGAAAAAATGTTTTATTTACAGCACAATAGATACCTTCCAGGTTCCTATTTAGTTGGTGCCTTACTGGCCAACGTTTTATATAGAGGGTGATAGATCCTCCGCCCCTAGCGGGGGAGCTCATACTCCGCAAGGGCCACGGGGAAGATAATCATTCTCACCTCATAGGTTTCGTGCAAGCTATTACAGATACTATCCAGCAACTGAAGATGGATTCTACCTTATTACTTCCCTTAGAGATGGCTGCCGTCTCTTAATGGATGGAGCAAAGCTGGTTGAACGTGCTGAGGTATCATTGAAGATAAACAACAACCTGCTCCTGGGTCTGGTCAAAGTTACCATCAACAGGTCCAGGCAGTGGGCAACTCAGGGGGTCAAACAGCTCAACTGTTTCCCCCTCTACCATGGCTATATTCGTACTGAGGTCCACAAAGAGGAAACACATGGTGCCTGCCTGCACCATCAAGTCCTTCTGTGCCCAGTGAGCACTGGGGGGAACTAAGGTGTTTTCCTAGGATAAAATCCATGGAATCCCTACAGTGGAGAAAGAGGCCGTTCGACAACCCTCCCCTGCCTTATCCTCATAATCCCACCTAACCTGCACATCATTGGACATTAAGGGGCAGTATAGCATGACCAATCCACCTAACCTGCACACTTTTGGACTGTGCGAGGAAACTGGAACACCCGGTGCAAACCCAAGCACACACGGGGAGAACGTGCAAACTCTACTTAGGCCAAGGCCAGAATCGAATCTGGGTCCCTGGTGCTGTGACCCATTGACCCCGAGCAACCTTGTTAATAACATTTTGTTTTGATGTTTGAAGTTTCCTTTGCAATTCGTTTTTGTTTGATGCAGTGTCCCTTTAAGGGACTGCTCTATTGATTTGTCCTTTAGTTTATGTAATTAAGTTCAATTGTTTCAACCCAAAATGGTATTGGAGATAAACAACAATGTGCAGAATATTACTGAAGAACAGACATGCATTTAAATTGTGCAATATTGCTTATCATACTGCAGATGCTGGACAGGAAGATAGTTAAACATGGAGACTTGAGAACTATTCAGTAAAGACTTTACAGATTTGTGTTAGAATTCATTCCTTTAAAGTAAACATCGTAGCAAAAGATAGTAATCTTTTACCTGCTTTATTCCAGAATAAATTCCATTCTCAAGATGATTTTTAAACATTGCTGTTGCAACTCCCAGCTGAAGCAGCATTGGCAATCCAGAAAGTGAAGGTCACTCCTGAGTGGTCACGGGTGATGCAATGATTTATCTCTATCCGTCTTATTACTGAACTCGGGAGGGAAATAAGTAGGACATTTCTTTCTGCTTGTCCTAGTTGTTCATTTCAGAATGATGCTTCCTGTGTTCAGCCTCCAAATTTCTAGGACACAAAACGGATATTGCTTTGCAGGTTTAAAATAACCAAGCTTAAGTATTGCTCCAGTAATGTAAAATTTAGCTTATTCATGTGCTAATCTGAAATAATGGGTAAGTATACTGAGAGTTTATGCTCTTTATAGGGAAAGACTTTCCATATGCATTAGGTGTAATGGGACACGTCGCTGTGCCACAGCTCATACACAGAGGAAATCATCACCAGCATGAGCACATCATGCAATATAAGAATAAAATTAAGTTTGGTGATTATGTATCAGGGTCCCAAATATATTAGCAAAATGATGAACAACAGGAGTGAAACATATGAGGTAAAATGGTGACAGGAAAGTTTAAACAGTTTCTAAATGTGTTCAGGGCCTGAAGAGTATTGTCTTTGTCTTTAGCTCATTGTCTTTGTCTTTAGCTATTGTCTTTAGCTCATTTTGGGATTAAATATCCTCCATGTTTGTGAAGTCTTTCTCTGTTTGGAATTTCTATTGAATCATTAATCCATTCAAAACATTTATAGTTAGAAATATCAAACAGAGGAAACTTTGCTAAACATGTTTGCCAAGGTTTCACTCATATTATGCACACAGGGCATGTGATTTTCTTGGTCAGTTGGGTTAGGGGGAGGGGTGGTCTATCTGTGAGGGTCAGGTCGTTGTAGGGGGGATCGGTCGGATGGTCAGTAGGGTATGGGGGTCAGCTGGTCAGTGGCGGAGGGAGGTTGGGTGGTTAGTAGGGGTGGCAGGTGTTTGGGTGGGTTTGGGTGGTGAGTGGGGAGGTGGGGTTGGGTGGTCAGTGGTGGAGGGGGCCAGGTGGTCAGTCGGGGATCGGGTGGTCATTGAGGAGGGTCAGATGTTAAGGAGGGTTCAGTTGATCAGTGGGGAGGTGAGGTTGGGTGGTCAGGTGGTTGGTGGGGAGGCGATCAATGGGAGGTAGGTCTGTTGGGGGGGAGGGGGGGGGTGCGGGGGAGTCAAGTGTCCAGGGGGATTGATCAGTGATGGAGGAAATACTATGGAGGGTCAGTACTATAGTTACCCAGAAGTTAGATATGGTTTTAATTCTTCCAACTTTTCCTGGGTAACTATTACTGTAACGCAGTTAGAACCATCTTAGGTTTGCAACTTGAATCGTACTTTCAGATGGCTCTGTTTGCAGGGCAATTGCCAAATGGAAGTTTGAATTTGCGAGCAATTGTCGGGCAATCCTTCTGTGAACTTCCGGGATGGTGGTTCCCTTGTGCCTCTTTGGGGTACTCCTCCCAGTTACGACTCCTGGAAGCTGGGAAATTATGGGCCATGAAGTCTTATGTCATCATGCAGCTCCTGTCAACTTTTCCATTCTAGATTTCTATATTCAGTTTTATAATGAAAACTGCCTTTGTAAACTTGTTACACTGTAATTACACCCTCCCACCAATGATGCGTCTCCTCATTCTCTAGCACTGTCCCAAATTGCTGTACATTCTTCTACTAAGAAAGCAAATCTTTCAGATAGATGATAAACAGAAACCATGAGCGGACTTTTTCAGCCCTCCCTGCCAACATGATCTTCCCGACCTACAAAGTTAACCTTTGCTGTAGGTTCCCCGGCGACGGGATGGGTGAACCATGCAAATTGCCATTGACTTTGGTGGGACCAGAAGATCCTGCGGGCAACCAATGGCAAGCTGCCTCTGCTGCGGGAAAACCTGCTGCCTGGTGTTGGAAGGACGGGTTGGAAAATTCCAGCCTACTTCTCGGGTGAATAGAAAAGATCCCACTGCACGTTTTCAAAGAAACGTTTTCTTGCCAGCCAATATTTATCCCTCATCCAACATCACCAATATAGTTTATCTGGTCATTTATTATATTTCTGTTTGTGGACCTTGCAGTCGACACATTTGCAGCTGTATTTCCTACATTGTAGCAGTAACTATACTTTGAAAGTAATTCCTTGGCTGTAAAGTTCATTGTGAAATCGTAAAGTTGTGAAAAGCATGATATAAATGCAAGTTATTTTCCTTTATAAATAGTAAGATAAAATCAAAGTAATGGCCCAGATTTTGCAATTGTAATGACAATGTTTGCTGCCATTACTCAGTGAAACTGACAGCAACGTCTGGTGTCCACATGTGCACAGTTAAACATGGAAGTCCAGAAACTATTATCAATGATTTCTGGCTCCTCCACAGATTGCATTGTTAAAGTCCTCGCAGATGGGAATCATATCGAGACCCCTGATTTGACCTGAGCTTCCACTCCTTTTGGCAATTAGTTTCACTGTAAAACTTTTGGAAAAGTTAAATCTTGTTGAATGAGGTGTCACTGGATTTTTAACGGCATACTAAGTCATAATTTGCGCTGAATAACCTCTCTGGCCCTGAAAAACACATTTTTATTTGTAGAATGTTAAATTTCTTCATTGTGATAATAAAAAATCCACGGGTTTTTAAAATAATAATAAAAATGTATTCTTAAAGTTTGTTGATGATATTTCAACATCATCCTTAATCTCACATTAATGCCCCAAACTTTAATTTTGCGTGCAATAAAATTAGCAAAATGTGCAGGATATTCAGTGTCTTTTATTTCTTGGATTGCTACCTGAAAGAGTTCTTCCATGTGATTGGTTGCTTAGCCTGCTTGATGACATCACTTTGCTGAATGAAGGACACCCGTTACAGTCAGCAGTGCAATGAAAGATGTTGCTTTTATTCCGCTGCCGACTGTAAGGCACGGTGGCACAGTGGTTAGTACTCCTGCCTCACAGCTCCAGGGTCCCAGGTTCAATTCCGGCCTCGAGTGACTGCCTGCATGGGATTCCTCCCGGTGCTCTGGTTTCCTCCCACACTCCAAAGATGTGCAGGTTAGGTGGATTGGCCATGATAAATTGCCCCTTAGAGTCTAAAAAGGTTAGGTGGGGTTATCGGGTAATGGTGGAGGCATGAGCTTATGTAGGTTGCTCTTTCAAAGGGCTGGTGTGGATTCAATGGGCCGAATGGCCTCCTTCTGCACTGCAAATTCTATGATTATTTTACAGAGGTCGCTAAATCTTCCTTCGTGGACAGTGACGGGCGCCATGACTTTGCTACTGATTGCAAATCAAGACCCATTATCACAGAATCATAGAATTATACAGCAAAGATGGAGGCCATTCAACCGATCATGCTTATACCAGCTCTTTGTAAGAGGATTCCTTGCTCCTCCCCAATAGCTCTGGAATTTCTTTCTTTCTTATGGGGCAGCTTCCTCCACTTTTCCAGCTAATGCATTCCAGATCACAACAACCCACTGCGTGAATGAATTCTTCCTTGCCTCCCTGGTTGTGTTGGAATGATCTTAAACCTGTGTCCTCTGGTTACTGAACCTTCTGCCAGTAGAAACAATTGCTCCCTGGCTACTCTACTGAAACCCTTTAACATTTGAAACACACCAATTAAAACTTCCCATAGCATTGTATGGAAAAAAGGGCAGAATGTATGGACTTAAAATGTTGATGGAATTATATCTGCGTGTCCAGATCCTAGTAAATGAGGGGACAGAGAATAATATGTTGATTCCTGGGATGTGAGGGTTACCTGTGGGGAGAGATTGAACAGAATTACCCTACGTTTCCTGGAGTTTGGAAGACCACAAGGTTATCTCATTGAAACATGTAAAAGTCTTACAAGGATTGACAGGGTAGATAGTGAGAGGCTGCTTTTCTGCTGCAGAGTGTAGAACTAGGGATCACAATCAAAGGATAAGAGGTTGGCCATTACCAACTGAGATGTGGAGAAATTTCATCATTCAAGGGATTGTGATTTTTTGTAATTCATGACCCTAGCAGGCTCTGGATATTCAGTTACTGAGTACATTCAAGACTGAGATTGGTTGATGTAGTACCCTCAATAATGCCACGAGAGTGTGGAATGGTAAATGAAGGCTTTAATAAGCAGAGAACTAGCCAGCTACAGCGAGGAGTGCTCACTGAGTGCCGCCTATAGGGCGTCGCGGAGCCGGAGGCGGAGTCCCCCAGGGTTCCAAACCCGGCCTTAAAGGGGCATCACCTACATGGTGTTAAGGGTACAGTAACCATTCGTCACATTCACCCCCTGTTTAAAAAAGCGCAGAGTCCGTCGGGGGTGAAGTGGAATTACATGTCTATTCTTTTTGGCGGCCTGATCGTCCTCGTCGACCTTCTCAGCTCGGGCGGTGGTGCGGCGGACACGGACGTCTTTGGTGAGGGTACATCCGGGAGCACGGTGGTTGGAGCCTTCGTCCGGGTCGGGGTAGGGGGTCTGGGGGGCAGGGGGAATAGCTGGGGGTAGCAGTGCCGGCGCTGGCGGGGAGTGTGGAGGGGGGGCACTGGGGGAGGGGGCATCAGTGGGGGAACCAGCGGGTGCCAAATCCCGTAGGGAAACCGCGAGGAGGGGCATCAGTGGGTGCCAGATCCCGAAGGGAAACCATGTCTTGCCTTCCGCCGGGGTGCGTGACGTAGTCGTATCGGAGGTTCGCATGTAGCAGTTGGACCCTCTCAACCAGGGGGTCCGTCTTATGGCTCCTTGCGTGCCTCCGGAGAAGAACAAGTCCCGGAGTCGTCAACCAAGTTGGAAGCGAGACCCCAGAGGTGGAATTCCTGGGGAAGATGAACAAGTGATTGTGAGGGGTCTCATTCGTGGCCGTGCAGAGGAGCGACCTAATGGAGTGGAGGGCATCGGGTAAGACCTCCTGCCAGAGGGTGGTTGGGAGATTTCTCGACCGCAGGGCCAGAAGGACAGCCTTCCAAACTGTCACGTTCTCCCTCTCCACCTGCCCGTTTCCCCACGGGTTATAACTGGTCATTCTGCTCGAGGCGATGCCCTTGCTGAGCAGATACTGATGCAGCTCATCGCTCATGAACGATGTACCCCGGTCGCTGTGGATATAAGCGGGGAAACTGAACAGGGTGAAGATGCTGTGCAGTGCCTTTATCACGGTGACCGAGGTCATGTCGCGACAGGGAACGGCGAATGGGAAGCGGGAGAACTCGTCGATGAAATTAAATGAAAATCGCTTATTGTCACAAGTAGGCTTCAATGAAGTTACTGTGAAAAGCCCCTAGTCGCCACATTCCGGCGCCTGTTCGGGGAGGCTGGTACGGGAATCGAACCGTGCTGCTGGCCTGCCTTGGTCTGCTTTAAAAGCCAGCGATTTAGCCCAGTGTGCTAAACCAGCCGGTTAGGAATTAGGAATTAGATATTGCGGTTGGTGGACGGGAGGGGGCCTTTGAAGTCCATGCTTAGTCGCTCAAAGGGCCCCGAGGCCTTTACAAGGCGAGCCTTGTCTGGCCGGTACAAGTGCGGTTTGCACTCCGTGCAGATCTGGCAAGCCCTGGTCATGGACTTGACCTCCCTGGTGGAGTAAGGTAGGTTGCGGGACTTGATAAAGTGGACGAGCCGGGTAACCTCCGGGTGACAGAGGTCATCATGGATAGCCTGCAGGCGATCCTCCTGCACGTTGGCGCACGTGCCGCGCGCGGGACAGGGCATCGAGGGGCTCGTTGAGCTCCCCTGGACGATACTTAATATCGTACGTGTAGGTGGAGAGTTCGATCCTCCACCTCAAGATTTGATCATTTCTAATTTTGCCCCGTTGTGCGTTACCGACCATGAAGGCTACCGACCGTTGGTCGGTAACGAGGGTGAACCTCCTACCGGCTAGGTAGTGCCTCCAGTGCCACACAGCCTCCACAATGGCTTGTGCCTCTTTTTTGACTGCAGAGTGCCGGATCTCGGAGGCGGTGAGCGTCCGGGAGAAGAACGCTACTGGCCTGCCTGCCTGGTTGGGGATAGCAGCCAGGGCGATGTCTGACACTCTCTACCTGGAAAGGGATGGTTTCATCCACCGCGTGCATAGTGGCCTTGATGATGTCGGCCTTGATGCGACTGAAGGCCGACCGGGCCTCAGCCGTCAGTGGAAATGTTGTGGCCTTTATAAGTGGGCGGGCTTTGTCCACGTATCTGGGGACCCACTGGGCGTAATAGGATAAAAGCCCCAAGCACCATTTGAGGGCCTTGAGGCTACGGGGGATGGGGAGTTCCTTAAGGGGGCGCATGCGGTCAGGGTCGGGACCTAGGACCCCATTTTCCATGACGTAGCCGAGGATGGCTAGTCGGGTTGTGTGGAATTCGCATTTTTCCTTGTTGTAGGTCAGGTTGAGGGCCCGGGCCGTCTGGATAAACTTTTTAAGGTTCGCGTCATGGTCCTGCTGATCATGGCCGCAGATGGTGACAGTGTCCAAGTACGGGTAAGTAGGCCGCATGCCGTACTGGTCCACCATTTGGTCCATAGCCCTCTGGAAGACGGAGACCCCATTTGTGACGCCGAAGGGGACCCTGAGGAAGTGGAAAAGCTGGCCGGCTGCTTCGGAAGCAGTATAGAGGCGTGGTACTGAACGATCCGATTGACCATCTCTGCTACGTGGGGAAGGGGGTACGCATCGAGCTGCGTGAAGCGGTTTATGGTCTGACTGTAGTCCATGACCATCCGTTTCTTTTCCCCAGACCGTAGTACCACCACTTGTGCTCTCCAGAGGCTGTTGCTCGCCTCGATGACCCCCTCTTTCAGTTGACGCTGGACCTCTGACTTGACAAACGTCATATCTTGGGCACTGTACCGCCGGCTCATGGTGGCGAGGGGCTTACAGTCGGGGGTGAGGTTCGCAAACAGTGAGGGGGGTGCAACTTTCAGTTTTGCAAGGCTGCATACCGTGAAGGGGGGCATGGGTCCGCCGAACTTCAGGGTCAGGCTTCGGTGGCTGCATTGGAAATCCAGACCGAGCAGCAGGGGGGCGCAGAGGTGAAGGAGCTTGAAACAAACGTATTCGGCGCCCTGGATCACGAGATTCGCAATACAATACCTCTTGATTTGGACCAAGTGTGACCGGATGCGAGGGCTATGGTTTGGGAAGTGGGATAGGTGCGCAAGGAGCAGCGCCTTGCCGTTTCTGGATGGACAAAGCTCTCCGTGCTCCCGGAGTCGAAGAGGCAGGGAGTGTCGCGCCCGTTGATCTGGACCTGCATCATGGAGTTCCGCAGGTGCTTTGGCCGCGATTGGTCGAGGGTGATCGCTCCCAGTTGCGGGTAGTCTGAGTCCTCAGCCGAGTCGGATTCACAAAATGGCCACCGCCGCTGTAGCACGTGTCGGGTTTAGAAGATGGCCGCCACCAAGATGGCCGCCCCCATGACTCGCACGAGGCCGATGACGCTTCATAAAGGGGCATGTCCGGCCAGTGCGCAGCCTCGTGCGGGGCCTGCGGGCCTGTGAGCTCGATTTTCGGGCCTGGTGAGATTTTTGTTTCTGGGCCTTGGGCCTGGCCAGGCAGACCCTCGCGAAATGCCTCTTCTTTCCGCAGTCGCTGCAGATGGCGGAGCGGGCTGGGCAGTGTTGACGTGGATGCTGGCCCTGCTCACAGAAATAGCACGGTGTGCCCCTGGTCAGGGCGGGCCGCCGCGCGGCGCAGGCCTGTAGCGTGGCCGACTCTGGGGAAGTCCGAGGGGGGCTCGCAGGGTCCGCGGAGTACGTGCCTAGGTTGTGGCGGGCTACTTCCAGTGAGGTGGCGAGCGTTACCATGTCCTGAAGGTCTTTCGCTCCATTTTCGAGGATGCGCTGCCTGATGTAGGTCGATCGGATGCCGGACACGAAGGCGTCTCGGATGTGCAGGTTCATGTGGACTTCCCTCGTCACATCCTGATGGTTGCAGTTCCTGGCTAGCGCGGTGAGCTTTTCCACGTACTCGTCCAGCATTTCCCCTGAGCACTGCCGGCAGGTAAAGAGCAGGTGCCGTGCATCCACCTCATTTATGGGTTTGACGAAACGCTTTCGCAGGATCTCGATCGCCTTGTCGTAAGTGGTCGCCTTCTCGATCATGGCGGAGATTCTATGGCTCACCTGGGCGTGGAGTAAGCGCAGCTTGCGAGGCCCTTCAGCGGGAGCTGCCGAGGATTCCAGATAGGCCTCGAAGCAGCGGAGACAGTATTTCAAAATTTCTTTAGCCTCCGGCGTCCGTGCTTCCAGGTTGAGCTTTTATGGCTTGAGACCGGCGTCAATCCTAACATACTCTGCTTATTAAATTGTAGTACCCTCAATAATGACACAAGAGTGTGGAATGGTAAATGAAGGCTTTAATAAGCAGAGAACTAGCCAGCTACAGAGATGAGTGCTCACTGAGTGCTGCCTACAGGGCGTCACCTTATATACGGCTCCCTGGTGGGCGGAGCCAGAGGCGGAGTCCCCCTGGGTTCCAAACCCAGTCTTAAAGGGGCATCACCTACATGGTGTTAAGGGTACAGTAACCATTCATCACAGTTGATTTTTGAATACTACTGGTTACAGGGAATGGGCACTAAAGTGGAGTTGAGTAGAAAATCATTTGTGATGATCTTATTGATTGGTGAAGCAGGCTTAATGGACTGTAAAGCCCGCTCCTGCTCCTAATTCTTATGTTCTTATCTCATGCACTCTAGCCTCACTTCATCAGAAGACAGCACTTGGTATTCCCTCCTTGTGCGCAAAGTGTCCAGTATATTATAACCATCTTGATTCAACTAAAAATTAGCTTCTGAGATCTGACACCATTTAAATACAATCATTTTTTGTAGCAAAGTAGGATTGATTTTATGGTCGCAATTTGAAATAATGATTGGAATCAGAGAAAAATAGGTGAAAAATCGACTCACATGCTACCAAGTATGAAGACTGCAAATTCTAATTAAACAGCATCTTATGTTTAAGTTGTCCAAAAGTAGTGTCAAATGAATCCAAATGAAATAGTTAATGTGTAATGATTGATAAATGTGCTGACTATTTATGGTTGTGATAGAGGCACTATTCCCTTGTAATGAGACATTTCTTTTTACCAAATTGAGTGCACAGAGGACATCTTTCTCCGGTAATAGTGGTGGCACAATAGAACAATAACATTTTTTAAAAAACACTTAGTTAATTGATATTATTCACATCTAGCTTTTAAATGTGCACTTCATGCATTCTCTTACATACCTAACAATGCTAGCAAATGCAAATCAATGCGGTGCGCAACTGGAGTGGGAGGGGGAAGGGTGCAGGTCGGCCCACAGTGCGGAATAACTTAGCGGAGACCTCACACGCGTTTTTCTTTTAAAAAACATTTTATTAATGGTTTTATAACAATAAAAGATACAAATACAAATGGAAACATAGTTCAGTGTGTAACACATCCCTCCATCTCCCACTCTTTCCACCTAATCTAAACAAAAAATAGCCTAACTCCCCCTACCCCTCCCTACCCCCCCCCCCCCCCTTATTGAATTGAATCTGCTGACAGTTTAGTTTTCTCCAAAGAAGTCGATAAACGGCTGCTACCTCCGAACGAACCCTAACATTGATCCTATCAGGGCGAACTTAATTTTCTCAAGTCTAAAAAACCCAGCCATGTCGCTAACCCAAACCCCTGATTTCGGGGACTTCGAGTCCCTCCACGCTCGCAATATCCGTCTCCGGGCTACCAAAGAGGCAAAGGCCAAAACGTCAGCCTCTCTCGCCGCCTGGACTCCCGGATCTTCCGACACTCCAAAAATCGCCACTTCTGGACTCGGCGCCACCCTCATTTTTAGTACCGTGGGCATGACATCCACAAATCCCTGACAGTATGCCCTAAGCTTCGGGCATGCCCAAAACATGTGGACATGGTTTGCAGGCCCACCAGCACACCTCACACAACTGTCCTCCACCCCAAAAAACCTGCTCATCCGGGCCACCATCGTGTGTGAATTTTATCAGGCTGAGCCTGGCACATGACGAGGACGTGTTGACTCTGCTTAGTGCATTCTCCCACAGACCCGCCTCTACCTCCTTACTCAACTCATCTTCAAATGTACGTTTTGTCTCACCTATCTGGGTTTCCTCCCACTCCATAAGTTCTTTATATATTCCAATACCTTCCCTTCCCCTACCCCCGTTCTAGAAACTACCTTGTCCTATATCCCCTGTGGCGGTAGGAGAGGGAAAGTCGAAACCTGCCTTCACACAAAATCCCTTATCTGCAGATATCAAAAACCCATTCCCATCCAGCAATTCAAACTCCTCCTCCAAATCCTCTAAACACGGAAAGCTCTCATCAATAAACAGATCCCCCAGCCTCTCAATCCCTGCTCTCTGCCACGCCCAAAACCACCAATCTAGCCTCCCAGGGACAAACCGGTGATTACCACAAATTGGAGCCCACACCGATGCACCCTCTGTCATAATATACTCCAGTATATCATGGTGCAGATACATACACACTGATGGACACACAGTAAGACCAATCAACACACACAACACCGCAGCCAATCACCAGTTAGAGCACACGCACTATAAAGACAGGGGGCATCAGAGTTCCCGCTCATTTCGGGATGCAGCCTCCTACAAAGACAGAGCTTACAGCTTACAGCACAGATCCTCACCATGTGCTGAGTGCATAGACTGGTTCGGACAGGCATAGGTCTTTAGTTTAATCTAACATCGTGTTAACCCACAGTGAAAGTATGTTCAACAGTTTCTAACTTAATAAAATAGTGTTGCCCTATTTTAAGCGTTGGTGGCCTGTATGTGTTCCACGGATCCAGAGCACTCAACACATCATGATACCAGGAGTTGAGGGATATTAGAACTTCTTAGACCTATCTGCAAGTGATCTGCCTTCCACCAGCATACAGCCATCCTGCAAAATGGACAGCGTACGCCCGCCGCCGCTGCTCCGTATCACCGGTAACCTAGGGGCCAACTGGAAGATATTCAAACAACACTTCCAGCTCTACCTTGAAGCCACAGACCGGGAAGCTGCCTCAGACACCAGGAAGATCGCTCTCTTCCTATCCATGGCCGGGGAGCATGCCATCCACATTTTCAATTCTCTCACCTTTGCTGATGATGAAGATGAAGTGGGGCAGCACGGTAGCATTGTGGATAGCACAATTGCTACACAGCTCCAGGGTCCCAGGTTCGATTCCGGCTTGGGTCACTGTCTGTGTGGAGTCTGCACATCCTCCCCGTGTGTGCGTGGGTTTCCTCCGGGTGCTCCGGTTTCCTCCCACAGTCCAAAGATGTGCAGGTTAGGTGGATTGGCCATGATAAATTGCCCTTAGTGTCCAATATTGCCCTTAGTGTTGGGTGGGGTTACTGGGATAGGGTGGAGGTGTTGGCCTTGGGTAGGTTGCTCTTTCCAAGAGCTGGTGCAGACTCGATGGGCCGAATGGCCTCCTTCTGCACTGTAAATTCTATGAAATCAAAATTCAAGACGGTCCTCCTTAAGTTTGACACTCACTGCAACATAGAGGTGAATGAAAGTTTTGAGCGCTATGTATTCCAACAGCGTTTGCAGGGTAAGGATGAACCTTTCCAGTCCTTTCTCACCCACCTCCGCATCCTTGCACAGTCCTGTAATTACGGGCCCACCTCTGACTCCATGATACGCGACCAGATCATTTTCGGTGTTCAGTCGGACCCCCTACGCCAGCAGCTCCTCAAGGTAAAGCAGCTCACCCTAGCGACCGCCATCGAGACCTGCGTGCTACACGAACACGCCACTAGTCGGTATTCCCACATCCAAGCGGCTGAAACGGCGCGGCAAGGTCCCCATGAGGCAGAACGGGTCCAAGCAATCGAGCAACTCCAGGGCCTCAGCCTGGATGAAGGCGGCCATTTTGTGCGCTTTTCGCAGACTCCCGCGCTTGTGCGCACCGAACGAGGGGACGGCGACGAACGTACTGCGCAGGCACGCACCACGTACGGCCGCACCGCGCATGCGCGGTGGCGCAGCGAACGTACTGACGCTAGAACGTGCGGCAGCTGTAGCTCCACCCACTTAAAGCGGCAATGCCGTGCCATATCTCGACAATGCCTGAGATGTGGCAACCTTGGCCACTATGCTGCTTTATGCAGATCAGCTCGGCCTGCCAATTCGTATCGCTCCGGCCAGCCTCGCAGGGATGTCCGGGCCATTCAACCCACGGTCACCGAGTCCGATGCGGACCTACTATCCGATATTGACACCGAGGACCCGAAGGCACCTTTTCGAATCGGTATCGTTACAAAAAACAGGGTTTCCCCGAAGCAAAGACACCAGTCGCTGTCGGTATACAGCATCGATCCAGACGATGAGTGGTGTGCCACCCTTACGGTCAACCGGTCCCAAATACGATTCCGCCTGGACACTGGTGCCTCCGCCAACCTCATTGCGCGGTCTGACCTCCAAAGCTTTCATGTCAAACCAGCCATCCTCCCATCAGCCTGCCAGCTATTAGATTATAATGGCAATGCCATTGCTGCCAGCGGCTCGTGTCAGCTCGAAGTGACACACAAGTCACGCAAAGCCATCCTTCCCTTTGAAATTGTGGGCTCCTCGAAAGCCTCCCTGCTTTGCACGCAGGCATGCAAGCTGTTGAACCTAGTTCAGAGAGTTCACTCTCTCTCTCCTGCTGACGCGTCTGCCTTTCAGGACACTGACTTCAGGGCACAGCTTGATGCCATTATCAACCAGTACCACGACGTCTTCGAGGGCATGGGCACGCTCCCGTACACCTACAAGATTTTATTAAAACCGAATGCCACGCCTGTGGTGCACGCACCTCACTGGGTCCCAGCACCCCTTAAGGACCGCCTCAAGCAGCAGCTGCAGGACCTCCAGAACCAAGGAGTGATTTCCAAAGTCACGGAACCGACCGACTGGGTCAGTTCCATGGTATGTGTAAAAAAGCCTTCCGGCGAATTGAGAATTTGCATTGATCCCAAGGATCTAAATCGCAATATCGTGAGGGAGCATTATCCAATTCCAAAGCGCAAAGAGCTCACATGTGAGATGGCTCGCGCCAAGCTCTTCACCAAACTCGACGCCGCAAAAGGATTCTGGCAAATCCAGCTCGACAAATCCAGCAGGAAACTTTGCACATTTAATACCCCCTTTGGCAGATATTGTTACAACAGGATGCCGTTTGGGATCATATCTGCATCAGAAGTGTTCCATAGGATCATGGAACAAATGATGAAAGGCATTGAAGGTGTTCGCGTCTATGTCGATGACATAATCATTTGGTCCACCACCCCACAGGAGCATGTTAGTCGCCTCCAGCGCGTATTCAGACGTATACATGAGCATGGCCTCCGCCTCAATAGGGCCAAATGATCTTTTGGTCATACAGAAAGACTTGAACGATATGACGCCTCGCCTTCAGCGTATTCTTCTCAAGCTCCGGCGATATGACATCCAGCTGGTATACACCCCAGGCAAAGACCTCATCATTGCTGACGCTCTCTCCAGGGCAGCCAACACTCCATGTGGCCCAGCGGGATTTGTCTGCCAGGTTGACACCCATGTGGCATTCGCGGCCTTCAATCTACCTGCCATGGATGAACGCCTCATCCAAATTCGCCGCGAGACGGCGGCTGACCCTTTGCTACAGCGTGTCATGCGCCACCTAATGGACGGGTGGCTCAAGGGCCAATGCCCGCAGTTCTATAATATCAGAGATAATCTGGCGGTAGTAGACGGGGTTCTTCTAAAACTGGACAGCATTGTCATCCCGCATAGCATGCACCAACTTGTCCTGGAACAACTACATGAGGGTCACCTTGGCGTGGAAAAGTGCCGCCGACGGGCCCGAGAGGCAGTGTACTGGCCCGGCATTAATGAGGACATAGCCAACACAGTGCTCAACTGCCCCACTTGTCAGCGCTTCCAGCTGGCCCAACCACATGAGACCCTGCAGCCCCATGAGTTGGTCACGTCACCATGGACCAAGGTGGGCATAGACCTGTTCCACGCGCTGGGTGGAGACTATGTCCTGATCGTGGACCACTTTTCGAATTACCCGGAGGTGATACGGTTGCACGACATCACCTCGTCTGCCGTCATTCGTGCATGTAAAGAAACATTTGCTCGACACGGCATCCCGCTCATGGTTATGTCGGACAATGGCCCCTGCTTCGCCAGCCAGGAATGGTCCAACTTTGCCAGGTGGTACAATTTTGCCCATGAGACATCCAGTCCCCTGAACACCCAATCCAACGGCAAAGCGGAGAAGGGAGTACATATAGTCAAACGTCTCCTATGCAAGGCTGCCGATGCTGGGTCCGATTTCCACCTTGCCTTGCTGGCCTATCGCTCCGCCCCGCTGTCCACTGGCCTGTCGCCAGCCCAGTTACTCATGGGTTGTACCCTGAGGACGACGGTGCCGTCCATCCATGTCCCAGACCTTGACCACGTTCCGGTCCTTCGCCGGATGCAGCTGTCTCGTGCACAGCACAAGGCGGCTCATGACTCCCGTGCAGCTGATCTCCCTGCTCTGGCTCCAGATGACAACGTCCGCGTCCATCTTCCGGATGGGGGCTGGTCTGCAACCGCTCTTGTCCTTCGGCAGGTGGCCCCCCGCTCGTTCCTGGCTCGTCTACCGGACGGCTCTATTCTGTGCCGCAATCGACGCGCCCTTCGTCTCGTTCCACGCTCGCCACGTGATCCTCCACTGTCGCCTCGCCCTCCTTCTGACCCTGCCACGGACTATGCAGAGCTCCCTGTCACTCTGCCTCCCCCTGACTCTGATGCAGTCCAGCCCGCTCCTGAACCGGCGACTCTCGACCCACCCTTGAGGCGGTCAACCAAAATTCGTCTCCCATCTCAGAGACTTAATTTATGAACTTTGCGGACTTATAGACTCTCTGAATTGTTTTGTTGCTTTGTTTGATCGTTTCCCTGGTTTGTATATAGTGTTGATCTCGTTATTCTTGTTGCATACTGCTTCTCTGCACCAGGCACCTTCCCATGTAAATAGCAGAGTTCTCATGTACGTAGTCCTGTAAATATGTAGTTAGGAACATTCTCACCATACATTATTTATTGCCACACACATTCATTCTTTTAGAAAAGGGGGGATGTCATAATATACACCAGTATATCATGGTGCAGATACACACACACTGATGGACACACAGCAAGACCAATCTACACACACAACACCGCAGCCACCTGAAACCCAAATAGCAAGAACTCCCTCCCACCACTTTAAATGGCAGCTCCCCCAGTCTCCTCTCCTTCCCCCTTGCCTGGATCACAAAAACTTCACTTTTATCCATAATCAATTTGTACCCCGAGATCCGGCCAAATTCCCCTAAGTTCCACATAATCCCCCCATCCCCCCTAACGGGCCAGAAATATATAAGAGTAGGTCATCTGCATATAACAAGATCCTGTGTTGCACTCCCCCCCCCCCCCCCCCCCCCCCGGAGTAGCCCCTTCCAGTCCTTTGACGCACACAGCGCCATCGCCAATGGCTCTATAGCCAAGGCAAACAACAGTGGGGAGAGGGGATATCCTTGCCTTGTCACCTGGTGCAGCCTAAAGTAGTCCAAACTCACCCAGTTTGTCCGCACACTCGTCACAGGTGCCTGTTACAGCAACCGAACCCAGTCAATAAAGCCCTGCCCAAGCCCAAATTGTCCCAAGACCTCCCACAAATAAATCCATTCTACCCGGTCGAAGGCCTTCTCCGTGTCCATAGTGACCACTACCTCCGCCTCCCTCCCCTCAGAGGCCACCATGATCACATTAGGAGCCTTCTAACGTTGGACGTCAGCTGCCTACCTTTAACAAACCCTGTCTGGTCTTCCCCTATCACCCCCGGAACACAGTCTTCTGTCCTTGAGGCCAAAACCTTGGCCAGCAATTTGGCATCGACATTCAATATTGGTCTCCACATTGCTCTGGGTCCTTCTCCCGCTTAAGGATCAATGAGATCGAAGCCTGTGACATTGTTGGGGAAGGATACCCCGCTCCCTTGCCTCATTAAATGCCCTCACCAGCAGTGGGTCCAGTATCCCAGAAAACGTCTTGTAAAATTCCACTGGGTAGCCGGTCCCGGGGCCTTGCCCAACCGCATGGCCTCCAATCCCTCTACTACTTCTACAATCCCAATCGGGGCTCCCAGCCTTCCTCCACCTCCGTAAACTCCAACCCTTCCAAAAACTGCCTCTTCCCCTCCACCCCGGGGGTTTTGACTCATACAGCCGACTGTAAGACTTCTTGAACATCCCATTCACCCCCACTGGTTCCAAGACCGCGTTTCTCCCCTTTGTCCTTCACTCTTCCTAGCTCCCTGGCCGCTTCCCTTTTCCTGAGCTGGTGTGCGTGCATCCGGCTGGCCTCCTACCCATACTCATATACCTCCCCCCTTGCCTTCCTCAACTGCCCCACCACCTTCCCTGTGGATAGCAGACCAAACTCCATCTGCAGCTTCTGCCGCCCCTCCAGGGCTTCAGAATACCTTATGTCCATCTGGAGTATTTCCCTAACCAGCCTATCCATCTCTACCCGCTCCACCTTCTCCCTGTGAGCCTGTATCGAACTAAGCTCCCCCTAACTACTGCCTTCAGCGCTTCCCATACCGTTGCTGCCGAAACTTCCCCCGTATCATTCATCTCCAAATAGTTCTGGATGGTCTCCTTCACCTGCCCGCACACCCCCTCATCCGCTAACAGTCCTAAATACAATCTCCATTGCGGGCGCTGACCCCCGCCCCCCCCCCCTTGCTCATCCGTAAATCCACCCAGTGTGAAGCATGGTCCGACAAAACAATCGCCGAGTACTCCGGGAGTACACTTTGTGTACATGGGAGAAAAAAGAAAACTCCTTCGCTCTTGGCCGTCCAAACCTCCACAGGTCTACCCTCCCCCGCCATCTGTTCCATAAACCCCTTTAGCTCCTTCACCGCGGCTGGCACCATCCCTGTCCTTGAACTTGACCGATCCAGCCTCGGATCAATGACCGTATTAAAGTCCCCCCTCACATGCGTTTTAATGGTGTACAAGTACAGTAGTGACCCCAGGGCGGCATGTGGCGTAGTGGTAAGCACTGGGACTGTAGGGCTGATTACCCGGGTTTGAATCCCAGCCCTGGGTCACTGTCCGTGTGGAGTTTGCACATTCTCCCCATGTCTGCGTCAGTTTCACCCCCACAACCCAAAGATGTGCAGGTTAGGTGATTGGCAACGCTAAATTGCCCCTTAATTGGAAAAGAAATAAATAATTGGGTACTCTAACTTTATAAAAGAAAACAATCGTGACCCCAACGGTCCCTAGCTACCGATGGTGCTGCTACCCCCCAAACTGCCCCCAGGTGCCCTCTCAGTGATCCTCAATGAGCACTGCCTTGGTCAGAGTCATGCGTTTGGTGCCGCACACTCCTGATGCCAATGGAGTCATTCAGTACTCGCTGTGTGGCATCATTGTCTTCTTGTTCAATGAACAAATCATCTTCTTTGGTTTCGGATTTGTCATTGTGCTCTTCACTTCGGGTGGTGCAAACTGCTTGTTCCAGGGTGCTGCGAAGGTTATTTTCAACGTCTGGTGGAAGTTCAAGCATTGTTCTGTCTTTCGAGGTGTAAGAATTGTGTTTTGTGGCTTTAAAACTCTTCTTTTAAATTTTCGGACATTTCCCCTTTAAGCGGGCGTGGTCCAAGGCCTCTGACGCCATGACGCTCGTGATGTCATGCGTAGGACTCAATTGAGCATGCGCACACCGAGGTTCCTTTACTGTGCGCTCTTTTCGCAACTGCACATGCGCAATTGAGTCTTTTAGGGAAGTGCGCAAGTGCGGACTGGTCAGACTGCACACGCGCAAGATGGCTGTCATTCAAAACTGCTGTCTTCTGTTTCAACCCTACCTCTGCCTCGTGGTGAGTATTCGTGCCATTTTTACCGATTTTGTTCGTAACCACCTCGCAGCGGCTGTCAAATTTGTCCAGGATGGTCTGGTATTTTCTTTTGTCCTGCCCTTCTGAGTATTGAAACGAGTTGAAGATCTCTATCGCATGTTCACCCGCAATGGTGAGTAGGAGAGCTATCTTCTGAGCATCGGCCGCGCCATTTAGGTCGGATGCTTCCATGTATAGTTGGAATTTTTGTTTGAACGAACGCCAGCTAGCACTCAGATTACCGGTGGTCTTGAGTTGATGAGGAGCCTGAATCTTGTCCATTGTGCCTGGATTCGGTTGCCGTTTGTCTCTAACCTTGCTGAGTTGAACTAGGGAGATTGAGCAGTCACTCCTGTACCATGTTGTGTTATGTTATTGCTAGTAACATAAGCTGCCACTTGATGTCGGCTCTGCTGAAAGATGCTCCAGAATCGGAGATAAGTTTAATGTATTTATTGAACGATTAACAATGCTCTTAAATGAGTTCGACACTCTACTAATCTGCCTCTAGTAACTCAGTCTATTTTGCTAACTATACAAACTTGCTCTCGACCATGTGCTGGGGTGTGATGTTGCTGATAATCAACCCTGTCTTTCTCTCTTGGTTTCTGCCGGTGGAAGAGGCAGAGCCTGTGTGCCTTGTCCTTTTTATATGGGTCATGTAGTGCCCCCTTGTGTTAATGCCACCCTTGGGTGTCCTGATTGCCCATTGGTTGTGTCCTGTTCTAATGACACATTGGTTGCGTGTCTGCATGTCATGACATCTCTGGTGCTCTCTCTAGTGGTTACTTAGTTGTAGTGTATTTACATTAATCCCTTGTGTATATACAGTGATGCATATCACTACAGTAAACACTGTAATGATGCAGTGATTTTCTTTGGTTGCAACCAAACGTAGGGACTCATTCATCAGAAAAGTGTGAGACATATCATGAACAAACAGTGGCGCCATCTTGTGGTTTTCCTTCACTTTAGCAAGTGTAAAATGAAGCATATCACTGGAAAATACTTCCTTTCAAGCATATGCACTTGCTTTTTCCACCAGATGATTAGAAATTGAAAAATCACAACCATTAATTATTTTAAATATAAATTTAGAGTACCCAATTCATTTTTTCCAATTAAGGGGCAATTTAGCGTGTTCAATCCACCTACCCTACACATGGGGGCGAAACCCACGCAAACACGGGGAGAATGTGCAAACTCCACACGGGCAGTGACCCAGAGCCGGGATCGAACCTGGGACCTCGGCGCCGTGAGACTGCAGTGCTACCACTGTGCCACCGTGCTGCCTATCAAAACCATTACTTGCCATGCCTCCAGTGTTCATTTTTCTTGTTGAACCTCTGGATGTAAATTACCAAGTGGTGACTATTTTGTTATCGAGTGATGTTTTTCATCTAAATGGTCCCACATTGGATTCTAATTGTTATTGAACCATGGGAGAAAGATTTATGACAATGGCGGGAGCAAGTGGAAAAAATTATATCCAGGAAATATTAATTGGGTTAAAATTGCTCCCACACAATATAAGAACGCTGAATTCAACTGATTATTACAGAGTAATCATTGGAACCTTCCAAGCAGACACAGAATTCATTTTTCAAATATTTCTTCCCTCATGTTCTGATGGGCAGTAGTTTATATTGAGGCATGTTCATACAAGTGATAATTTTTAATGTGCGAACCTAAATGTTCACGGCACGGTGGCACCGTGGTTAGCACTGCTGCTTCACAGCGCCAGGGACCGGGTTTAATTCCGTCTTTGGGTGACTCTCTGTATGGAGTTTGCACATTCTCCCCCTGTCTGTGTGAGTTTCGTCCTGGTGCTCCAGTTTCTCCTCACAGTCCAAAGATGTGCAGGTTAGGTGGATTGGCTATGCTAAGTTGCCCCTTAGTGTCCAAAGATGTGCACATTAAGGTGTGGTTATGGGGTTACGGGATAGGTCAGGGTAGTGGCCCAGGGTAGCGTGTTCCTTAGGAGGGTTGGTGCGGACTCGATGGGCTGATGGCCTCCTTCTGCACTGTAGGAATTCTATGGTATATGACAGTGCTTTTCAAGCTGCGGGTCGCAACCTGTGGGTGGGTCCTGGGCAGGTGTCAGGAGGGTCGTGTAGTGATCGGTCGTGGCGTTCCCAATCGTGGGGAAGTGCACAACGGCCACAACTGGCTTTTAAGAATGGTGACCGCGACGGGCTTTTAAGTTGAGAATGCCGGCTGCGATGGCCTTTAAATATGAATGATGGAGTCTTCCGGCCAGAGGCGCTGGCAGAGAGCAGATCACATGCCCGACACGTACACTGGTGTCACGCGCCCTGTACATCTGTGCTTTGAGTGCGAAATCACAGAGGAGGGATTCCCCCATTTTGTAGCTGCCAGCAAGCAAGCAACAGGACTGTGAAGAACTGAAGATGAATTGTTTTGTAATAAGGAAGAAAGGGCCAGAGACGCAAACAGGCCAGGATCTCACAACTGAATTTGCTGGAGAGAGCTGCCCAGGAGAGTCCACAACAGGTCAAAGCAGTGCTGGTGTGAGCTGTATACACCTGCACCTCTGGTGAACAACCCATTCAGAAGAAACTGAAATTGGGAACAAAGCAGTACAAAGATAATTTCCTGAGGTATGACTTTGTTAATTGTACCTATGCAAATCAGGATGCAAAGCACGTGTATTTTATGCAGGGAAGTACTGGCAAATTAAAGTTTAAAACTCTTGAAAATGCAAATGCATTTGAAGATGAGACATGGCAAGTTCGAAAACAAACCTCTTGATATTTTTCAAAGGATACAGCGAGAAGTTAAATAATCATTAGCTGAAGTCCTGAGCAGAAATGTAACATTGAATGACAAGCACGTGAGATCATGAGGACCAAGCAGACTCGTCTGTTGCATTAAAGGTAAGTGAAAATGGTGTATTGTGAAGGTCGGCCGGCGTGGGTTGTGAAGGTCATTTGCTGTGGGTTGCAAAGGTCGGCAGACGTGGGTCACGAACGTTGGTCCCAAAGGTCGGCAGGTTGGTAAAAATGGGTCCTGGGAAAAAAAGTTTGAAAAACACTGGCATATGACATATTGGGCTTTGCTCTCAATGTCGAACAATGACCTCAACTGTTTGTGGCTCTTACTCAGGAATATATTTTTGGGTTTTGAACCAGAACTTTCTGTAAATTTTCGAGCCAAAAAGCAAAACAGTCCCTACTAGGCAAGCAACTGTGTGTCTCCTCAACCAATCAAGTTGAAAAATGTTCTGTGCAGAGACTGAACCAGGAAGTGTCATTTGGAATAGCGAAATAATATCAAAGTAGATACTGATGTGAAACAAAGGAGGGAAAGAGAGATTGAAATGAGAGAACGAAAAAGGGATACTGAAAGAAAAAGATTAAATTTGACAGTTTAAAAACAATCCCTCACAACAATTAATAGCTGAATGATTGAGAATCCATACTTGTAATAGCTAATTTTCAGTCCCAGAGAGATTAATTATCAATAAGTAACAATTTTCACATTATTTAGAATAGGGAGATGGTGCCACACTGGTAATGTCACTGAACTAATAATCCAGAGGCCCAGGCTAATGATCTGGAGGCACAAGTTCAAATCCCACCATGGTGGAATTTAAATTCAGTGAATAAAATGGGAAATATAAAGCTAGTCTCAGTAATAGTGACCATGAACTGGAAATGATTGTTATATTAATGTCCGTTAGGGAAGGCAATCTGCCATCTTTATCTGGTCTGGCCAGCATGTGATTCGAGATCCAGTGCAATGTGGTTGACTCTGAAATGGCCTTGCAAGCCACTCAGTTCATGGGTAATTAGGGATGGGCAACAAATGCTGTCTTTACCAGTGATATCCACATCCTGTGACAGAATAATATAAAAAATGACAATACTACTCTCAGTGATGAATAAAGTTTGTATCTATCATGTAAATAGAACAACTTCATGGCAATCCATCGATGTCAATGATGGAACAGGGAGTGAAATGTTGTTTTCACAAATTAATTGTGCAACTGGGATAGCAATTTTTAGATATTGACAGTTAACAAGACATCTGCACCTTTCCTGAAGTTGCAGTACATTTACTCATAAATAACAATCGTGGGGACTTCCGTTGATGACATGTAGGAGGAGGTCTCATGTTGGGTAACTCCTGCTCAAGCCTTGGGTTTTTAGTCCTTCCCACTTATTTTTGGGGAAGGAATCTTCAGAAAATTTGTCCCAGGGGAGATTTAGTTGAGAAAGAATGTTCAAGAACCAGAGAACGAATACTGCAAAGAAAGATTCGAAAACCAGTCCGCTGGCAGGATTGAGCACAATGAAAGGTGCGTTGGCAGGGAAGATGGCGGAGGCAAGCTAGCCGGGTGGGGCTGCCTGTATAACGGTAGAGACGCTGGCGGAAGTGATGTCGGCAGAACTTGAACGACAGTTCAACAAATTGAGCGGCATGGGAGGGAGATGCTGGATTGCTCAAGCAGTCGGTGGAAGATCAGCTGGCCCCAATCAGGGAGCCACCTGGAAGAACGTCGGCGGCAGTGTGGGGGAAGGGTGAGGTGTTGAAGGGGGTAAAGGAGGCACTGGTGAGGCACAGTGAATAACCCGCCTCGCTGGAAGTTAAACTGGCCAAGGTGGAGGACAGAAATAAGGACCTGAAAGCCAAGGTGGAGGAGCTTCACAATACATTGCAGTGGCAGAACTGTGGGAGTGGAGGGCTCAAGGCCGACGGAGTATTTTGAAGCTGATGGAGGAAGGGGATGACATCCCCCCCCCCCCCCCCCCCCCCCCCCGCCAACCCTGTGGTGTTGGATAGGGCACACTGGTCACTTTGGCTGAAACCACGGGCGAATGAGCCACCGAGGACAGTGATAGTCTGCTTCAATTGTTATCTGTCGAAGGAGAAGGTGCTGAGGTGGACCAAGCAGACACAAGAGGTGACGTGGGAAGGTACCGGCATTCGTATTTACCAGGATGTTGCCGTAGACCTGGCGAAGAGGCGGGTGGCCTTTAACAGGGTACCAGGTACAGGCAGCATTTTACAACAGTGGCGTTGGCTTCAGAGTGGTCAACCCGACGAACCTGAGGGTTACACACAACTCGAGGGACCATTTCTTTGAGACAGCGGAGGAGGCAGAGGTGTTCGTAAAGGCAGAAGGACTGGGACTGGATTGAGTATGGTGGAAGAGAGACTTTGTTGCTGTTGGGGGTTGGTTGGGGAAAAAGTTTGTTAAAGTTGCATTTTCCTATTTTTTCTGTTAGCCTCGGTGTTTGATGTCCTTGCGTTGAATATGGGTACTTGCTGTGATTGGAGGAGTGTGGGGGGTTGTGTTTTGATAGGGTCCTTTGTGGTTGGGTGGGTGGAGAGACTTTGATTTCTTTTGTTTGAGTGGGGAGAGGGGAACTCTGGTCAAGGGGCTCCCTCGCTAGCAAGTTGCAGTTCGCTAGTGAACTGGGGCGAGGTGGGGGAAGGGGCTGCGGCTCGCTGAATTTGCTTAGGCAGGTTTAGGCATGCCTGGGAGGTACAAATGGTAGGGGGAGGGGGATTGTGGGGAAATGGGTGGTTTCAAGAGAAAATGGTTGGGAGATTTCTGGGATGGGGAGGGGGGGAGGGTGGACATTGACTGGGGGTGAGGGATGGGTCCACCCGTTGGGTGGTCTGGGGGGTCGTTCCTGGATATGAGTCAGGCATCCATTTCACTTTTGTTGAAAAAGGACAATGACCTGGTGAAGTGTGTGCCATACCGGCCAATTTCATTGTTAAATGTGGATGCAAAATATTCTGGCAAAAGTGCTGGCGGTCAAGTTGAACTGGTGTCTCCCGCAGGTGGTCAGGGACGATCAAACGGGATTTATGAACGGTAGCCAATTATTTTCCAATGTGTGGCACCTGCTGAATGTGTGTCCTCTCTCAGGTAGGTGGAGTGGGGGGGGAAACAAGAGGTGATAGTGGCATTAGATGCTGAGAAGGCTTTTGATAGGGTCGTATGCGGGTACTTGTTTGCGGGTGTTGGAGCGGTTCAGGATAGGGCCTAAATTTGTGTCGTGGGTCAAACAGTTGTACAAGGAACCAAGGGCCAGTGTTCAGACAAATAATGTTATTTTTGGTTGTATAGGGGAATGAGGCAAGGTTGCCATTTGTCCCCCCCTCCTATCCGCGATGGCGATTGAGCCATTGGCCATCGCTTTGAGAAGTTTGGATAAGTGGAGGGGGATAATGAAGGGGGGAGCATAGGGTGTCACTTTATGCCGATGATCTTTTGTTGTACATTACAGACCCATGTTCCCCTGATGGGGACATAATAGGGCTGTTAAGGCAGTTTGGGGCTTTCTCCGGGTACAAATTAAATTTGAAAAAAATTGAATGCCGGAAAGGGGGTTAATTGGGGGTACTGCCCTTTAAAAATGGTGCCATTAATTTCACTGTTATTCAGGGAGCAAAATTTGGCCCAGATTTTCACCTTGGAAAGCCTCTCCACCATTTCGAAAATAAAAGTAATAGACAAAGAACATACATAGAATCGCTACAGTGCAGAAGGAGGGCATTCGGCCCATCAAATCTGCACCGAAATCTGAAAGAGCACCCTACCTAGGCCCACTCCCTGGCCCTAACCCCGTAACTCCACCTGACCTGCACATCCCTGTGCACTAAGGGGCAATTTAGCATGGCCAATCCACGTAACCCGAACATGTTTGGACTGTGGGAAGAAACTACTTCTAATAATAATCTTTATTAGTGTCACAAGTAGGCTTACATTAACACTGCAATGAAGTTACTGTGAAAATCCCCTGGTGGCCACATTCCGATGCCTGTTCGGGTACACTGAGGAAGAATTCAGAATGTCCAATTCACCTAACTGCATCTCTTTCAGGACTTGTGGGCGGAAACAGGATAACTCAGAGGAATCCCAAGCAGACATGGGGAGAAGGTGCAGACTCCGCAGAGACAGTCACCCAAGCCGGGAATCGAACCCAGGTCCCTGCCGCTGTGAAGCAGCAGTGCTAACCACTGTTCTACCATACTGCCCTCTGGAGCCGACGAAGGAAACCCACGCAGATATGGGGGGATCGTGTAAACTGCACAGTCACCCAAGGTTGGAATTGATCCCAGGTCCCTGGTGCTGTGAGGCAACAGTGCTAACCGCTGCCACACCATGTCACCCAAAGATCCTACGTTCTGCGCCCAAGCACAGCTCTCCCCATTTGTGTTGGGCCACAATAGGGATGGGGCATGTTTCGCACATGCACAGTTTATTGAGGAAACTGGACATTTCAATAATCAGCTGCCTTCGCTGAAGTGGGGATTTTGGGAAACCGGGAGTGTGAAACCCAAAGAATGCAGGTTTGACCAGATGGAACAAGTCTGAACTTTGTGGATTTGTTTGGTTAGGCATGGTTTTGGAACACCTTTGCTGGAGGCAAGGTTCCCTTTGGTGGCGGTCGGGTGTCGTATGGAATTATTAAATATTCTGTGCCTGAAAAGTTCATAAACCTAATACTGACAAATTTATTAGAACTGTCAACAGACCTGTCAAAATCAACTGCCAAAACTGTCAGAAACAACTGCCAAAGAACAAAACATAAGAAATAGGAACAACTGTAGATGACATGGTCCATTGAGCCTGTTCAGCACAACCATGGCTGATTTTGGGCTTCAACTCCATTTTCCCACCCAAGCATATATCTCTTAATTCCCTGAAAGGGATGTCTGAAAGGGAACTGTCAGGACATTTAAAAACCCTCCCCTATAAATTTGTGGAGAAAAAATATCTGGAGTGTTGAAAAAAATGTTGCTTTTTATTTCCCTCTGTTGACATTAGCCTGAGGGTTTTCATTACTGGATTAGCGTTGCGTGACTGATTTCAAAACCATTCATCGGGGCTAGGTGGTGAGGCATAGGTTGGCATAGGGGCTTTTAAGGTCTAAGGGTAGGGTGGAGGGGCATTGGTTGGCATGGAGTGTATGAGGGATTGTAGGGGTGGTTGGAGGACAGACATGTGCATGGATAGGGCAAAGGCTGAGAGTGGGGGGATGGGAGGGTGAAGGCTGGAGGGATGTTTCATGTTTTAATTTCTATTTTTAAAGTTTGGACATAGTGCCTGCCCCAAGGCAGGCCTTGCACCCAACCCTCCTCAGCACTCAGCATCTTCCTCAGTTCTTCCCTGGTCGCCTACCCTGACTTCTAGTCCAATCAAACCCCCCACCCCCTCCTCCTCACCCCACCCCACACACACCCAATGCTGGCCAACGAAGAGACAACGGAAGGAGTTCACACCCAGTTGAAGAGAAAAACAAAGCTTATTTTATTTAACACATTAACTATTATGTATAGCTCCAGTAGTTCCCTATTGGGTCTTCTCTACTCGGTGCCTGACTGGCCAACTCTATTTAAACAAAGGCACACAAACTTGGTTAAGAGTCCCCCGCCTCTGTGCAAGCTCCACTAGGTAGTGGATCATTCCTACAACGTAAAACCTGTGCAGGTTATAACACCTGTACCTGATTTTATGTTCATGCCGACATTGGTGCTGGGAACTAGGCATCTTATATTCCTCTCAACCTGGAAATTATTGTCGACAATTTCAGCAGATGTCCAATTCACCCTGTTGCATGCCACTTTCCTTTTCTTTTTGCTACTTTAGCACAGTTTAAGTTGGCCTACAACTGTGATGGGATGACAGATCAATGATTGTCCTATGAATGTGCTAAGTGTTAGTGTGAAAACTGAACACAATAAACAACTCATTAACCTGTCTCAGTAATTTGATAAATGCTTCACAACCATTGTGTTAGCTACTCTCTGACTCTGGGCACTCCGGAAAGGTTGCTCTGGAATACGCTTTTCCTTTTGATTGCGATCAAGTAGATAAAATAGGAACAAAAAAACACATAGACAGTTTGGCTTTCACACAAGTTGTTTGGGCAGATTGTTCCCCACATTTAGAAGGTTGGGATACATGACAAAAGCAAAATTAGCAATTCGATTCATTGATTTGGAAATTAGCACCTTGATTCATTGATTTGGAGAAATATAGCTATGTGTATTATAATGTATTATTGCAAAGTCAAGCTGAGTAGAATTAAGCCTGATTGTAACTGTTTGCATTTCATTCTGGCCTTGCCCCACTAAAGTGTAAATGGCCATTGGTAAAATATCCAATGTGTAATGAGGAATGCATTGTTACATCCTGTGTAGTGCTCTAAAATAAAATAAAATAAATAATCTTTATTGTCACAAGTAGGCTTACATTAACACTGCAATGAAGTTACTGTGAAAAGCCTCTGGTCGCCACATTCCAGCGCCTGTTCAGGTACACAGAGGGAGAATTCAGAATTTTCAGCTGGTACGGGAATTGAACCGCACTGCTGGCCTTGTTCTACATCACAAACCAGCTGTCTAGCACACTGAGCTAAACAAGCCCCTCATATTATATAAATAGACATTTGGCAATGTGAACATAAGGCACATGGATCCACTTACAGGGGCAGCAGATGCCAACGCATGCAAAAATGGCAGATTTGAAAGTGTAACACCCTCACAGTTCGGTATAGTCTGCATTTTGGTAGTCTTCAATGACTTTTGGGATTTATCATAGATTATCATAGAATTTACAGTGCAGAAGGAGGCAATTCGGCCCATCGAGTCTGCACCGGCTCTTGGAAAGAGCACCCTATCCAAGGTCAACACCTCCACCCTATCCCCATAACCCAGTAGCCCCACCCAACACTAAGGGCAATTTTGTACACTAAGGGGAATTTATCATGGCCAATCCACCTAACCTGCACATCTTTGGACTGTGGGAGGAAACCGGAGCACCCGGAGGAAACCCACGCACACACAGCGTGGATGTGCAGACTCCGCACAGACAGTGACCCAAGCCGGAATCGAACCTGGGGCCCTGGACCTGTGACTCAGTTGTGCTATCCACAATGCTACCGTGCTGCCCTTTTTTAAACATTCAGTGTAGAAAGAGGTCATTCGGCCCATCGAGTCTGCACCGACCCACTTAAGCCCTCACTTCCACCCTATCCCCGTAACCCAATAACCCCTCCTAACCTTTTTGGTCACTAAGGGCAATTTATCATGGCCAATCCACCTAACCACGTCTTTAGACTGTGGGAGGAAACCGGAGCACCCGGAGGAAACCCACGCAGACACGGGGAGAATGTGCAGACTCCACACAGAGAGTGACCCAGCGGGGAATCGAACCTGGGACTCTGGCGCTGTGAAGCCACAGTGCTATCCACTTGTGCTACCGTGCTGCCCTTCATTCTATGCTATCCATTCATGTAAATTAAAATCAATAAAAGCCCGAATGTTAATCAGTGAGGCACCCCACTTAGCTCTTCTTCAGTTCAACATAATTTCTGTAATAAGTACCTACCATTTCCTTCCCTTTAGACAATTCATTCCTCTCTTTTACTCAATATCCCATTGCTTTCTGCATAACTGGTAGACTTTGATGTGAATGTTAAGATATTACACGACATTAGGCTTTCCGTGGCCCGCTTGTGATGTCATTTTCTCAAATGGTCAAGAAGGTTGGCTTGGTGGGATCTTCCTCTCCTCACTGCATTTTATTTATTTATTTTTTATAAATTTAGAGTACCCAATTCATTTTTTCCAATTACGGGGCAATTTAGCGTGACCAATCCACCTACCATGCACATCTTTGGGTTGTGGGGGCAAAATCCATGCAACTCACTGCATTTTAACTGTTGTTTCTTAGATTCTAATAATAAAAGGGGGGGGGGGGGGAGCTGACTAGGACTCCCAGTGCAAAGGTGCAGAGAAAGTCAATGAGTAAGATCAAGAATATGGTAATGAAAGCGTATTCAGAGCAACTCCAGGGTGTGGAGCGCGGGATGCAGGTGTGAGGTGGAGAAGTGGGGTAGTAGGGGGAGGGAGGGGAAGGTGAGGAGGGTGAGAGTGGGTGGGGGGAGGGGGAGGGGAGGGAGTGGAAATGGGTGGGGGAAGGGTAGGGCTAGGAGAGAGGAAGGGGCGAGTGGATGGGGAGGTAGGGATGGGGTAGGAGAGTGGGAAGGTGGTAATGGTATGGAGGGTGGAGTTGGGGAATGGGAAGGGGGAGTTAGGGAGTGAGTGGGAGGGAGAGTTGGGATGCAGGGTTGTAAAGGGGGAGTTGGGGAGAAGGGGTAGGGATAAGAAGATGGGGAATGGGGAGGGGTGAGGGGGAGGGGGAAGGGGAAGCATGAGGTGATATGGTGGAGGGTGGAAGGGTCGGATAGGGAGGATGAGAGGGGGGAGTTGGGGAATGGGGATGAGGAAGTCGGGAGGGGAGAGTGGGGAGAGGGAGGGGAGGAGGGGGAGGGGGCAAAGGGAGGGAGGGTTGAGAGAGGAGGCAGGTAGGGGAAGTGGGAAGGAAGAGGGGGAGGGGAGGGGGTGGGATTGGGAGGATGGGAGGAGGGAGGGAGGAGGAGACCCCCCCCCCCCCCCGGAGACCTCACCATACCAGAGTCCCCCCATACCAGAGTCTCCCGTAACAGAAAGCCTCAGCAGAGCCTCAGCAAGAGACCCCATAACACAGACCCCCACCAGAAATCCCCCATAACAGAGAACCCCCCCCATAACAGAGCAAGTATTTTACTGCTTTTGATATGGTCAATAACTGTCAGTCATAGTTAGAGGCTTATAAACATTGCAATTAGTTTCACAGCAGAGCACTTGTGATCCATTCAAGCATGAAGGGAAATGCAATTAAACAATCCAGACTTCTTGCTGCCTGGAAGTGGCCAATCGCAGCCTAGGAAAGGTTATTTCTCTTTGATATGAATAGAAGCCTTGCAGATCAAAGGATCTGAGGGGATTTAAACCATGGTAATGTGGTTTCCACTTTTTAGAAAGTTACAGCTTCTGCTTTCTCTGCCTGAGGCAGCAGTTGTAAGGAACGAGTGAGTTTTAAAGTAGTGATTTTTTTTCACTGTTTTTGTCTAGATTGCTCTTTAGCTTTCAGGCAAGAATGATTTATGGTGGGAGGGTCCCTGCTTATTTGTCTATGTACTGTGTACCGTTTTGCTTTCACTGTAACTATCTACTATTTTTTTTTGTCTACTGTGTACACACTGGGTGCGTTTCCTTGACTGCAGAAAAATACTGTTCACTGTACTTCGGTACATGTGACAATAAATAAATCAAACCAAATCAAAATCTGTTATCGAACCTCGCTATCCCCACCAGCAGAGACCAGAGCATCAGAAATGGCCTTTTTTTTTGATGACACTGTATTCTCCGCCTGATTGTGGACTCTCTGCCAGAGTCAGGCACCGGAGAACCCTGCCCCTTATTTGCCACCGGTAAGTTAAGTTGCCATAGTCCCACATAACCATAGGCTGCTTTCCCTTCGAGGGAGAGAGCTGACTTGGTGGTGATTTAACCTGAGATCACTACACCTCAGGCAAGGGAAAAGGTTGAGAAAGCGGGACCTTCATAAATAACCACAGCTGGTTTAGGAATTTAACCCGTGCTGCTGGCCTCAACCAGTTTTACTATCCAACAGAGCTAAACTGGCTGTACTTAACTGCAGAGGGCTCAGCCAACAGAATGTAAAGGTCAGTGATGTTTGCTGATGTTATGTGATCAGATGTCACATGATCAGATATCACATGGTCAGATGTCATGTGATCAGGAATGTCCCCAATCAGAGTTGCCAATCCCGCGGAGTGTATGTTTCAAGGCGCAGCATTTGACGGGAACACCACCAAAGATGTTGGACAATTTCATGGGCAGGTCAAAATATTCAAATCATGAAGATTCCATAAGTTTATTACATTATAAAATATATATTTTAAATTTCTTTGTGAGCACCAAGATTGCAGCAGAAAAGATCTTCACAAAGTTAATTAGTTCTTCTCCTCAACCTTGCTGTTGATAGCTGTTTGCTGACTGCTAATATTTCATTGGACATATTTTTGGGAAATTGCTGACTGTATTTTTCTCTGATTGCAATATACTGAGTGATGTTTTCCCACTGTTTTGTAAGTATGGCATTCATCCAATCCAATACAAGCTATTGCAAAATGTGCATGATTACAGTTTGATGCCTGAGTATGTCACTGATGTCAAACATGGGGTAGGGATCGCTGATCTGTAAGTAGCATTGCTACATGCATACAAATTAGCTGATCTTGCTGGATAATAGGAGGCCATTTCCATTTTACTCTGTCATTCTGGGCACATTGGCTTTGACGTAGGAATGTCAAGTAGCAGCAGCCAGTAAAGGGCTATTGACTTCCTGTTGTGCAGCAGATTGTGGATGAGTCAGCAGCAGCAGTCGTGCATAAGTATTTTTCAAAGTCCCTAACAGTTACCTTTGCATGCGGAGCCTGCAAAGATCTCTTTAAGGAACTCCGGTGCCTGGTTCAAAAAGCAGAGTGCATGTGATACGACTCTGTACTTCAAAATTGCTTCAATGTCCTCTATATGTCATTGGGAGGATATTGCAAATAGGCTTCTGATGGAAATGGATGGAAACACATTCCGAGGCCCAAACCAAAATGGTGGTGGACAGGGATGGGGCAGTAAGCCTATTGCTGGAATTTTGGAGTAGAATAGTGGAAGTTCAACATTTTTTCTATTGGTTGTATTTTTATTAATACAAGAACAAAAATTGCCTTTGTATAACAGTATTAACATAGCAAAACATCCCAAGATGTTCTCAGAATTAATTTGATACCGAGCTGTATAGAACCACAGAACCTGACAGCACAAAAACAGGCCGCAGAGCCCACTATGCGTAGGTCAGCTCTTTGAAAGAGCTACCCAGCTAGACCCATTCCCAGTTCTTTCCCTATGGGCCTGCAATTTTCTCTTCTTCAAGAATTTATCCAGTTCCCTGTTGAAAGGTACTGTTGTTTCCACCTATCGACCAGAGTATTCTGGATAATGACATCTCACCCTTTGGCTCCCATTTAAATTACTTAAATGGCGCAAAGTACCTGTACTTAATTGATGGAGACTAAACTTGTCACAGATATTTGGAGCTATTTCAGTTACAGACGCACATAGTCACGATGGCACAGTGGTTAGCACTGCTGCCTCACAGTGCCAGGGACCGGGTTCAATTATGGCCCTGTCTGTTTGGAGGTTGTACGTTGTCCCTGTATCTGCGTGGGTTTCCTTTGGCTGCTCCAGTTTCTTCCCACAGTCCAAAGATGTGCAGATTAGGTGGATTGGCTATGCTAAAATTGCCACTTAGTGTTCAGGACTGTGCAGGTTTGGTGAGGCTATGGGGATAGGGTGGGCAATGGTGCCTAGAAATTGTTCTTTCGGAGGGTTGGTGCAAGAACGATGGGCTGAATGGCCTCATCAGCTCTGTTGATATTCTATGAACATCAAAGAAACAGACCATACATATGAATATCCACCGACCTCTCTTCGTCTAACCCTTTTCATTTTTCCCCATGCACTTACCTAGCTTCCCATTGAATGTAGCTATGCCGGGCAGCATGGTGGTGCTGTGGTTAGCACTGCTGCCTCACGGCGCGGAGGCCAGGGTTTGATCTCGGTCCCGGGTCACTGTCCGTGTGCAGTTTGCACATTCTCCCCGTGCCTTCATGGGTCTCACCCTAACAACCCAAAAGATGTGCAGGGGAGGCCATGTTAAATTGCCCCTTAATTGGAAAAAAATGAATTGGGTACTTTAAATTTTAAAAAAATGTGGCTATGTCATTTGTTCAACTACTGCTTGTGGTAGCACACTCGGCATTCCTACCACTCTTCAATTAAAGACATTTCTTCTGAGTTCACTATTGGATTTGAGAGTATCTTATATTTGTATTCTCAAATCCTCCCAAAAGTGGAAACATTTTCTTACACCTACCATATCAAACTTTTTAAATTTTGTGAATAAGTCCATAAGATCACCATTTAGTCTTCTCTTTTCTACAGAAAATCCTCTGCAGCAGTTTCAGCCTTTCCTGATAAGAATATCCTTTCAATTCTATTATCATCCTGCAGAATTTACTTTGCACCTTTACATATCCTCTATATTATTTTTACAATGTGGAGACCAGAACTGTGTGCAGTATACACAGTGTAGTCCAATTAAATTTAACTTAACATACCCACTTTTCAAATCTAACCCGTTAGAAATTAACCAGACTGCTTAGTTCACTTATTTTGGCCTTATAAACTTGCATTGCTACTTTCAGTGATTTGTATATCTATATCCCGAGATTGTTTTGCTTTTCTACTCCATAGGGACTCTTATTATCCAAATAATACCTGGCCTTCTTGTAATTCCCATCAAAATGCAACACCTCACACTTACCTTTATTGAAATAACCAAATGTATGCCAATTCTGCAAGTTGATCAATGTCTTCCAGTTTTTTTATCAATTCTTTCTTTTATTAGCTAAGCCACCCAATTTAGTGCTGCACAAATTTTGAAATTGTGCTTCTGATTCCCAAGTTCAAATCATAAACATTGATGGTGAGGAGCAGCGGTCTGAGCACCTTTCCATATAGAGAAACATTTCAAACTTTATGCTCACCTTTGTAAGTATATGTGATACGAGTGTATACTGCTTTTTTTGTAACTAGATAACCATCCATTTTTCTATCTGTTCCCTGACTCCATTGTTCTCACTTTAGTCACCAGTTTACTCTGTGATCTAGTAGAAATCACTGAACTGATGAAAACATGCCTTTTTGCGCCAAGGTTTTGACTTTGGGAGCTCACACACGCTGAATAATGCAAAAATTCTGAAATCGTTGCCAGAGCTGCAATGTTGCTCCAGGGAGTGTTTTGTTGAGGGTCCCCTCAGAGTGCAAAACCCTAAGCAATCTGCCCTTCCTACATTTAGTTTGGTTCTCTACTGTATTATGAATGTGCAATTTATTGTAAGCCACTTCTGTTTCTTTTCAATCACTATAGATTATTAATCATCCTCAGAACTCTCGCTTCCGCCTGCAGGTACCTAAATTCATTCCCTCCCGTCAATTTAAATTTCACCTCCAACTCCCTCAGGCTGGGAAAGCTCCCCTCTATAAACATATCGCCCATCCTCGCGATCCCTGCTCTCTGCCATCTAACCTCCCCGGGGCAAACCGGTGATTATTGCAGATTGGAGAGCAGACCAATGTTCTCTCTGCTCCCACATGTCTCCTCCATTGCCCCCCAGACTCTCAGGGCCGCTACCACGACGGGGCTGGTTGAGTACCGCGCCGGTGGGAACGGCAGAGGCGCCGTTACCAACGCCCCCAAACTAGTGCCCTTACAAGATGCTGCCTCTACTCGCTCCCACGCTTCCCCCCCCCCCCCTCATAATTACATTCAACAGCCTTCTTACGTTGGCCACCAACTGCCTCCCCTTAACAAATCTCGTCTGTTCCTCCCCAATCACGTCCGGAACGCAGTCTTAAATCCTTGAGGACATGATCTTAGCCAGCAGTTTAGCATCTACATTTTGTAGGGAGATCGGTCTATAGGACCCGCATAACTCCGGGTCCTTATCTCGCTTCCGGATCAATGAGATAGTGACCTGTGACATTGTCGCGGGAAGCCCCCCTCTCTCCTATGCCTCATTGAATGTCCTCAATAGCAGTCACCCCAGTATCTCAGAGAGCTTTTTATAAAATTCCTCAGGGTACCATTCTGGTCCCAGGGCTTTACCCGACTGCATGGCCTTCAGCCCTTCTGCTATTTCTTCCAACCCGATCGGGGCCCCCAGCCCTTCTACCAAATATTCGTCAACCTTCGGGAACTTCAGCCTCCCTAAGAATTGCCTCATTCCCTCCGGCCCAGCTGGGTGTTCCAACTTATACAGCTTGCTGTAGAATTCCTCAAAGCCTTGTTGACCCCAGCTGAATCTCCGATCAGGTTCCCATCCCTGTCCCTTACTTTCCCATTCTCCCTAGTCGCCTCCCGCTTTCTAAGCTGCTGCACAAGCATTCTGCTGGCCTTCTCCCCATATACATAGACTGCCCCCTCGCCTTCCTCAGCTGCTCCACCGCCTTCCCTGTAGTTAACAAGCCAAACTCCGCCTGTAGCCTCCGTCGTTCCCTTAGAAGCCCTGCCTCTGGGGTCTCCACATATCCCCTGTCGACCTGTAACATTTCCTTTATTAGTCGGTCCGTCTCTGCTCTGTCTGCCATTTCCCTGTGGGCCCGGATCAAGATCAGCTCCCCCTGACCACTGCCTTCAGCGCCTCCCAGACCACTGCAGCCGAAACTTCCCCCATGTTGTTGACTTCCAGATAGTACTGGACACATTTCCTCAGCTGCCCACACACCTGCTCATCAGTTAAAAGTCCCACGTCCAGCCTCCAGTGCGGGCATTGGCCACCCTCCTTGCTCACCTGTAGGTCAACCCAGTGCGGGGCATGATCCGAGATCGTGACTGCTGAATACTCAATGCCCACTACCCCCATCAGTAAAGCCCTGTTCAGGATAAAAAAGTCAATCCGGGAGTACACTTTATGCACGTGTGAGTAGAAGGAAAACTCCTTCACTCTCAGCCGCCCAAATCACCGTGGGTCTCCCCCCCCCCCCCCCCCCCCCCCCATCTGCTCCATAAACCCCTTTAGCTCCTTTGCCATTGCTGGCATCCTGCCTGTCCTTGAGCTAGATCGGTCAAGCCCTGGGTTAATGATTGTGTTGAAATCCCCCTCAATGACCAGCTTATGTGAATCCAGATCCGGGATCTTCCCCAACATCCTCCTTATGAACTCCACATCATCCCAATTCGGCGCATACACATTCACGAGTATCACCGGCAGCCCTCCAGCTTCCCACTGACCATAATGTACTGACCCACCACGCCCGCAACTATTCTTCCCGCCTCGAATGACACTCGCTTATTAATCAGGATCACGACCCATCTAGTCTTAGAGTGGAAAACCTGTCCGATCCATCCCTTCCTTAATCTGACCTGGTCAGTTACTCTAAGGTGTGTCTTCTGCAACATTGCCACGTCCGCCTTCAGTCCCCTCAAATGCGCGAACACGTGTGCCCTCTTAACCGGCCCATTTAACTCTCTTACGTTCCATGTGATCAGCCTGGTTGGGGGGCTTCTCGCCCGCCCCCCCCCCCCCCCCCCCCCCCCCCCCCCCCGCCGATCAGCCGTCAGCTATCTTGGGCAGGCCCCAGTTCGCGCCCCGCGCACCCTCAGGCCCGCCCCCAGGCAGCCTCCGTCCCCGACCTCCCTATTGTCCCACAGCAAAGGTCCCTCTCCATCATCAGAATATCCCCCCCCCCCCCCCAGTAACAGCACTATGCAAACAGCCCCCTTCAACAAGCATAACATCTGATCACCCCCCACTGCATTTCCGTGAGCTAGCCCGCCCTGCTAGCTAGGTGGCCTCCAGAGAGTGTTTTTTTGAGGGTGCCCTTAGAGTGCAAACCCTAAGCAATCTGCCCTTTCTGGATATAATTTGATTTTCCTCTGTATTATGAATGTGAAATTTATTGTAAGCCAATTCTGTTTCTTTTCAATCACTATGTATTATTAGTCATTCTCGGAACTCTAGCTTTGGATGCCATTCCTTTTGCCCTCTCATGAGAGTTTGCCTGATCTGTACCCAAACTATCTCCTTTTTGAAGGCCTTCCATTATTTGTTCACTGTTTCACCCATAAAAAGAGATATTAGAATATGTAACAAATGGTTTGATTCAAGAGTTGGGTTTCGAGGAGTTACTTAAAGGAGTGGAAAGAGGTTGAGAGGTTTGGGGAGGGAATTGCCTAGCTTAGCCCCCTAGGTAGTAAAGGACACAAAACTCAATAGTAAAGAGCAAAGTAAAGTAAACCTGAGATGCACAAGAGGCCAGGATTGAAGGTATGTTGAAATCTCAGAGGTTTGTAGGACCGGGGGAGGACAAAGGAGATAATTCTGGGGATTCCGCATCGTGAACAGAAGTGCAGCAGCACAGGACTTGGTCTGAAGTTGTCCATAGCCATCTGGGATCAATTAATTTAATTTTAGAATGTGCTGGAATAATTCCAAGGATTTCCACAGAACTCAAACCATCTCTCAGTGGACATGAGTTCTGTTTGGCCAAGAGAGTGTGTTGTTTCAAATGTGACCCTTGGACATGGACATGGCTGACGGATTGAAAGAGACCCGTCCTCCTCCCAATTGGTATTTCTTGAATTTCTTACATGATTACGAATCCTGACAGAACTGACTTCCACCTCAGATTTTGCACCCTCCCACCCCCATGGTCACCACAGTCTGCTGTGCATCCACCTTCCACCTTCTGTAGCCCCCAACATTTTGAAATACTTGGCTCAGAATTTTACTCTTGTTTCAGTGCACAGAGCCAGGAAATTTCCAAACTCCTCAAACCCAACTCGGGGGAAACGACCCTGAATGGCCAGATTTTCTTTCTTGGCCTTGCTAACTGAGATTGGGTCTATTCCCCAGGAAGCAGTGTGGAGACAGCACAGGGGCTGTAGTGTGTCGAGGCAGATTAGTTAAAAAGTCAATTTCAGTGTTCTGGAACTTCAGACTAGTTATAATAAAAACAATAAGGCCTTCTAGCCCTCATCCACCACATCCTTTCAACCCCCCCCCCACCTATATACACATCACTGTCAACTCATGCCACCTCATGCCCACCAATTGCCCCTCATATCCTCCATGCCAACTCATGCCCTTGATCATCCCCATGGCTCTTTATAGTCCGATGCCAACTTAACACCAATTCATGCCAACCTATGACACCCCACTCACCCCCATGACCGTTACCCCATACTAACTTACTGCTATGTCTCAGCAACCTATGTCCTTCACTGACTAGCCATTTACCCGACACTCTCCATGCTAATTCATCCAGAGTCCACATTGGCTGAACTCAGGAGCTATATTGAGGTGAAATAAAACAAATTCTAAGTATCTATTACAGACTTTCTGATAGCAAAAATACACTCTCATTGATGAAGGTCCATTCAATACATTTAAAACCTCATTAAATATTTAATCACTTATAACAACAAACATTTGTATTCCTAGTCTCACATCAAAGATAGCTAATCCCTTCATAATCACTTGGAGCTGTCAATCAAATCATGCATTCATTGTGATAATAATAGATTGTGGAAGCAGTCAAGCAGAACCAATACTATAAAAATAGTTCTCAGGCATATATCAGCAAACATCTATTGAAATTGCAAGCACCGTTTCTTTTTAACTGGGAGATCCAGAAGACATTTTTCAAAGGTTAACGGTCAGGGTATTTAAACTACTTGGTAGTTTGATACAACTGCAGACTGCACCAACCTTTAAATGCTATGCTTAACAACCCAAAAAAGGTACCTCATTGTTCCAAAAGAGTCATATTTCAGAAACTCAGATGTCAAAAACTGCTTCTTAGTGAAGGTAGTTGCATTTTTAAATGAGCAGCTACCTCCAGGAACCATGGGGCGAAATTCTCCGTTATCGGCGGAAACTCCGCCGATCGGCGCAAAAAACGGCGCAAATCCCACTTGCGTCACGTCATGAAAATGGGCCGATAGGCTGCGGCCCGAAATGGGCTAGCAGCGACGTAACGGGATCCGCGTTTGCGCAGTGGTTCACGCCGTGCAGCGTCATACGCGCTGCACGGCGTGACGGCTCATAAGGCCGCGCAGCTCCCCCCCACCCGACCGGAACACCCGACCGCAACACCCGACTTGATGGCTGGCCGTCGCTCAGCCCCGAGGTTCGAGTCACGCGATGTGGAGGCGCTCCTGGACGCGGTGGAGCAGAGGTGGGACGCCCTGTATCCCGGGCACGGCCGAAGAGTTGCCCCACGCCACAGCCGGCGTCTGTGGAGGGAGGTGGCAGAGGCCGTCACCGCTGTGGCCCTAACGCCATGGACAGGCTCCCAGTGCCACAAGAAGGTGAACGACCTCGTCAGAGCAGGCAGGGTGAGCCTCCCCCATATCCCCCATATCCCCCCTCCCCATATCCCCCATATCCCCCCTCCCCCATATCCCCCATATCCCCCCTCCCCCATATCCCCCCTCCCCCATATCCCCCCTCCCCCATATCCCCCCTCCCCATATCCCCCATATCCCCCCTCCCCCATATCCCCCTACCCCATATCCCCCATATCCCCCCTCCCCATATCCCCCCTCCCCATATCCCCCCCTCCCCCATATCCCCCCCTCCCCCATATCCCCCCTCCCCCATATCCCCCCTCCCCCATATCCCCCCTCCCCCATATCCCCCCTCCCCCATATCCCCCCTCCCCCATATCCCCCCTCCCCCATATCCCCCCTCCCCCATATCCCCCATATCCCCCCTCCCCCATATCCCCCCTCCCCCATATCCCCCCTCCCCCATATCCCCCATATCCCCCTCCCCCATATCCCCCCTCCCCCATATCCCCCATATCCCCCCTCCCCCATATCCCCCCTCCCCCATATCCCCCCTCCCCCATATCCCCCCTCCCCCATATCCCCCATATCCCCCCTCCCCCATATCCCCCATATCCTCCCTCCCCCATATCCCCCTCCCCCATATCCCCCCTCCCCCATATCCCCCCTCCCCATATCCCCCCTCCCCATATCCCCCTCCCCCATATCCCCCATATCCCCCCTCCCCCATATCCCCCTCCCCCATATCCCCCCTCCCCCATATCCCCCCTCCCCCATATCCCCCTTCCCCCATATCCCCCCTTCCCATATCCCCCTCCCCCATATCCCCCCTCCCCATATCCCCCCTCCCCATATCCCCCCTCCCCATATCCCCCCTCCCCCATATCCCTCATATCCCCCATATCCCCCCTCCCCATATCCCCCTCCGCCATATCCCCCCTCCCCCATATCCCCCCTCCCCCATATCCCCCCTCCCCCATATCCCCCCTCCCCCATATCCCCCCTCCCCCATATCCCCCCTCCCCCATATCCCCCCTCCCCATATCCCCCTCCCCCATATCCCCCCTCCCCCATATCCCCCCTCCCCCATATCCCCCATATCCCCAAGTGAATCCAGCCCTAACCTTAACCTCTGCAATGCACGTGCAACCGATGGCGTGCATTCATATACCTGCCTAACACTGTTGCCTTTTACCCCTGCCACCACCCCCCCCCCCCCCCACAGGAGAAGCGCGCACACAACAATAGGGAGCATGTGAGGACTGGAGGAGGGCCCGCTGATGAGAGGCCACTGACCGTACACGAGGAAAGGGCCCTGGAACTGGCTGGCGGACCTGAGGACCGGGAGGTTGCTGATGCAGAGGTCGGGGCCCCACGAGCAAGTGAGCCACCAACAGCCCGTCCCCATATCCCCCCTCCCCTATATCCCCCTCCCCCGTATCACCTGATCACTGCCTGATGTCTAACCATGCATGCTTCATTGTGTATCGCAGGACCAAACGTCCAGGCACCCATCCCCGCAGATGCAGACCGCCCGCAGGATGCCCTCGGAGACCACAGGAGACGGAGAGACCCGCACCCTCCAGCATGCGACGCCCGCAGGATGCCCCTCGGAGACCACGGGAGACGGAGAGACCCGGACCCTCCAGCATGCGACGCCCGCAGGATGCCCCTCGCACACCACGGAGACGGAGAGACCTGGAGCAACAGGGAGACGACACCCCCGTCACGTGCGGGAGCGACCACTCAGCGATGAGGGGGGCAGCCACAGGCCCCCGTCACATCCGAGCCAGGACACCACTACCCAGGACACCACTATCCAGGACACCCCTACCCGGGACACCACTACCCAGGACACCCCTACCCGGGACAGCACTACCCGGGACAGCACTACCCGGGACAGCACTACCCAGGACACCCCTACCCGGGAAGACGAAATACCGGACAGTGACTCAGAGTGGATGGGTGGAGACGAACCCCCACCCCAAAGTGCCATGGACTCAGAGTGGGACGAAGAGCACGACACAACGCCACTGCTGTCACCAACACCCTCCACCATCGCAGAAACACTCACCACGGTTGGGCACTTTAGTGATGAGGCGTCTGGTACACTCACTGGTGCGCACAACACAGCCGTCCCGGTACAGCAGGTGGAGGTAGGAGCAGCAGAGGGACCGGGCGGTCGGAGGGCAGCCCAGGCCAAGCGAATATCTGCCGCCCAGATGGATCCCGGGTTCCTGCAGTTACCACATGCACACATAGATCCGATGCAACCACCGACACGGAGACGAGCGAATAGGGTGACGGGTGGCTTGCGGCGGTTGCGGTCGCAGGTGGAGGAGTCCACCCGCGTCCAGGAGCTGGGAGTGGTCCCGGTCATGCGTGCCACCCAGGCTGACACCGCACGGGTGGCGTCCGCGGTGGAGGCAATGGGTGCGACGGTGTCAGACATGGGGAACGGTTTGTGAGGCCTGGGGCCTTCCGTGCAGGCGGCGTCTGTGGCCCAGGAAATGGCTGCCCTCTCACAGGAGGCCATGAGCCAGTGCCAGCGCCAGATGGCAGAGGCGCTCAACGCCATAGCCCAGTCTCAGCAGGCCATGGCCCAATCTCAGCAGGCCATGGCCCAATCTCAGCAGGCCATGGCCCAGTCTCAGCAGGCCATAGCCCAGTCTCTGCAGGCCATGGCCCAGTCTCTGCAGGCCATGGCCCAGTCTCAGCAGGCCATCGCTGAGGGCATCGGCGCCAGTGGCCATGTGCGAGCTGGCGTCGCACTGTCGCAGACAGGGTTCGACAACCCCCTGGGCTCCATGGCTGCAAACCTGCAGACCCCTGTCGATACCAGCACGGGCCTCCAGGACTGGCAGCGCCAGATGTCGGGGGGCGCGTCGGATGGCCAGTCCGTTCGCATCCCCCACCCATGTAGAGGCCTGGGGGCCATCGGGCACCCCGAGGGAGGAGGAGGTGGTGTGGTCCGTCCCGGCTCCCTCTGTAGGGGAGGTCCCGGTACACCGCGACACCTCGGACTCCCCCCCCCCTTCCGTCCCAGGTGCATCGGGTGGGCAACGGGCAGGACAGGCTGGCAGCTCGCCATCCCAGTCGCCCGGGCCGCAGCCTGGCCCATCTAGGCCAGGACGCCCCAGGAAACGGCCGCCAAAGGGATCCGGTGTCAGAGGGCAGGAATCACAGGAGTCCACCTCCAGTTCTGCTGTACCGTCTGGGGAACCATGTAGACGTAGTCAAAGGGCCCGTAAGGCCAAACAATTAGACACTGAGTAAGTTGGCACGGGTGCAGGGCACAGATGAGTTTTAGGGGCTAGGGCACGTGCATGAACTCCTTTGGTTATTAAAGTCAATGTTACACCTACCGAAGCTGCCTTTGTGCTCTGTCCAAAGTGTGCGGGCGTGTCATGTACGTTGAGCGCAAGTGTGTGTGTGTGACGGGTGGTCTTACCTCAGCCCCAGGTGAGTCTGCCCCCTTCCCCCTGGGCCGCCATCAACATCCCCCGGGCAGAGGACGGGACCGTGCGCTGCAGTGTCACAGCCGCATGCAGGGATGGTCCGGGTGGATGGTGGTACTGTGGCCATGGGTCAGACATAGTCCAACGATGTAGAGCCAGGAGCTCATCGGAGGCGGGTTGTCATCATCCTCCATGGCCTGCGATAGACACGCGTCCACCCGCAACTGGGTGAGCCCGGCCCGTTGTGCCGCCGGTGGATCGGCAATTGGGGGTGGGGGGGTGGTGTGCATGCGGGTGGGGTGTGTGGGGTTGGGGAGGGGGGTGAGGGTGCTGGGTGGGTGGATGGGTGGGGGGTGTGGGTGGTTGGCTGTTGTCATGGTGTGCGGTCTGTGGCCATACTACCCGATTCCCACGCCCATCTAGTCAGTGAAGCGTCTATCAGTCTGTCCCGTGCCCGCTGGGCCAGCCGGTAACGGTGGACAGCCACCTGCCTGTGTCTACCCCGTCTGCCCTGACCATTGCCCCCATCCCCCTCATCTGGGGAGGACTGGGCCTCTTCCTGCTGCTCCTCCACTCCGCCCTCCTCTGCCTGCGGCACATCGCCCCTCTGCTGGGCTATGTTGTGCAGGACGCAGCACACCACAATGATGCGGCCGACCCTATCTGACCGATACTGGAGGGCGCCCCCAGAGAGGTCCAGGCACCTGAAACGCATCTTCAGCACGCCAAAGCACCTCTCGATCACTCCCCTTGTTGCTACATGGGCATCATTGTAGCGGTTCTCCGCCTCATTGCGTGGCCTCCGTATAGGCGTCATCAGCCACGATCGCAATGGGCAGCCCCTGTCGCCCAGCAACCAGCCCCTCAGCCGGGGATGGCGTCCCTCGTACATGCCGGGGATGGATGACCGCGACAACACGAATGAGTCGTGTACACTGCCTGGGTGACGGGCGCAGACGTGCAGGATCATCATGCGGTGGTCGCAGACCACCTATACGTTCATTGAATAGGTCCCCTTCCTATTAGTGAACACGGCCCTGTTCTCTGCAGGTGGCCGCACGGCGACGTGCATCCCATCGATCGCGCCCTGGACCATGGGGAACCCGGCAACGGCAGAGAAGCCCACGGCCCGGGCATCTTGGCTGGCCCGGTCCACGGGGAAGCGGATGTAGCGGTGCGCCATGGCATAAAGGGCATCTGTCACTGCCCGGATGCACCGATGCACCGATGTCTGCGATATGCCGGACAGGTCCCCACTCGGTGCCTGGAATGACCCCGTTGCATAAAAGTTCAGGGCCACCGTAACCTTGACGGACACGGGGAGAGGGTGTCCCCCACCAGTGCCACGCGGTGACAGGTGTGCCAGCAGGTGGCAGATGTGTGCCACGGTTTCCCGGCTCATCCGGAGTCTCCTCCTGCATTCCCGGTCCGTGAGGTCCTGGTATGACTGCCGGGGCCGGTACACACGGGGCGCCCTCGGGTGCCTCCGTTGCCGTGGGGCCACGACGTCCTCCTCCCCCTCCTCGTCCTGTCGGTCAGGTGTCCCTCCAGCCTGGGCGGCTGCCGCCTGCCCCTCTGTGGCAGCCTGCGCCGCCTCTCTGGAACGCTCCTCCTCCTCCTCCTCCTCATCCAGGGCAACATAGACATGAGCGGCTGCCACCACGGCGGCCAACATCGCTGGATGGTCTGAAAACATGACGGCCTGGTGGGGGGGAGGGGAACGACGACATGTCATCATTGCCCATATCCCCTCCTCCCCCCAGCCAGGTGGCATGGACCGCATGGGTCCAACTGTTGGAGGCTGGCACCTGGCCAGGTGGACCAACTCATTTGCCCTCCCATCACCCACCCCGGCACGGACCCCCTCCCCAACCCCCAACCTCCACCCCGGCACGGACCTCCTCCCCAACCCCCAACCTCCACCCCAGCACGGACGCCCCCCCCCAACCTCCACCCCGGCACGGACACCCTCCCCAACCTCCACCCCAGCACGGACCCCCCCCCCCAACCTCCACCCCGGCTCAGACCCCCTCCCCAACCCCCAACCTCCACCCCAGCACGGACCCCCCCCCCAACCTCCACCCCGGCACGGACCCCCTCCCCAACCTCCACCCCAGCACGGACCCCCCCCCAACCTCCACCCCGGCACGGACCCCCTCCCCAACCTCCACCCCAGCACGGACACCCCCCCAACCTCCACCCCGGCACGGACCCCCCCCCCAACCTCCACCCCGGCACGGACCCCCCCCAACCCGCAACCTCCACCCCGGCACGGACCCCCTCCCCAACCCCCAACCTCCACCCCAGCACGGACCCCCCCCCCCACCTCCACCCCGGCACGGACCCCCCCCCCAACCTCCACCCCGGCACGGACCCCCTCCCCAACCTCCACCCCGGCACGGACCCCCTCCCCAACCCCCAACCTCCACCCCAGCACGGACCCCCCCCCCAAGCTCCACCCCGGCACGGACCCCCTCCCCAACCTCCACCCCAGCACGGACCCCCCCCCCAACGTCCACCCCGGCACGGACCCCCTCCCCAACCTCCACCCCAGCATGGACCCCCCCCCAACCTCCACCCCAGCACGGACCCCCCCCCAACCTCCACCCCGGCACGGACCCCCCCCAACCCCCAACCTCCACCCCGGCACGGACCCCCCCCAACCCCCAACCTCCACCCCAGCACAGACCCCCCCCCAACCTCCACCCCGGCACGGACCCCCTCCCCAACCTCCACCCCAGCACGGACCCCCCCCCCAACCTCCACCCCGGCACGGACCCCCTCCCCAACCTCCACCCCAGCACGGACCCCCCCCCCAACCTCCACCCCGGCACGGACCCCCCCCCAACCTCCACCCCGGCACGGACCCCCTCCCCAACCTCCACCCCGGCACGGACCCCCTCCCCAACCCCCAACCTCCACCCCAGCACGGACCCCCCCCCCCAACCTCCACCCCGGCACGGACCACCTCCCCAACCTCCACCCCAGCACGGACCCCCCCCCCAACCTCCACCCCGGCACGGACCCCCCCCAACCCCCAACCTCCACCCCGGCACGGACCCCCCCCAACCCCCAACCTCCACCCCGGCACGGACCCCCTCCCGGCACTCCCCCGGAGCCCAGCCTACTCTAACCACCCCACCCCCCGCCGCACACACACACAAGCCGAGACACACCTCTCCTCACACAATCAGTCTGCGGCCACGCCATTTCCTGCCCAGAGCCAACCCCCCAGGCCGTCACTCACCTCCTCGCTGGTCGGCGTGAGCCTGGAGCACCGGGTCACGCCGATGAAAAGGAGGTTTGATTGACGTCGACGTGAACGGTCATCACGTCGACGGGACTTCGGCCCATCCGGAAGGGAGAATATCGGCAGGCCGAAAATCGGCTGCCTTGCGCAGACCCGTGACATTCTCCGCGGCAGCGGCGCCATTAACGCCCCGCCGACTTTTCTCCCTTCGGAGACTTCGGCGGGGGCGGGATTCACGGCGGCCAACGGCCATTCTCCGACCCGGCGGGGGGTCGGAGAATGACGCCCCATGTATGTGTGAAATGTGTAAGGTAAGTAAAGTCGCCTTAGTCCCAAATGACCATAGACTGTTTTCCCCTTTGAGGGGGAGAGCTGACTGGTGGAGATTTAACCTGAGGATCACCATACCTCAGGCGAGGGGTAAGGTTGAGAAGGTGGGCTTTCACGAATGACCTCAGCTGGTACAGGAATTGAACCCGCGCTGTTGTCTTTACTCTGCATAACAAATCAGATGTCCAACCAACTGAGCTGAAGATTACATATATTACTTGATGTAATGCTTCAACTATCATAAACCAGCAGAGCGCCTGATGTACTGTGAGCAATGCTGCAGGCTACCTGCAGGATGTATGTGTTCACACGCAGATACTCTCAGATATTCACACATACATGCACACACACATATGCACACACATATTGATATACATACTATTGACATAGGCTTAGTCAACAATAATAAATTGAAGTGAAAGAACATAATTTTAAAAGCTTAAGAAAATCAAAGCAATAAATTTATAGAGAAATAAAGTATGCATATATAATGTGTTCTGAACTACTGAGTCGGCTCAACAGCTAACATCACTTTGTCCAATAATAATGATTTTCTTAAATTTATCTCTCTTTCTCTCGTCTCTTGAGACGAGAACAGGAGGTGGCCATTCAGTCCCTCGGGCTGCAAATGTTTTCCCTCCCCTCCTCCCTCAGAGACAATCCTTATTAGGATAAAGTTATACGGGTACTGATTGCCCTCCTTCACCTGGTAAACTGATTGCTTTGATTGGAAGGGAAATCACAGCAGAAGCCAGCTTACCCCTCAGTTGACAGCCCAAAATTCTCACTTTCCACCAGGGGGAGGCAGCTACCACAGAGGAGCAGGAATTCCCGGCTATTTTTCCCCTTTCTCGCAATAAGGGTACTGAGGACAATTGTAATGGTGCTGTCATTGCCCTGGCCAAAGATTGGTAATCCAATGAGGACTGGAATTGGACTTGGCTCCTACCTGGTTTGTAGTACTTCTTTGATTCGACCAAATCATAACTCCAGGCGCCATTTTACGGAAATGAAACAGAATCTCGCGTTGAGTGTGTTTAGTCGTGTGTTTCTGAGCACTGGCAGCGCCGGGAATGACCCCGTTATTAAACAAGAATCTGCTCAATTTTGGGGTCTCAGAAAGAACGCCTCACCGAGCCTGCACTTAGTCCCATTTCCTACACTACCGAGCTCCGCTCACCAGTGCAGGAAGAGATCGGGGCGCCATTTTTAAATGGTGCCTCGACCTCTAGGCACCCCACCACAGCCTCTGGACCCCCTGAACACCCCGATTCACCAATACGCATCTCATCCCATAAGGCCCCCAGACCTCATCCCTGGCATGGACATTATGCCACATGGGCACCTTGCCACTGCCAGCCTGGCACCCTAGCAGTGTTCCTTCCAGACTAGTAGTGCTGCTTGTGGACCCTAGCAGTGCCAGGGTGATATTCAGGTGGCACTTCCAGGGTGCCAGGTGGCACTGCTATGGTCCCAGGCTGGCAGTGCCACTGTGCCCAGGTGGAATCAGGGGTGACAGGCTAACACTCTGCCCAGAGCCGACCCCCAGGGGCCACCGATCGCCTGGCAGACCCCCCAAGTGCCAGTACATCTGGTCGCCATTTGTGGAAACCAGTGCTAAACGGCGCCGGCTCGGGGTCTCTGAGGTGAGGCTGTTACATTCCGGGTGCTGGGTAAATCCGCCGTAAACATTTTCAAGTGAGACCAACTGCTGACTTGAATATGCAAATCTGGATCCTGACCTCAATGGGCGGGACCCAGATCACGACACCTCGCGAGATCTCGTTAGATCTCACGAAGCATGACGAGGCTGGTAAATCTCACAAGAGGCCTCTGGCGAGATTTACCGGTCTCGCCGCGTCCTGTGTCGGGCACAACGTGCGCCCAGAGTGAAACTGTTAAATTTGAAAACCTATCTTCGATGGTCCTGAGTTTGAATCAAAACAAAAAGAATGTTGGTAACCTTGGAAACCACGGAGTCAGCCCCAGAAACACATTCTTAACATGAAAAAAACACAGAACATTAGAAATGAAAAATGGATCAAGACAATTTCTAGAAAATAAAAAAATGGACGGAATAAATTGATTCATGTACAGCCAGATGATTTGACTATTTGCTGGTGGAATCGGCTTTCACCTCCCTAACCTTTTCTTCAGGTTAGAAACATGCAGTTTATAAAGTGTTTGACAAAGTGCCACATAACAGCTGCATCATATTAAAAACATCATGTTTTACTCAAACCCAAACCCTTCTCAGTGGAATAAGGCAAAAGAACCATATATGGTCTTAATGTTTATTCCCCTGTCCTCTTGCTGGGGTATGATTCCTTGACTGCCAGGCACCCTCCAGTATCAGTGGGCCTTTCATCTGGTCTGAACCAAGCAATTGAAAACACAATCATTTTAAATTCAAGAGATTTATACACCACACAAGGCAATTGTTCTCACATCTAACCTAACATAATGTCCATTTTAAATGCATTCAGTTCTTTCTCCCAGTACGCCGGGCTGCTATACCATTCTTAATTTCTAGAGACAACTCAGTTATTAAAAATAAACAACTTCATTGTGCGTGTTAAAGTAAGAAGATAGTAATAAATTGCAGGCAGTTCTCATTCATACAATCATAGAATTTACATTGCAGAAGGAGGCCATTCGGCCCATCGAGTCTGCACCGGCTTTTGGAAAGAGCACCCTACCCAAGCACACCCCCTCCCGCCCCCCACCCCACCCTATCCCCATAACCCAGTAACCCCATCCAACATCAAGGGCAATTTGGACACTAAAGGCAATTTAGAATGGCAAAACCACCTAACCTGCACATCTTTGCACTGTGGGAGGAAACCGGGGCACCCGGAGGAAACCCACGCACACACGGGGAGAACGTGCAGACTCCACACAGACAGTGACCCAAGTCTGAGCATGCGAATAGGAAATGTAAGGGAATCGTCAGTATTTAAAGTTGTAACATGCAGAAGAGAATGAATGCCATGAAGGTATGATTTGGTAATGTTACGGACAGGAGGAGGGGTTTAATTTAAATAACCCTGATTTCTTCTCTCACCATCTGGAAACAGAAAAGTATTTTGATTTGCTTTCCCCTTTCTAGCCGGTGGCACATTTCCCACCCCTCAGTTACGGTGCAATCCCATTTTCTATTAATAACCCTATAGAAAACTCAGAGGTTTTGTTTACTTGCACGCACCCAAAACATGGAAAGCGGCTTGCTATGTCTCCTCCTGTACACTCATCTAGTAATTAAGGGCTGGGTCTTCTGGTCCTGCCAATGTCTACATCATTTTACGTGGCTCACCAGCCCCGCTGCCGGGGAACCCACTCCGCAGGATTGCCTCCGGTGGGACTGGAAGGTCTCATGTGGGAAGGGCCAGAAAACCGTGTCTTAAGGAATGGAGGAGGAAAGATTTACACGGCATAGGCAAGAGAGAAAAGAATGATTGTTTCACGTGTGTAGAGAGTTCAGAATCAACATCCAGTGGCGTATTCCTTCAAGAGTTCAGCAAGTTGGAAACTGATGCTGAATAATACACTTTTCCAGTGGAGCTGACTTCCATGATGAGATAGCACACAGAGATGAATCAGTCTTGTAGGTGATGGTACAGAGGTTCCAGTCGAGACGGTGGATGGGGCCAGGCATTTACACCTGGACGGAGCCCCTTTTCTGTGCTGTTGTTCGGTAAATGGAAAGTAAATGGCAGACTGAGCTTTGCATCTCCAAAGGGCAGTATTACTGATTCCACCAACTAGGGGGTCATGTTACTTGACCCTCCCCTCTCCACTTTGGCTTTGACAAAGATTGTGTATCCCTTTGTCTAGGTTCCTGAGATTGTTAATGTTCCAACCTTTAAGTCTTAAATGGGATGGAGATGGCGTCCTGTAAAGGAACGAGCCTGGGGGCATTGGTGACGGCACCGCTGCCGCTCTCGCCGACAAAGTATACCACGAGCCCGGTGGTGGCCGCAACGCTAAGGATCTGGGGCCAGTGGAGACGGCACCGGGGTGCAATGGGAGCATCGGTGTGGTCCCCGATCAGGGGTAACCACCGGTTTGTCCCGGGGAAGATGGACGGGGGGTTCCAGAGCTGGCATCGGGCGGGGATTGGAAGAATGGTGGACCTGTTCATCGACGGGACGTTTGCGAGCCTAGGGGCACTGGAGGGGAAGTTCGAGTTACCCCCGAGAAATGCCTTTAGATATATTCAGGTGAGGGCTTTTGTGAGGCGACAGGTGAGGGAATTCCCGTTGCTCCCGGCACAAGAAGTTCAAGATAGGGTGATCTCGGGTGTATGGGTCGGGGAGGGCAAGGTGTCGGAAATACACCAGGAGTTGAAAGCAGAGGGGGAAGCGCTGGTAGAAGAGTTGAAGGGTAAATGGGAGGAGGAGCTGGGGGAGGAGATCGAGGAAGGTCTGTGGGCTGATGCCCTAGGTAGGGTTAATTCCTCCTCCTCGTGTGCCAGGCTCAGCCTGATACAATTTAAGGTGGTCCACAGAGCACACTTGACGGGGGCGAGGTTGAGTAGGTTCTTTGGGGTAGAGGACAGATGTGGAAGGTGCTCAGGGAGCCCGGCGAACCATGTCCATATGTTTTGGTCATGCCCGGCACTGGAGGGGTTCTGGAGAGGAGTGGCGGGAGCAATATCTCAGGTGGTGAAATTCCGGGTCAAGCCAAGCTGGGGGCTAGCAATATTTCGAGTAGTGGACGAACCGGGAGTGCAGGAGGCAAAAGAGGCCGGCATTCTGGCCTTTGCGTCCCTAGTAGCCCGGCGAAGGATCTTGCTAATGTGGAAGGAGGCGAAGCCCCCCAGCCTGGAGGCCTGGATAAATGATATGGCTGGCTTCATAAAGTTGGAGAGGATTAAGTTTGCCTTGAGAGGGTCTGCGCAGGGGTTTTACAGGCGGTGGCAACCGTTCCTAGACTTTCTCGCGGAGCGTTAGAGGAAGGTCGGTCAGCAGCAGAAGCAACCTTGTGGGGGGGGGGAGAGGGGGGACTGCCTGGGAGGGTGGATGAGCAAGAGATAACATGAAGGGTTGGGGAAACTGGCACTTACGGGTGAGGGCCAGTGTACAAAGCTGTGTAAATATATCATTTTGCCATGTATATATCTTGCTCTGCGTGATTTCTCGTTTTTTTTTGTTACGGGGGAGCGGGGGGGGGTTATTGTTTGTAAGGGAGAAAAATTGTGTTAAAAAACTTTAATAAATATATATATATTTTTTTAAGTCTTAAATGGAAGTTGTGGGACCCTTGTCCCAGCAGACAAATCAGCCCCATTTGGCCAGGCCTGGCTTATGAAATGTAGATGGCCTTTTTTTTATAGTTCCCTTTGAATTTGGCTCCTTTGATTTGATTTTGATTTTGATTGGATTTGATTTATTGTCACATGTACCGAAGTACAGTGAAAAGTATTTTTCTGCGGCCTAGGGAACGTACACAGTATGCACATAGTAGACAAAAGAATAATCAACAGAGTACATTGACAAATGGTACATCGACAAACAGTGATTGGTTACAGTGCGGAACAAGGGGCCAAGCAAAGCAAATACGTGAGCAAGAGCAGCATAGGGCGTTGTGAATAGTGTTCTTACAGGAAACAGATCAGTCTGAGAGGGAGTCGTTGAGGAGTCTAGTAGCTGTGGGGAAGGAGCTGTTCCTATGTCTGGATGTGCGAGTCTTCAGACTTCTGTACCTTCTGCCTGATGTAAGGGTCTGGAAGAAAGCAATGCCTGGGTGGGAGGGGTCTCTGATAATGCTGTCTGCCTTCCTGAGGCAGCGGGAGGTGTAGACAGAATCAATGTGGGGGTGGCAAGCTTGTGTGATGCGTTGGGCTGAATTCACCACACTCTGCAGTTTCTTGCGATCTTGGACCGAGCACTTATCATACCAGTCTGTGATGCAGCCGGATAGGATGCTCTCTATCACACATCTGTAGAAGCTTGTGAGAGTCGATGCAGACATGCCAAATTTATTTAGCTTCCGTAGGAAGTAGAGACGTTGTTGAGCTTCCTTGACTGTTGCATCAACGTGAGTGGACCAGGACAGACTGTTGGTGATGGTGACCCCCAGGAACTTGAAGCTATCGACCATCTCCACTTCGGAGCCATTGATGCAGACAGGAGTGTGTGTCTTGCTACGCTTCCTGAAGTCGATGATCAGTTCCTTGGTCTTTCCAACATTTAGAGAGAGGTTGTTTTCGGTACACCATGTAACCAAGTGATTTATCTCCCTCCTGGAGTCTGATTCATCGTTGTTTGAGATACGGCCCACCACAGTCGTATCATCCGCAAACTTATAGATTGAGTTGGAGTTAAATCTTGCCACACAGTCATGTGTGTCGTATTGGGTGTTCTAATACACAAACGAACCAACACGGTTGTAGATGGTAGAACTCTGTTTTATTATTCTGTACAATAACAACTGTTAACTTCTGGCTGTGGTTCGTACTTCACCAGCTAACCTGTGGACCCAGCCCTAGCACTATCTTGGTGAGGCACTCAGCACATGGTGTATATCTGAGTGGCACGCTGTGAGCTCTGTGCTCTGAGCTATTTCCTGATAGAATGAGCGGGAATTGTGGTGTTCCCTGTTTTATAGTGCGTGTGCTCCCACTTGTGATTGGCTGCGATGTTGTGTGTGTGTTGGTTGGTCCAACTACCTGTCCATCAGTGTGTGTGTGTGTGATTGCACCATGATATGTTAATGTGGATATCATGACATCCCCCCTTTTCACAAGAATATGTGCCTACATGGTAATAAATATTGGTGTGTACTGAGTGCATCTGAGTATGTGTGTGCAATATTTACAACATGTACATGAGGCTAAACTATATACATAGGAAGGTATCAGGTGCAACAGAGCAACAAGGTTGTACCACGAACAAAACAAGTGCAAACAACAAACATCGAAAGAGAACTTCTGGAACGACAAGAAAGAAACACGTTAACATTGTTGCAAAACAATTCAGTGAGTCCAATGTGCAAACAGGCTCATAAGTCCAGTCTATTAGGTGGGCGGCGAATTCGGGTTGACCGCTAGGGTGGCACACCATTCATCGCCCGGATTAATGCTGTGCACTGACATCGGCTGGTGGGTCCGACTTGGGGACAGCCGGTTCTTGTTTATTACCGCAACGCGGAAGGGTTCCCGGTCGTCGGTATCACCGGTCAGCATGTCGTCAGGGTATGACTCGGTATATGGGGGCTGAATGGCCCGCACGTCCCTGCGAGGCTGGCGGAATTGCGGAAAGTTGGCAGGTTGAGCTGCTCGACAGCAGGCAGCGTAGTGGCCCATCCTGCCACAGCGGAGGCATTGTCGCGCTTTGGCCGGACATTGCCGCTTTAAGTGTGCGGATCCACAGTTGCCGCACGTCGTGACGTCATGGCGTTCATTGCGCCACTGCGCAAGCACGGTGCGGTCTTGCGTAGAGCGTGCCTGCGCGTCCCGTCCCTCTGCATCGACGTCTCTTTTGCCGCATACAAGCATGGGAGGCCTTGGAAAGCGCGCGAAATGGCCGCCCTCGTCCGGGCCGTGAGCCGGGAGGAACTCGATCGACTGGACCCGCTCGGCCTCGTAGGAACCCTACCGTGCCGATTCGGCCACCTGGAATTGGGAGTACCGGCTGGTTGCGTTTTCGTGGAGGAAGCAGGTCTCGATGGCGGTGGCTAGGGTGAGGCGCTTTATTTTGAGGAGCTGCTGGCGTAGGGTGTCCGAGGTGACCCCAAAAACTATCTGATCCCGAATCATGGAGTCGGAGGTGGCCTCATAGCCGCAGGACTGCGCGAGGATATGGAGCTGTGTCAAATAAGATTGAAAAGGCTCATCCTTACCCTGCAGGCGCTGCTGGAAGAGGTACCTCTCGAAGCTCTCATTAACTTCCACATTGAAGTGCTCCTCAAATTTGAGCAGGACCGTCTTGTACTCCGTCTTGACCTCTCCTTCCGCGAATGCCAGGGAGTTGTAGATGTGGATGGCGTGTTGCCCCGCCGTGGAGAGGAGGAGGAGGGAGATCTTCCTGGTGTCCAATGCATTCTCCCTGTCTGTGGCTTCTAGGAAGAGTTGGAAGCGCTGTTTAAACAGCTTCTAGTTGACGCCAAGATTTCCAGCGATCCGGAGCGGCTGCGGTGGGCTGATGGTTTCCATGGCACAGGATGGTGCGTTTCTGAAGAGGTGCAGGTAGGTCTCACAGTCGCTGGCGAGTTTCCAGTCCTGGTATCATGTCGTGTTGGGTGTTCCAATATACAAACGAACCAACACGGTTGTAGATGGCACAACTCTATTTTATTATTCTCTACAATAATAACTATTAACTTCTGGCTGTGGTTCGTACTTCACCAGCTAACCTGTGGACCCAGCCCTAGCACTATCTTAGTGAGGCACTCAGCACATGGTGTATGTCTGAGTGGCACGCTGTGAGCTCTGTGCTCTGAGCTATCTCCTGGTAGAATGAGTGGGAACTGTGGTGTTCCCTGTTTTATAGTGTGTGTGCTCTCACTGGTGATTGGCTGCAATGTTGTGTGCGTGTTGGTTGGTCCAACTACCTGTCCATCAGTGTGTGTGTGTGATTGCACCATGATATGTTAATGTGGATGTCATGACAATGTGTGTACAGGGAGGACAGTACAGGACTGAACACACATCCTTGCGGGTCTCTGGCGTTGAGGACTATTGTGGAGGTGCTATTGCCTATCCTAACAGATTGCGGTCTGTTGGTGAGGAAGTCGAGGATCCAGCTGCACAGGGAGGGGTCAAGTCCAAGATTGCGGAGTTTGGTTATTAGTCTTGTTGGGATAATGGTGTTGAAGGCGGAGCTGTAGCCTATGAACAGCAGTGTTACAAATTGTCAAGAGGAGGTTATTAGGGTCTCTTCAGCGATAAAGAGACTTTTTTTTTAAAAAAAATTTATTCTCCTGCATTTTCACATTTTCCCCCACATTTACATCCATCAACAATCAACAATAATCAGCAAGATATGTCAGTCCCCATAATAACAACGATCCCATCTACCCACCAACCCCCAAACCTCAACCCGCATGTTTACATAAACAAATGACAAAAAGGAATCAGGGATTACCCGTAGTCACCCTTAGTCTTACACAGCTCCCACCCCCCCCACCCCACCCCAGGTCTCCAGCTCCTCCCGTCCACTGCCTCTTGTAAAACTCCTCCCCCACCCTCGGTTCCCTCCCCCCAACTTTCCACCCCGGCTAGACCACTCGGACCCTGTTCTGTCAGGCTCCGATGGCCGCAGCCCCTCCCCCCACCTCACTCCCGTTCACTGGCCGGCACAAACCGGCCAGCGTGGAGGCCCCCGCCCGGGTCCCTTTCCCACTTGCCCGGCCCCAGGAAAGCCCAAAGATCCCCTTTTAGCACACAAACCCCGCATATCCACCTACACCCCAAAGAACTCTCATTTCGAATGAAAGACCCGTCCCTTCCCTTGTCCAAATATATACCACCTTGGCTCCTTTAATCTCTACACCCGCGCGCAGCGATACAAAAAAGAAGAAAATACAGTCATGAGGTTACATCGGCACATGGCCATTCCTGAATTTGTCAGTTCTGCCACAGTCCTTCTGCTTTCGCAAACTCCTCCGCTGCTTCCGCCGTTCCAAAATAAAAGTCCCTGAGCTTGTAAGTCACCCTCAGCTTCGCTGGATATACAATGCCGCACCGCACCTGGCTAATGTACAGTGCCCTCTTCACCCGGTTGAAGGCAGCCTGCCTCCTTGCCAGCTCCGCCGTAAAGTCCTGGTATACACATATACCAGCTCCAGCCCACTGCACCACCTGCTTCTGCTTGGCCCAGCTCAGGACCTTCTCCTTCACCCTGTACCTACAGAAGCACAGAGTCACTGCCCTTGGCGGCTCACTCGCCTTTGGTACAGGCCTCCACGACCAATGAACCCGATCCAGTTCATATCGGGAGGGGTCCTCCCCCTCCCCCAATAGTTTTGCCAGCATCGCGGCAAAATACTCAGTCGGCTTCGGTCCTTCAACTCCTTCGGGCAGCCCCACAATCCTCAAGTTCTGTCGCCTGGATCTATTATCCAGGTCTTCTATTTTTCCTCGCAGATCCTTGTTAGTATCCATCACCTTCCGCATCTCTTTCCCCATCGAGGCAAGTTGATCACCGTGCTGCAATAACGTCTCCTTCACTTCCTTCAGCGCCTCCCCTTGCTCTCGCACCTCCGCCACTGCGCTCGCCATCTCCGTCCTCACCGGGGAAACCGCCTCCTCCACCAGCACACTCAAAACCTCCCTCATCTCCTTCCTCACCGTCTCCATGCATTTCGCAATCTGCGCCAACTGCTTTTCAAATTCCGCAGCCATCACCTTGGTTATTTCTTCAGCTGTAAGCAGTGCGGCCTTCCCTGGTGCTCCAGCCTCCATTTTTCCTGGTGACCCCGCGGTGACTTTTCCACTCCCCGACGGACCTCCAGCTGGTTTTTTTTCGGCCGTTTTCTTGCTCACCCTCGACATTTTTCTTTGGGGTTTTTTCCCTCCTGTGTCTTCTCAGTGCCTCCTTCGTGCCTTCTCCCTGCTTCTGCCACCTCCGTGGAACCTGGGACCGGGCTTAAAGCCCCGAAAATGCCGTTCCCAAGCGGGAGCTCTCCATTGTGCGGCTGCCTCCCGCCCACCGTCACCGGAAGTCAGCGATAAAGAGACTTAAGTGTCTTTGATACTGCCCTGATAGCTCATTTTATTCAGGGTGACAGAAAAGCATCGCTTCAGCCATTTAAAATTTTTTAGAAATTAACCATGTACAGATATATATATCCCAGCTTTAAAATGCACCTTCTCCCATTCCATATGCCGTTTGCACAACAATGATCAGGTAGATTTTTTTTTACTTGGTGTGTCTGCTGTGGCCCAGATTTTAGCAGTCTTGCCTCTGTGTCAGAAGCTTATGTGTTTAAATCCCACTTGAGCACACAAATAAAGACAGACACCTCCAGGTGGGTGTGAAAGATTCTGTGCTGCCATTATGAAGGAGATCAAGAAAGTTATCCCATGTGTCTTGGCTAATTTTTATCCTTCAATAAACATCACAACAGATTATCTGTTGATTATCACATTGCTGTTTGTGGGAGTTTACTCTGCACAACATGGCCTCAATTACAATATTAACTACACTTCAAAAGTACTTGATTGATTGCAAATTGTTTGCAGATATCCAGTGATCGTAGAAGATGTCATTTCCATCTTTTCGGAAAAGTTACTTTGGACAAAAATAGCCAGGTGGCATTTGATTTTAGAAAAAAAGGATAAGCTGGAGCAGCTCAAAAATATGATTAAGTTTTTCAGTTCTGAAATTGCCTCTAAAATTGTTGAGGCTTTTAATACACTAAATATGGTGAAACACTTTCTGCTGCAGGTCAATTGTTAACTTGAAGACACATGTTCATGATAATTGTGATAAGGATCAGAGGGCCGTAGAACTAATTGAATAGCTCTTTCAAAGAGTCATGTTGGGCACATAACCTTCTTCTGTGTTGTAATTCTAATAGCTGTGCAGCATCTTCTTCTGAATTACTGCCTTAAGCTATCTAAGTTCATCGTTGATTGTAATTAAATATTATACATGTGGGCCCTTTTATGGTTCATACTGTACTATGTCAATAACAGTGTTTTCCTCAGCAAAAATTTGTATTAAAGTAGCTTTTTACCTTCTTATTCAAAAAATAATATAAGGATAATCTCAGCAACTACAGATCAGTCAGCTTAACTTTGGTGGCAGGAAAGCTTTTAGAAATGATAATCTAGGACAAAACCAGCATGTCACGTCGACAAGTGTGAATTAATTCAGGATAGCCTATGGCTTGATTGAAATCAGAGAGGGTGCTTTTCTGATTGGAGGGCTGTGACCAGTGGTGTTCCGCAGGGATCAGTGCTGGGACCTTTGATGTTCGTAGTATATATAAATGATTTGGAGGAAAATGTAACTGGTCTGATTAGTAAATTTGCGGACGACACAAAGGTTGGTGGAATTGCGGATAGTGATGAGGACCGTCAGAGGATACAGCAGGATTTAGATCACCTGGAGACTTGGGTGGAGAGATGGCAGATGGAGTTTAATCCGGAAAAATGTGAGGTAATGCATTTTGGAAGGTCTAATAGAGGTAGGGAATATACAGTGAATAGTAGAACCCTCAAGAGTATTGGCAGTCAGAGAGATCTAGGTGTACAGGTCCACAGGTCACTGAAAGGGGCAACACAGGTGGAGAATGTAGTCAAGAAGGCATACGGCATGCTTGCCTTAATTGGCCGGGGCATTGAGTATAAAAATTGCCAAGTCATGTTGCAGTTGTATAGAACCTTAGTTGGGCCACACTTGGAGTATCGTGTTCAATTCTGGTCGCCACACTACCAGAAGGATGTGGAGGCTTTAGAGAGGTCTCAGAAGAGATTTACCAGGATGTTGTCTGGTGTGGAGGGCATTAGCTATGAGGAAAGGTTGAATAAACTCGGTTTGTTCTCACTGGAACGACGGAGGTTGAGAGGAGACCTGATAGACGTCTACAAAATTATGAGGGGCATAGACAGGGTGGATAGTCAGAGACTTTTTCCCAGGGTAGAGGGGTCAATTACTCGGGGGCATAGGTTTAAGGTGTGAGGGACAAGGTTTAGAGGAGATGTATGAGGCAAGTTTTTTACACAGAGGGTAGTGGGTGCCTGGAACTCGCTGCCGGAGGATGTGGTGGAAGCAGGGACGATAGTGACGTTTAAGGAGTATCTTGACAAATGCATGAATAGGATGGGAATAGAGGGATACGGACCCCGGAAGTGTAGAAGATTTTAGTTTAGACAGGCAGCATGGTCGGTGCAGGCTTGGAGGGCTGAAGGGCCTGTTCCTGTGCTGTACTTTTCTTTGTTCTTTGTTCTTTGTTCTTTGACCATTTAATTTATTTTGTGTACATGGCTTGGATTTGTTTATTGTCACGTGTACCTCGGTACAGTGAAAAGTATTTTTCTGCGAGCAGCTCAAACAGATCATTAAGTACATGAAAATAAAAGAAAATAAAAAGAAAATTCATAATAGGGCAATACTACACAATGTAAATACATAGACACCGGCATTGGGTGAAGTATACAGGGGTGTAGTATTAATCAAGTCAGTCCATAAGAGGGTCCTTTAGGAGTCTGGTAACAACGGGGAAGAAGCTGTTTTTGAATCTGTTCGTGTAGTTCTCAGACTTTTGTATCTCCTGCCCGATGGAAGAGTGAGTAAGCCGGGTGGGAGGTGTTGTGATCTGTATATCTGAATGTATGTAAAGGGTTAACATCCAGAAGCAAGTGCTAGATAACCAATAGATGGCAGCACCAGATATGGGTATAACAGCTAAACTCCGAGAGAGTTCCCGCCTCTTCGTATCAGGAGTGACTAGTAACCAGAGTTAGAGAGAGATAGCTTAATGTGCAGGTGCAGTTAATCATCATTATATATATTTAATTTCATTAATCTAATCTACAGTTATAGTTATTGAAGAGTGAACAAACTCATAGTTAATTTATTATCGTTACTCAATAAACAGTGTTTGCTTTGTTTGAAGACTTTGAGTGTTACTGAACATCAAGCATATGACCATTCTGGCAGAAAGCAAATGAGTAACAAGATATTACTAAACGTAATATAACAGGAGAGGTCTTTGATTATGCTGCCCAGGCAGCAGGAGGTGTAAATGGAGTCAATGGATGGGAGGCAGGTTCGTGTGATGGACTGGGCTGTGTTCGCACTCTCTGAAGTTTATTGCAGTCTTGGGCCGAGCAGTTGCCATACCAGGCTGTGATGCAGCCAGATAGGATGCTTGCTATGGTGCATCTGTAAAAGTTGGTCAGAGTTAATGTGCACATGCCGAATCTCCTTAGTTTCCTGAGGAAGTATAGGCGCTGTTGTGCTTTCTTGGTGGTAGAGTCGACATGGGTGGACCAGGACAGATTTTTAATGACGTGTACCCTTAGGAATTTGAAGCTGTTAACCATCTCCACCTCGGCACCATTAATGCTGACAGGGGTGTGTACAGTACTTTGTTTCCTGACTGACAACAGAATTGGAGCAGAAACAAGAAGAATTTATTTTTATGCAGTGAGTTCTTACGATCCAGAATGTACTGCCCAAACATGTGGTGGGAACAGTATCAACAATTGCCTCCAAAATGTAACTTGATGCATAACTGCAAAGGTAAAAAATGCAGTGATATGGGACTAATTGAATCTTTAAAGAGCTGAGAAAAGTACAATGGGTGGAATGATCTGTGCTGTAGGATTCTATGTTTGATCAGATAGCATGATTGCTAACTTCAAACCTAATACTCCAGTCAACAACATCAAAGTTAAAATCATGAGATTACTTTTGTGTTCCGTGGTTCCCCAATGGTAAAGACACACATAGAAGATACATGTGTTCAACCAGGACAATGATTTATTGTTAAACACATGGGAAGATAACCAACAGATCTATATACAAACAAAGTTACTCAAGTTCCGAGGGAGTTACTCTAATTGCGACTGTCCTACTTTGACCTGCACTTCGACCAACTGCTGAGTCATGTCAGTCATGTGATGCATGTCTGGCGCCACCCATTGGCATGAGGTCATACCTGTGATTACATACATTGATAATGAGCTTTATACATTTGTACAGGTATATACACATATGCATGTACGCATATCACCACAATTACGATTTAAAGAAATATAAAATGAGAGGATATTGGAAATTTCCTCGGATGCCTCATCGGTTACTGTACCTTCAGTAGAAGACTGGTGGAAATCCCCAGATATATAGGTAAATGGGGCTCCCAAAGGAAATTCCCTTTGGAAATGCCAGAAATGCCCAACATATTGATTAGCATCCGATCAAGAAGGAAAGCTTAACGATTTGGGGAAAGGGTCCAGTGGAGGCACTGGGATGCATTAACCTCCTCATCACTTTTAGATGCTGACAGTACATTCCCAGCTTCTTTCCATTACAATGTAATTCCTATGTAAATAGGTGGGAATGAATATTGGCCAAGTGGCTAAGTGCAGGCCAAGTACAAAATTATAAAATGGATTGCTGGCCAAACGGCTATGAGAAATTGGAGCTGAATTTCTCATGCACTAATATTTGTATTCCAGCTGTATAAGTTAAGCCTTTAAATATATAATAAATTGAGCTGCAATAATAAGGGTGATTGTCTTTTGTCAGCAATCCAAGTCCAAATGTAACTGCATTCTGAATGTCAAATATTACAAGTTTATACATGATGCAGACAAAATAGGCTAAGAGGATGCTCACCTCGTGAAATATCCGGACCCACCTTTTTAACTTTGTCATACAGCAGCTTAGTGCTGAGTAAACAAGGCAAATTTAATCCCCAAAAAAGGAACTCAAATTCTTGCAGAAAAGAGCTGCGACTAGTTTAAATTGCCTTGCTACGTGACGTATTTCTGTCAATAATCAGCAAATCTCGTGGAGTAAGTAATCCCCCAACCGGTTATATAAATGTAATTCCTGTAAATGAAGCATGTATCAAGGCAGAAGTGGTTCATTTGTAGTTTACGTTTGGTGCAAACTATTGATGGTTCGTTTTTTGAAGAACAAAGAAATGGCCATCTACTCAAAACGTGAATCAAGAGATATACTCATACATAAGCATCTGTATTGAAAGTTGTTAACTGCAAAAGTATTTATGCAAGTAGGATGGTATACATCAACAATATAATCTGGTTTCACACTCTGAGTGAAAAATAAACCAGTTATGGCTTGCCTGGTGCATATAAAATTCAGTGATTACTTTCAGTCATCCCCTGTGTATGAAGCAATAAACTGCTCCTGTGCTGATTGAATGCCAAGGCCATGTTTTACCAAAGAACAGATGCAGAGTATTGCCAAGAACATTTAGAAAAAGGGCCTTGAAAACTATTTTCTTGTAGGAGCATGAAAAGAAGTTCCAATTATGCTGATCTGTGTCAATATTTTAAGCAGGCATGGTTGTTTGTGATACAATGGACAGAAATGTTATGGAATCCATCCACTTGCACCAGTGGGCCAGACAATGGGTCAGCAACCTGACTGTTGCTGGAGTGGACTTTGCCATGGCTGTTTAAACTTCCATGTACCCCGTGCATTCATAAAGTGTTCTCAATGGAAGGATCTCGATTTAGAGTGACTCCAGCAGGGATTAGAATTGCTTCATCCCACATTGGATGGTTCTGGAAACAAAGCAGTGGAAATGAGATGTGGAAAAACTTTGATTCTTCCCTGGAGGTGATTGTACAGGTGATGAGGGCTCAAAAATAAAGGACTGGACTCTTCATTTGGGAGATTATGTTCTCCCGCCGGAGCTGAATTGCACCAGTTTTACAATCCCCTTTCATAGAATTTACAGTGCAGAAGGAATTAATGCAATCCATATTCTTTGCCAAGCAAATATATGCATGGCGTGGATTATGAGGAATCCCGAGGGAATCCCACTATCGGGCCGCCATCCTGAGCACACGGCCCGATAGCGAGGTCCAGGGGTCCCCCCCCCCTCCTCCCAGCATTGAACAGCAGCCCCCTTACCCCAGATTGACTGGGTGGCCCCCCCACCCCCGAGTATTGGGGTGACCCGACCTGCCCCCCCCCCCCGGGATGCCTGTAATAGGGAAACCACCCCACAGGAACCCACACACTTGAGTGATACACTGCACTTAGTACCTCCTCTCTTTGATGTGGTCAGTGTTCGTAAACATTGGGGTTTCACCACTTAGAGTCACTGAACCATGAAGGGAAATGAATGAATCAAAGCAGCAGATGGTGTGTGGAAGCTGTCAATCACAGCCCACTACTAGAAAGTTCTGAATGGCTTGCAGCTAATGGACCAGAGTTTCACCTTCCAGGAATGGATTGGTGGAGCTTCAAGGTAAGTGTTACAGTTGTAATTCTTTTCACTACCTCTGTCTGGGCTGCTCTTCAGCTTCCGGACAGGGGTCTCTTTTCTGGGGGGGAGGGTTCTGTGGGGGTTACTGGGGGGGTTCTTTTAGTCAGGGGGTCCCTGTGGAATGTCTCCCTGTTACAGGGGTCCCTGTGGGGGGGTCACCTTATCACAGGGGTCACTGGGGGTTGGGGGGTCTTCCTATTACAGTGATTCCTGTGGAGTGTCTCCCTATTACAGGGATCTCAGAGGGAGGGTCCCCTTATAACAGAGGTCCCTGTGGGGAGTGGGCATGGGTTCTGGTAGTCGAAGTGTGTGTAGGCAGTGCATTGGTGGGGGGGGGGGGGGGGGGTGGCCCTCGAATTGGCTCAGATGGTCTCTATCAGTATGGCCCCTTGGCCCACCGTGAGGTCCACCACATCAGGTTCATGATTGCTGAGACCCAAGTGATCCATGCCCACGTGATTCCCGGAGAAACACGGGAGGCCGGAGCATAGGGTGCCGGGACTGCAAAATAGATGCATATGGGTCATTAAGGCCCATTTGCTTTATTTACAGCCCCCCACTGGCACGCATTGTGGATATCGTTCTCGCCACCATTGGGGGTCATAGCATCACAGGCGCCAATCCCGATTTTCCCCCAACGCCTGATTCTCCATCCCATCGAGGAAGGCGTTCTGGGCATCCTGGGACAGAGAATCCCAGCCAAATACTGTTTGCCATGGATGTGAGGAAGAAGCCAGCTGCACAAACTATATATGATGTGGAGATGCCGGCGTTGGACTGGGGTGAGCACAGTAAGAAGTCTTACAACACCAGGTTAAAGTCCAACAGGTTTGTTTCGATGTCACTAGCTTTCGGAGCGCTGCTCCTTCCTCAGGTGAATGAAGAGGTATGTTCCAGAAACATATATATAGACAGATTCAAAGATGCCAGACAATGCTTGGAATGTGAGCATTAGCAGGTGATTAAATCTTTACAGATCCAGAGATGGGGTAACTTCAGGGTAAAGAGGTGTGAATTGTGTCAAGCCAGGACAGTTGGTAGGATTTTGCAGGCCAGATGGTGGGGGATGAGTGTAATGTGACATGAATCCCAGGTCCCGGTTGAGGCCGCACTCATGTGTGCGGAATTTGGCTATAAGCTTCTGCTCAGCGATTCTGCGTTGTCGCGAGTCCTGAAGGCCGCCTTGGAGAACGCTTACCCGGAGATCAGAGCCTGAATGCCCTTGACTGCTAAAGTGTTCCCTGACTGGAAGGGAACATTCCTGCCTGGTGATTGTCGCGCGATGTCCGTTCATTCGTTGTCGCAGCGTCTGCATGGTCTCGCCAATGTACCCACGCTTTGGGACATCCTTTCCTGCAGCGTATGAGGTAGACAGCATTGGCCGAGTCGCACGAGTATGTACCGCGTACCTGGTGGGTGGTGTTCTCACGTATAATGATGGTATCCATGTCGATGATCTGGCACGTCTTGCAGAGATTGCCATGGCAGGGTTGTGTGGTGTCGTGGTCACTGTTCGTCTGTAGTGTTCTTGGTTGTTCAGTTGTCGGTATACTTCTTTGCAGTAGTCCGTTCTGTTCAGTATGACAGTGGCCCCTCCTTTGTCTGCTGGTTTGATGACGATGCTGCGGTTAGTCTTGAGAGCGCGGATGGCATTGCGTTGTGCTTGGGTGACGTTCGGGGCTGTCTTGTGAATGCGACTGATGAATCTGGCATTGACGCGACTCCTGATGGCTTGAGCATACATGTCGAGTCTAGGGCAGCGGCCTTCCGGAGGGGTCCAATTCAACTCTTTCCTCTTCGGCTGCCGCACCGCAGATCTCTCGGTCAGCTGTTCCGGTTCATTGGTAGTCTGCTTGGGTTCGCTGTTGGCCTCTTGGGGTCTGTGGAAGAATTCCCGGAGCCTCATTCGCCTGATGAATTCCTCCGTGTCTGCCGCGAGACTGATGGGGTCCATTTTGGTGGTGGTGCAGAAATTGAGCCCTCTGCTGAGGACTTCAATTGCGTCTGGTTGAAGGGTGTAGTCTGACAAGTTGACAATAGATTTCCCTGTATTGTTTTCCACTGTGGTACCGGGGGTGGCTTGGTTGCTGCTGTTCTTGGTGTGCATATAGGTGGCATAGTATTGTTGCCTCACCTGTTTGGCGGTGTTCGGCAGCTGGTCTGCTGCATCCTGAGCGCAAGTTGAGAATATGGCCTCTATCTTTGTTTCCAGGTTGCGTCGTCTGCTGTAGAGCTGGCGTATGAGGTGGTTGAGGAGTATGAGAGAGGTGCGATGGCAGAGTCTCTCAGCGTAGTCTGTGTTGTAGGTCGACTTGAGTGGGTTTTTGATCTGTAGCCCTTTCGGGATCTTGTCTGCTTTCTTGCATCTTTGCAGAAACTTAATGTCAGTGTCTATATGCACCATCTTCCTGGAGATCCTCTCCACTTTGAGCCGCCAGTTTGCGGTGTCGATGGTAGCCATGATGTGGAGATCCGGCGTTGGACGGGGGTGAGCACAGCATGGCTGGAAGTGGCAGAAACGGTCAGCTGTAGGAATGATGCCCCCACAACTGTATTTAGTGCCGCAAGAGGTATAATTGTCTCATAAGGGAAGGGCCGCATCACTTTAAGGTACCAATCCTCTCTCAGATTTCCACAGCATACTCCTGTACAGCAGTCCTCAGAAAAACATACCTTGCAGCTGTATTCATTCCTCTCTGCAGAGACAACTCTTCACATCCCTGTCGTATTGGGTGCTCTGCTACATAGACGAACCACCACGGTTGCGGATGGTACAACTCAGTTTTATTTCTAACAATCAGATCATTCAATCAGATCTGACCGACATCTGTAAACTGGTTACTGTGGTTCGTTCATTACCCTCTAACCTGTGCACCCAGCCCTAACACTATCTTGGAGAAGCACTCAGCGCATGGTGAATGTCTGAGTGTATGCTGTGAGCTCTGTGCCCTGAGCTGTCTCCTGCTGGAATGAACGGGAAGTGTCGTGTTCCCCGTTTTATAGTGTGTATGCTCTTGCCTGTGATTAGCTGTGATGTTGTGTGTGTATTGATTGGTCCGTTGATCTGTCCATCAGTGTGTATGTATGTTTGCAGCATGATGTTTATCTGAATATCATGACAATCCCCATCTGAACAACTAACAACTCATACTCACCTCATACTCATCCTCCACAGACACCCTGCAAAAACTCCTCATTCCATCATCTCCACCCATTCCATTTGTCACACCCATAACTCTCTGATTTCTCTCCTTGCAGGAGGAGATGGCACAAAACACCAGGACAGACCAAGGACTGGAACTGGTTCCCAAAAGAATGACTTCAGAGCGTTGGAAATCAGGTGGTAGAGATGAGTGTTCACACATACCTGGTGACAAGATTAATCATCACCTTGTCATTTGATGCACAATAACATATGTTCAATTGATGTCACCACAAACTGAAATGTCAATTTTTGTTAACATAAACTTTGAACCTAATCAGTCTTCAAAGAGGTACAAAAGCAGAAAGGGCTGGAAATACATAGCAGGTCAGGCAGCATCTGTGGAGAAAGAAACAGATGGGTGGAATTTTCTGTTCTGGAGACTAAGTGTGGTGCTGGGCAGGAAAGACGGCATGGCTCCTTCTGTTTGGTGTGGTGGAATGCTGCGCTGGATTGTCTGCTTTTTAGCTCAATACGTCTGCAGTAACATGCAGCGGGTCATATCTTAAAGTGGGGTGGGCTGGGATTCTTCTGAATCCTCCAGACAAATCACAGTCTGTCCCCGCTGTCAGCTCGTCAGCTCATATTTCCAGGCGCCATATTTACCCACGCACACATTCATTCTCTGCAACCCAGGACATGTCATGGCAACTACCCAAATGGCCCCCAGAAGAGACAATTGCTGTGTGTCCAGATTTAGTAAGAACACACAGGCGACACTCTTCTGGGCAGTTGAGGGTTAAGGGGAGGTCCTTTACACCCATAATGGGAGCCGGAGGTGCTCCAATTTCACCACCAAGGCTTGGGAGAAGGGTAATTAGGATCAATGTGTTCCAGAAGAAGTCTACTACCCAGTGCAGGGAGAGGATGAATGATCTCATCTGCTCAACCAGGGTAAGTCGAACCACTCCTCACTCTCAACTCACACTTGCATAAAGTCATCAGACATTCGTAGGTTTACAGTCCACGGGGATCTCACACACTACCAGCACAAGACACATCATCGCTGATTCTCTCACACACACTTTAACATCATCATCATCCCTTGTCACATCCTGCACAATCGCGTCCTCTGCCCTCACATAGGTCCACTCAGCACACACACAAGGCAGGAATGCTTATTATCTGCTTTGGCTTCCATCTTGCTCACATCTGCCCATCTGTCTTAATGTGGGAAAAGGTCACCCACAACAACAAGGAGAGATCCCAGAATGGCGGGGGGCATGGCGGAGCTCAGACCACTCATACCCTTTGAAGAGCAGGAAGCAGAGCTGGCTGGCGAGGACAGGAACCGTTCCGCCAGCCGGTGAGGGCACATCCACAACTCTTTGCCCACCGCTGAAACTGTGAGTGCTCTTTGATGTAGGTGACTGTCCAGCCAATCAATAATTATCCATACTCTTTGTAATAAGCACCAGCAGGAAAAGGAGGAGGCCAACCTATCAGCCCCAGACCTCAGACCATCTCAGCTGAGTACCCTGTGGGCCCACTGGATGTAGAGCCTCCACAAAATTCACCCGCATCCTCCACCAGCGCAGAGACACACACCTTGGTGGGACCTAGTTCTAGAGCTAGCTCAAGGTCAACATCTGGTGAGCACAGCACAGAAATGGCTCCACAGCAGGTGGAGGCAATGACAGCCGAGTCACTCAGAAGATTGCTGGAGGCCAGGTTCCTACTGAGTCTGAGTCTTTTAAAAAATTCATTTACAGGATGTGGGCGTCGGTGGTTAGGCCAGCATTTATTGCCCATCCCTAGTTGCCCTCCAGAAGGTGGTGGTGAGCTGCCTTCTTGAACCGCTGCAGTCCCTGAGGTGTAGGTACACACACAGTTAGGGAGGGAGTTCCAGGAGTTTGACCCACCGACAGTGAAGGAACGACGATATATTTCTAAGTCAGGGTGGTGAGTGACTTGGAGGGGAATCTCCAGATGGTGGGGTCCCCAGATATCTGCTGTTCTTGTCCTTCTAAGTGGCAGTAATCATGGCTTTGTGGATGGTAGACAGGCTTGTGGGGGGGGGGGGGTCAGGAGATGAGTTATTCGCCGTAGGATCCCCAGCCTTTGACCTGCTCTGGTAGCCACAGTATTAATATGGCTAGCTCAATTCAGTTTCTGATCAATGGTAACCCCAGGATATCGATTGTGAGGGATTCAGCGATAGTAATGCCATTGAATGTCAAGGCGTGGTAGTTCGATCCCCTCTTGTAGGAAATGGTCTTGCTTGGCACTTGTGTAGCGCGAATGTAACTTGGCACTTGTCAGCCCAAGCCTGGATATTATCCAGGTCTTGCTGCATTTGGACACGGACTGCTTCATTATCTGAGGAGTCGAGGATGGTGCTGAACATTGTGCAATCATCCGCAAACATCTCCACTTCTGACCTTATGATGGAAGGCAGGTCATTGATGAAGCAGCTGAAGATGGTTGGGCCTAGGACACTACCCTGAGGAACTCCTGCAGTGATGTCCTGGAGCTGTGGTGATTAACCTCCAACCACCACAACCATCTTCCATTGTGCCAGGTATGACTCCAATCAGCAGAGTGTTTCCCCCTGATTCCCATTGACTCCAGTTTAGCTGGGGTGCCTTGATGCCATACTCTGTGAAATGCTGCCTTGATGTCAAGAATAGTCACTCTCACCTCACCTCTAGCATTCAGCTCTTTTGTCCATGTTTGAACCAAGGCTGTAATGAGGTAAGGAGCTGAGTGACCCTGGCAGAACCCAAACTGAGCATCTGTGAGAAGGTTATTGCTGAGTAAGTGCTGCTTGATAGCACTGTTGATGACTCCTTCCATCACTTTTCTGATGGTGAGAGTAGACAGGCGGTAATTAGCTGGGTTGGATTTGTCCTGTTTCTTGTGTACAGGACACACCTGGGCAATTTTCCACATTGCCGGGTAGATTCCAGTGTTGCAGCTGTACTGCAACAGCTTGGCTCGGGGTCCGGCAAGTTCTGGAGCACAAGTCTTCAGTACTATTGCCGGGATATTGTCAGGGCCCATCGCCTTTGCAGTATCCAGTGCCATCAGCCTTTTTTTGATATCACATGGAGTGAATTGCATTGGCTGAAGACTGTGATGCTGGGGATCTCCGGAGGAGATCGAGATGGATCATCCACTCTGCAATTCTGTCTGAAGATTGCTGCGAATGCTTCAGCCTTGTCTTTTGCACAGATGTGCTGGGTTCCTCCATTATTGAGGATGGGGATATTTGTGGAGCCTCCTCCTCTGTTTAGCTCAGGGCTAAATCGCTGGCTTTGAAGGCAGGCCAGCAGCACGGTTCAATTCCCGTAACAGCCTCCCCAAACAGGTGCCGGAATGTGGCGACTAGGGGCTTTTCACAATAACTTCATTGAAGCCTACTTGTGACAATAAGCCATTTTCATTCATTCATTCATTCCAGTGAGTTGTTTAATTGTCCACCACCAGTCACAGCTGGATGTGGCAGGACTGCAGAGCTTGGATCTGATGCGTTTGTTATGGAATTGCTTAGCTCTGTCTATTACTTGCTGCATACGCTGTTTGGCACACATGAGGTCCTGTGTTGTAGCTTCACCCAGTTGACACCTCATTTTTAGGTATGCCTGATGTTGCTCCTGGCCTGCCCTCCTCCACTCTTCATTGAACCAGAGTTGTTCCCCTGGTTTGGTGTTAATGGTAGAGTGGGGGATATGCCGGGCCATGTGGTTGTAGATTGTGGTTGAGTATAATTTTACTGCTACCCACAGCGCCTCATGGGTTTTGAGTTGCTAGATCTGTTCGAAGTTTATCCCATTTAGCACAATGGTAGTGCCACACGACACCTTGGAGGGTATCCTCAATGTGAAGATGGGATTTTGTCTCCACGAGGTCTGTGGTCTTCTGGTAACTTCTACTGATACTGTCATGGACAGATGCATCTGCAGCAGGCAGGTTGGTGAGGATGAGATCAAGTATGTATTTCCCTCTTGTTGGTTCCCTCATCATGTGCTGCAGTCCCAGTCTTGCAGCTCTGTCCTTTAGGACCCGGCCAGCTCGTTCTTGGTGATGGACATTGAATTCCCCCACCCAGATATATTCTGCGCCCATGCCACCCCCAGTGCTTCGCTCAGTGGTGTTCAACATTGAGAAGTATTGCTTCATCAGCTGATGGTGGCCAGTACATGGTAATCAGCAGGAGGTTTCCTTGCCCATGTTTAACCTGAAGCCATGAGACATCATATGGTCCAAAATTAATGTTGAGGATTCCCAGGGCAACCCTCTGCTGTTTGTGACACCACCTTTGCTCGGTCTGTATTGCCAGTGAGACAGGGCAACCCAGGAATGGTGATAGTGGTGTCTGGGCTGATGCTGAGCCTCTGGATCAGCGCTCAAAGAGATGTTAGTGTTGCAAAGACAGACAGGGGCATAGCAGGCAGGATTATCAGAGTCTGTCAGCAGATTAAACTGGAAGGTGGAGGAGTCCATCCATGTTCTTTTTGATGTTGTTGCACCAACACGGCAGTTTGTCAAGGTCACTATTGGAAGGGTACCAACTGCCATGGAGACCTTGGTTCTGCAGTTCCTGCCGGACATCCGCTCAGACCTCCACACCATCGCTGTAGCAATGGGCAGGATACATCAGTGGCTATGCAAAAAGGAGACCAGGTACCTCAATCATCCTGCAGGGGCCTCTTTTCCTCAAGGAGTCAGGGAAGCACCCACAGAGAAGGAGTGCCATGGATTCACCCATGGGCAGTCTCCTGGGCTATCCAACTGCTCCACGTCCCCTCTGCCTGTAACCTCACCAACTCCAGCTCCTCAGTCTAAGGAAGGTGCACCAGCTCAATGGCAGGAGACCCAAGCAGACCGGGGTCCTCCAGTCCTGGGCCTCCAGAGAATGTTAACCAAGGACAGCACAGACAACAGGGTGTAGCAGTCAGTAGATGTTGGGGAAGCACCTAGACGTAGTGGCAAGATAAGAAAAATAAATACATTTTAAGAACACAAAGGTGACGTGTGTGTTCACTCAACATTATACCTTGCACACTCGCAAATATATATTTTTTCTCTTACATTCTCATCCAGTGAATGGCTCTTCTATCTAACGCAATGCTCTGAAACCATACAAGTGTAACCAATGCCCCGCTCCTCACATATCTCCCGTCCTGTGTTTCATGTTCATGGTGTCTCACACCATCTCATTACAGTGGGGCACATTTTTGTCTGCAGCAGTGACATGAGCAAAGCCTCTGGCTCTAACAAAATACTAGTGGGGCAATGCATATCTTACCTCATATCCCGTGACCTCATGAGTTTAGAATTTACATTCTGGCTTATTCTCCTGATGCTGCTGTACTGAAGACTGCTCAGTGTGGATCTTATAGGTTTTAATGGCGACTAGGCGGAGTCAATTTCACTTTGTGCATCTTTCAGTGGCCTGTCAGGTTTGAGTGTGGTTTACATCTCCACCAATACTGGGGATCTTAAAAACAGTTATGGCAACCTGTAGCATAGCATTGTGTACATGTCCACAGCTAGCCATAACACCAATGGTCGTTCACACTTTTCCACCTGCATGATGCAGAACTGTGGACCTAACTGACACGTGGTGATTTCTGCTACAGGGCAAGAACCATGTGAGATCAGAGGTCAAGGCGCCAGATACTAGACTATTAAATGGGAGGCTGGCACTCTGGAACTGAAGGTCTGGCTAGTGTGGCTTGACATCATCCCTGAGACAAGTCTGTCATGGTCAATCAACATTTTTTTTTTAATAAACGCAAGCTGGCGAACACCTGTGCACATTTGCCCCTGGTGATCTCGTGCACGTCTGGAGTTTCTATGAAGAGGCCACATGGATCCCGGGCATCATGCTGGCACAAGCTGGACCAGTCTCTTATAGGGTGTGGGCACAGGGCCGTAAATCCAATTGGCACATGGACCATCTGTGCTGCTGTGGTGCAGATGTGTTCAGACCCAGTTCCAGAAGCCCCAATCCAGAACCGTCTACAATCTTTGTTGGCCCCACTGCAGCCATCACCACCGCTGCCCCCGATTGTGCCAGCCATTGAGTGTCCGAACACACAGATCGTTGACGCAAAGATGTCGGACAAAGTACCGCCCAGCTCTGATTCCGAATCAGACACGGATACTTTGCCGCCGCCGGAGTCTGTTGTGCCAGATCTCGCAACCGAGCCAGCCACAGGGAGTATGTCTCCAATGGCTGTTTCCTCCCTACTATGATCAATGAAATTCCCTTCCACCTCTGATCATTTTTTCCCAATTGTTTCTCTCTTTCCTCCCCAACCAGCAAGTCCTCATCTCCTGATTGCTGAGGACTGTCCACAAGGGCATTCTCCTGCTGGTTTCCCCAACTGGCTGCCAGCCAGATTATTAATTTGGACAGCTGCTGGGTGGAAATAGGAAAAATGAAGACAGTGAGGCCTGCCATTAAATTTGGCAGCACCTCGACATCCCTGGCCTTGGGAACACCGTTGAGGCCCCGGAGAATACCCGGTCAAGCCCGGTAATGATGTGTGAATGACATTTACTGGACGTGCAGAGTAGAACGCACTGACACCGCTGTCGAGGCACCGGAGCATGACATGGGCACCTGGTGCTGGCCACGACTTTGGCTTCACGACCGATTCTCCGCTCAATTGCGTTTCCTGATCCCGGCATCGGCCGATGGAGAATCCCGCCCCTTGTGTTCTGCAATCCCTCTGTCGTCTCTCACAGTCCAAAGATGCAAACTTGAATTCAGAACACAGATTTGTCAAGAATGCGGATTCACATGGTTTGATTCAATGTTATCTACTCATACTTGATCTTCCTCACTATAGTAGTCTGAACAAATGCAGTTTAAGACCAACTGTCACTCCATGTCATGAGTTTTTATCAATGTTTTCTGCCATTTCCAGCCTGAAACACTTTAATTTCTTGTTGGGCAGTGACGAGAAGAAAACTTTGAGGTACTTGGTGATTTGATGCCACTTTCAATGCTTCGTTGAAAAATAACAACATTAGGCTGATTTTATGGGGAATCCAAACGCCCCGCCACTCCCACCCTTCCCCCCAATTGAAAAGTTAGTCATCAATGTGCTCCCCCCACTCGATACCCAGCTGGTTGTACCGATACTGCACTGAGAGCAGCCCTTATTGTTTCAGAGTAGGACTTCCACAACCACCTGGGAGGAAGCCCTGCCCTAGAGAACTGTCGGTCAATCTGATTGGTTGACAGCTGTCGTCCCAGCAGCGCCAGGAGTGAGTGGTGGCCACTGCTGAGGTTACAGGCAGTCTCCAAGGAGGAAGACTGATGAACCCAGACTTAAAGATAAGTCTGGGAGTTTGGACAAGGAGGAAGACTGCAGACTACAGGGAATTGGACTGGAGGATGGGGCACCAATGTCAGAGGCTGGCGGGGAGGATTAAAACGGAATGGTTAAATCTTAAGGTACCTCTAATGGGCATAGAGTATCCCCTGAAGGAGGTACCTGGTTTCCTGCCTGACAGGACCCTGCACAAAGAAGGTTGTTGAGCTGCCTGTCTTGCCTCGCCTTTCCCTGAAACATATAAATAGTGGTGGAGACTTAAGTGTCCATAAATTACAAATTTCACATCATGACAGAAACCAAGCACATAATGAGAGGATTTGATCATGCACCTTGATCATAACTATCTTGTGAATTTATCCATTGCAAAATTTCAACTCAGTTCTTTGGGAGAAAGGGGCAATCCAGAATGAGAAGTCACAGATATAGGTTGAGAAGTGGTAGATTTAAAACTTGAGATAAGGAGGAACTACTTCGCGCAGAGGCGGGTGAATTTGTGGAACTCGCTGCCCCATAGTGTGGTGGAGTCGGGGTCATCTGAGTCATTGGGCAGCAAGGTAGCACAGTGGGTAGCACTGTTGCTTCACATTTCCAGGGTCCCAGGTTTGATTCCCGGCCTGGGTCATTGTCTGTGCGGAGTCTGCACGTTCTCCCCGTGTCTGCGTGGGTTTCCTCCGGGTGCTCTGGTTTCCTCCCACAAGTTCTGAACGACGTGCTGTTTGGTAATTTGGACATACTGAATTCTCCCTCTGTGTACCCGAACAGGCGCCACAATGTGGCAACTAGGGGCTTTTCACAGTAACTTCATTGCAGTGTAATGTAAGCCTACTTATGACAATAAAGATTATTATTATTATTAATTGGTTTCAAGAATGAGATTGATATATTTCTGATTTTAACAAATGGAATAAAGGGATTTGGGGAACAGGTGGGGAGGGGAATCTGAGACCAGGAAGAGATCAGCCATGAACTGATTAAATGACGGAGCAGGCTCGAAGGGCTGAATTGCCTACTTCTGCCCTAATTCCTATGTTCCTATGTTGTTCCTATGTAATAGATCATGCAACCTTTGCTCCTTTATTTTGACCAAAAATCAAAAAAAGATGATGGGCTTCCAAATTACAAAATCTATTTCGGAGGAAGAAATAGGAAACCAACATAAATGTAAACACCTTTAGCAAATAAACATTCTGGGCACTTCATGGGCTGAATATTATGGGTGGGTGGATAGCTTGACCCTCGGAAGTAAAGTCAACATGGAGACAACCCACTCCATGGGCAGCATGGTAGCACAAGTAGCACAAGTGGATAGCACTGTGGCTTCACAGCGCCAGGGTCTCAGGTTCGATTCCCTGCTGGGTCACTGTCTGTGCGGAGTCTGCACGTCCTCCCGTGTGTGCGTGGGTTTCCTCCGGGTGCTCCGGCTTCCTCCCACAGTCTAAAGATGTGCAGGTTAGGTGGATTGGCCATGATGAATTGCCCTTAGTGTCCAAATTTGCCCTTAGTGTTGGGTGGGGTTACAGGGTTATGGTGATAGGGTAGAGGTGTTGACCTTGGGTAGGGTGCTCTTTCCAAGAGCCGGTGCAGACTCAATGGGCCGAACGGCCTCCTTCTGCACTGTAAATTCTATGATCTATGAAAACACAATTTAAGTGAACAAAGCTAGAACAAGCTTCCAATCATTTTGAAGTCCAGTAAATTAGAACTGCAGTATGCTAACATAATGATTTCCTGGGGGAAATCAAAGATCCTGATACGCAGTCCTGGTTTGTAGAATTGTACGTCCAAGGATATTGGACAGAATTTAAACTGGAGACCAGGGTAGGGGGTCACAGTGCTATCGGACAAATGCTGGCTTAAGGAAGAAGAAATCCAACCATCTAACTTAAGGTTACAAGGGCCAGGTGGTACAGACCTCAAAGTGAAGGGTCAATTCCCTACAACTCTTTGGCATGAAGATAAAGATATTAACAAAATTCTTTACATTTTACAGAACCAGCAAATTTCTCTGCTTAGCAATTCAGCATGTTTAGGACTTTGACTTCTACAAAAGGTTGATGTGGTGACAATAATGGAGCAAGTTTCAGGGATGAATTCCCCAAAGTGTTCTGAGGACTGGAAAAGCATAATACAGAAATGGAAGTCCACTCATTATGCAGTAGCTGGTATTTATTGCAGAAACACCATCCACTGGAACACAGGAGATTACTGATCTCTCACTTCTCTCTGGAGAGAAGCTGGAAGAAGCAGAAATGGGATGCGCAAAGCAATACAGTGACCATCTGCTAGAGGAGCTTCTAGACCTTGGTTGACTCTTTCCAGACACAGTTCAGGAGAATGAAGCTCGTGCAGAAGCAGAGAATCTGTTGGGAGAAGAGGTCCTAGATCTCACTATACTCTATGACTCCACTATCAATGCCTCAGAAGTCATTATTGCCTTTTTTGAGAAGCATCCTTTCATTGAAGGTAATAAAGAGGTGAATTTGTCTACCTATTCCACGAGGCCCACCAATGACATGCATGGCCCATTGCATGCAACCAGCAGTAAGCTACCCAGGGAAAATGAGATGCCTAACTCGACGACAGATCAAATCACAAGAGGAAGTTCAGAGCTAATTAATTTGTATCCATCTAAGTTGCAGCTCACACTTCAATCTCACCAGCAAGACATGGGTACATTCAAATCTTCTTTCAGTAAAGAAGCAGTGGCCCAAACTACAGAGCTTATACAGCTGACCAGTATAATGCAGGAAATTCACTTCAATCTAGATCTGGAGGTTTATTCCATAATTGAGGATTGGGGCAATCCTACTTGCTCGTGCTAACTCTGTGATCCCATTGTCCGCAGTGGGGGAGCCACGGAGCAGTCATGTCAATGTATCAGCAATTGTATCCTTTGGGCGCAGGGGGGAGAAGGCGGAAAAACAAAAAAAAGGCTTTAACTCTGCTCAGCTGTCCTGGGAATAAATTTGCTGAAGTAAGAGGCGAGCTTCAGACTTATTCCTTCACTCTGTACAATTATTGGAGTTAATAGCCTCACACTGAAGAAAATAAGAAAATGATCCCCCTACCTGCAGAAAGTGAAAATCCTACCCTAAAGGTAGTCAGGAAGTCTTATTTTCCTCATATTCTGCAATGTCACCAGGATGTTCTTCATTCTTCTTTTCACCTGCTAGATTCATTCATGTCTCAGGTACGGAATACTTCTCTGGTCATCGCAGCAGCAGTGAATGCTACAGCTGTGAAGTTATTCGTATAAGTTGAAAGTGCTTCATTTTCTCAAGACAGTGCATTGACCTTATCCGAATGTACAACACAGAAGACTACAGAACAAATATCATTTTGTTGTCTTTCTATTCAAGGAGTCGTGATCATTGAGTCCTGAAGATTTCTCTCTTGAATCAGTTTTTCTTCAATTAGTTTTCATAGTCTTTATATTCATTTGGTGAATGTATTATATTAATAATCCACCATTTGTACCTGTGCTATGCTGTTGCCCTTGTGGGCTCCACCTATGGGCCATTGTATGGCATTATCCAAAAGGTAACATGTTGGGCCTGTATGGGCTCCGCCCATGGCTCCTCCCCTTGAAGGGAGATATAAAGAGCAGTCGACCTGTAGTCTGTTAGATTAGTCGCAGGCAGGCAATGTTCTAGTTGATTAAAGCCACAGTTTATTTCTACTCTTGTCTCGAGTGAATTGATGGTCGTATCAATTCAGGTTGTCATGAGAGTCACAGCCTAGGAACCAGGAGTCTTGAGAAGCTGCTATCACACTCCACCAATGTGTTTGCCTTCCAAGGAGAAAAATAACAGAACACATATGTCTGACATGTCCTCCGAGAGAGCCAAGAACACTGTTGGTGAGGTGATTGAAGCCTTAGGCAACAGTGACTTTGGAGAGGAAGGGTGGAGGGAGGTATATGGAAACTGTAAACAGTACAGGGGGTTAACTACGATGGGAATGGAAATGACAATAATTTATAGAATATGTGTTTGGATGTTATACTGGGGGGAGGTGTAACGGGTTAATGGTTAAGCCAATGACATAACAATTTTAATGATGATGTAAACATGACATCAGGGTCAGATGACTATAATACGCACCAAGAGAACAAGACACAGAACAGCCTGTGCTCAGTAAACTGTAAACTTCCATGAGGTCTTTCTATCCCTAATTCTGTAATCGAATAAACAAAACCCTATCATGGTACAGATCCGAAACACTTCCAACCCTCCACTGACCTGTCACACATATTACAATGGGTGGAGAAGGCTACCTTTGTAAATATGCTGTTCCATGTTCCACATTCCAGAATTATTCAACACAAATCCCATGGAATTGGATTGTCCAGAGGGCATGTTTCATCACTTCAGACTGGCCGGAAATTGTTAAAATCTCTCACCACCTCTGTTTTCTGTTTTTGCATCTCGATTTTGTATATCCGTTTAATCCCACTCATTCTCAGGGATTTTTATGTATGAAATGTGAAATATTGTGGATGATAACCTGCTGTGTGACAGGGGAAGGTTCATAGAGGACCTTTGTTTACAAATGTTTAGTGTGAAGCCCATGCCTTGGAGAAGATGTTGACGATGGCTTGGAGCTCGGTTCCCAAGTGTGTGCAGATGCAAGCATTGTCTGCACACTGTAGTTTAATGACAGAGGTTGGGATGATCTTGCGTCTGGTGTGCAGGTGGCAGAGACGGCACAAATTCCCGTTTGTGCTGCAGTTTCGCTCTACTCCAGCAGGGAGCTTTCTGAGGGGGAGCTGGAGCATTGTAGCAAGGAAGATCAAGAAGAGTGTTGGTGTGATGACACAAACGTTCTTGACCCAGTCGGAATGTGAATTAAGTCTATGGCGGATCCATTGGGCAGGATCAAGGTTTGCATGTCATTGTGGAGCAGGCAGAGTTTGGTGACAAACGTTTGGGGGCAGCCGAAACAGAGAACACTCCATAATCCCTTGCAGTTGACAGTGTCAAAGGACGTCGTGAAGTCAAAGAAGGCCATGTACATTGGTGTTGTTCCCTGCATTTACCCCTAGTTATCAAAATCCATGAAGAGGCCCTGGATAATATGGATCATGCTCCATTCCTTAGGAGCTGCCTGTCAAGAAGAGCAGATATTGTTGACAAAGTTCAACACTACCTTCAGTGTGCCAGCGCAGCCTTCGGTCGTCTGAGAAAGAGAATGTTTGAAGGATATTGAGGGACATACACGATTGGATTAAGGGAAAAGGGCAGCTTACGGCAGATATTGAAGGATCAAAACAGTGGATGCCCTAAAGGCACATAGAATGTCCAAGAGGGAACTTAAAAAGGAAATTAAGAGAGCAAAAAGGGACACAAAAGGATACTGGCAGGTAAAATACAAGTACATTAAGGGTAAATGGATAACGAGAGGGCAGCACGGTAGCATAGTGGTCAGCACAGTTGCTTCACAGCTCCAGGGTCCCAGGTTCGATTCCCGACTTGGGTCACTGTCTGTGCGGAATCTGCATGTTCTCCCTGTCTGCATGGCTTTATCCAGGTGCTCCGGTTTTCTCCCACAGTCCAAAGATGTGCAGGTTAGGTGGATTGGCCATGCTAAATTGTCCTTAGTGTCCAAAAATATTGGGTGGGGTTACTGGGTTATGGGGATAGGGTGGAGGTGTGGGCTTAGGTAGGGTGCTCTTTCCAAGGGCTGGTGCAGACTCGATGGGCTGAATGGCCTCCTTCTGCACTGTAAATTCTATGATTCTAGAGTAAGGTAGGGCCCATTAAGGACCACAGTGGTAATTTGTGCGTGGAGACAGAGATAGGGTTCTAAATGAATTCTAAATGTCGGTGTTTACTCATGAGAGAGACGATGTGGGTATGTAAATCTGGGAGAAGGACTGTGATGAAATTAAAGAAATTAAGATAGCGAGGAGGTTCTAAGTGGTCTGGCAGGCTTAAAAGTAGATAAATATCTGGGGCCAGAAGAAATGTATCCCAGGCTGTTGAGTGAGGAAAGCGAGGAAATAGCAAGGGAGCTGCCAATAATTTTCAATTCATCTCTGGCCACAGGAGAGGTGCCAGAGGACTGGTACCATTATTCAGGAAGGGAGGAAGATATAAACCAGGAAACTACAGGCCAGTCAGTCTACCCTCAGTGGCGGGGAAACTATTGGAAGCAATTCTGAGAGACAGAATTAACCAGCATTTGGAGAGGTTGGGTTGCTCTTTTCTTTGCGTTTGGTGGGGTTTATTAAGGTTGCACTGGGAGGATGGTTGTGTGTGTGTGTGTGTGGGGGGGGGGGGGGGGGGGGGGAGGGGGGGGGGAATCAGTGGGGGGTAGGATGCTAGGCACCATGGGTGGGGGCTACCAGGCTAGCTGGGTGGGCTGGTTCACGAAAGCGCAGTGGGGGGTGAACAGGTGGTTACTGTGCTGATGGGGGTTGGGGTTGTTATTTTGTTGTTGGGGGGGAACTGCTGATGGGAGGGTTTCTAAAAGGTGGTATGGGGAGGGTCGATGATGGCGGGGCCCGAGGGCAGGCCTGAGGGCATGCGGGACATGGTCTGAAGTCTGGCACAGGAGGTGCTATAGTTGATCGGCCGGGGGGGGAGAGTGTGCGCCCCCCGACCAGGCCGATCACGTGGAACGTGCGAGGGTTGAATGGGCCAGTCAAGAGGGCCCATATGTTCGCACATTTGAAAAGCTTGGAGGCGGACATGGCTATGTTATAGGGGACACACTTGAAGATGTGGATCAGACTCGGCTGAGGAAAGGGTGGGTAGGGCAGGTATTTCATTCGGGGTTAGATTCTAAAATGAGGGCCGTGGCGATTTTGATCAACAAGCGGGTGGCGTTCGAAGTGGGAAGTATGGTGCCAGACTCTGTTATGGTGAGTGGAAAATTGGAAGGGACGTGGGTGGTGTTGGTGAATATTTGTGCTCCGAACTGGGATGATGTAAAGTTTATGAGGCGAGTGTTGGGGAAGATTCCCGATCTGGACCCACATCAGCTGATTAATGGGGGGGGGTGGGAGGATTTTAATACAGTTCTGGATCCAAGGCTGGATCGGTCGAGCTCGAGGTCAGGGAGGGTGTCGGCAGCAGGGAAGGAGCTAAGGGGGTTTATGGAGCACATGAGGAGGGGGAGGGATCCATGAAGGTTTGGGAGACCGAGAGCGAAGGAATTTTAGTTCTTTTCCCATGTGCACAAGGTGTACTCCCGAATTTACTTCTTTATTTTGGATAGGACATTGTTGGCGGGATGTTGAGTACCCGGCGATAGTGGTGTCAGCTTTTATTGGTAGAGGGATTGAGTTTCGGAGCCATGAGGTCATGTTGCAGCTGTACAAAACTCTGGTGCGGCCGCATTTGGAGTATTGCGTGCAATTCTGGTTGCCGCACTATAGGAAGGATGTGGAAGCATTGGAAAGGGTGCAGAGGAGATTTACCAGAATGTTGCCTGGTATGGAGGGAAGATCATATGAGGAAAGGCTGAGGGACTTGAGGCTGATTTCGTTAGAGAGAAGAAGGTTAAGAGGTGACATAATTGAGGCATACAAGATGATCAGAGGATTGGATAGGGTTGACAGTGAGAGCCTACTTCCTCGGATGGTGATGTCTAGCACGAGGGGACATAGCTTTAAGTTGAGGGGAGATAGATATAAGACAGATGTCAGAGGTAGGTTCTTTACTCAGAGAGTAGTAAGGGCGTGGAATGCCCTGCCTGCAACAGTAGTGGCCTCGCCAACACTAAGGGCATTCAAATGGTCATTGGATAGACATATGGACAATAAGGGAATAGTGTAGATGGGCTTTAGAGTGGTTTCACAGGTCGGCGCAACATCGAGGGCCGAAGGGCCTGTACTGCGCTGTAATGTTCTATGTTCTAGATCATGCCCCCCCCCCCCCCCCACCCCCAATTGGGTGGACTTGCAGGTGAGTAAAGGGGGGGGCCAGTGCCAGAAATGGAGGTTAGATGTGGGGTTGTTGGCAGATGAGGTGTGTGAGCGGGTGAAGATCATTCAGGGGTATGCGGAGATAAATGACAAGGGGAGATTTCCGCAGCCACGGTATGGGAGGCATTGAAGGCAGTGATGAGAGGGGAGTTCATATCGATACGGGCACATAGGGAGAAGGCGGAGATGGATAGGGTAGTGGAGGAGATCCTGCAGGTGGACAGGAGGTATTCGGAAGCCCCGGAGGCGGGGCTGTTGAAAGAGCGGCAGAAGCTACAGGTGGAGTTTGGCTTGTTATCTACAGGGAAGGGGGTGGGGCAGTTGAGAAGGGCGAGAGGGGCGGTGTATGAATATGGGGAGAACACGAGCAGGATGTTGGCGCACCAGTTGAGGAAGCAGGAGGCAACGAGGGAGATCGGGAAAGTGAAGGACACAGGTGGGAATACGGTCTTGAACCCGGTGGGGGTGAATGGGATGTTTAGGGATTTTTATAGTAAGCCATTTGAGTCAAAGAACAAAGAACAAAGAAAAGTACAGCTCAGGAACAGGCCCTTCGGCCCTCCAAGCCCGTGCCGACCATGCTGCCCGACTAAACTACAATCTTCTACACTTCCTGGGTCGGTATCCCTCTTTTCCCATCCTATTCATGTATTTGTCAAGATGCCCCTTAAATGTCACTATCGTCCCTGCTTCCACCACCGCCTCCGGCAGCAAGTTCCAGGCACCCACTACCCTCTGTGTAAAAAACTTGCCTCGTACATCTCCTCTAAACCTTGCCCCTTGCACCTTAAACCTATGCCCCCTCGTAATTGACCCCTCTACCCTGGGGAAAAGCCTCTGACTATCCACTCTGTCTATGCCCCTCATAATTTTGTAGACCTCTATCAGGTCGCCTCTCAACCTCCGTCGTTCCAGTGAGAACAAACCGAGTTTATTCAACTGCTCCTCATAGCTAATGCCCTCCATACCAGGTAACATCCTGGTAAATCTCTTCTGCACCCTCTCTAAAGCCTCCACATCCTTCTGGTAGTGTGGCGACCAGAAGTGAACACTATAGTCCAAGTGTGGCCTAACTAAGGTTCTATACAGCTGCAACATGACCTGCCAATTCTTATACCCAATGCCCCGGCCAATGAAGGCAAGCATGCCGTATGCCTTCTTGACCACCTTCTCCACCTGTGTTGCCCTTTCAGTAACCTGTGGACCTGTACACCTAGATCTCCCTGACTTTCAATACTCTTGAGGGTTCTACCATTCACTGTATATTCCCTGCCTGCATTAGACCTTCCAAAATGCATTACCTCACATTTGTCCGGATTAAACTCCATCTGGCATCTCCCCACCCAAGTCTCCAAATAATCTAAATCCTACTGTATCCTCTGACAGTCCTCATCACTATCCGCAATTAGGATTTGTGTTGTCTGCAAACTCACTAATCAGACCAGTTACATTTTCCTCCAAATCATCGGTGGAGGGGATGAGGCGGTTTTTACAGGGGTTGGAATTCCCGAGGGTAGATGAGGAGCTGGTGAAGGGGCTAGGGGCCATAATTGGGCTGATAGAAGTCATGGAGGGTTTGGAGGCGATGCAGTCGGGCAAGGCCCCGTATCTGGACGGGTACCCAGTGGAGTTTTATAAAACATTCTCGGGGTGCTGGGGCCTTTATTGGTAAGGGCATTTAATGAGGCAAGGGAGCGAGGGGTGCTTCCCTCTACGATGTCGCAGGCCTCGATCTCTCTCATTCTGAAGTGGGAAAAGGATCTGGAACAATGGGGTAGTACAGGCCGATCTCCCTGTTAAATGCGGATGCCAAGTCATTGGCAAAGATCTTGGCCTCGAGAATAGAGGATTGTGTGCCAGGGGTGAAAGGGGAGGACCAAAAGGGGTTCATTCAGGGGCGGTGAATATCAGGAGGTTGCTAAATGTCATAATGATGTCCTCGAGGGTCGAGAGGTGGGGGAGGTGATCGCCATGGATGCGGAGAAGGCCTTCGATCGGGTGGAGTGGGACAATTTGTGGGAGGTCCTGGGGCACTTTGGGTTTGAAATGGGTTTTGTGAACTGGGTCCGGTTGCTGTATCAGGCACCGGTGGCGAGTGTGCACACGAACTGTGTGTGCTCGGACTATTTTAGACTGCACCGGGGTCGAGGCAAGGGTGTCCACTCTCCCCACTGCTATTTGCCTTGGCTATAGAGCTGTTGGCAATTGTGCTGAGAACGTCGAAGGACTGGCAGGGGATGATACGGGAGGGAAGTGGAGCACAGGGTCTCGCTATATGCGGACGACCTGCTTTTGTACATTTTGGACCCGCTGTGGGGGATTGGAAGGATTACGGTGATCCTAGAGGAATTCGGCCAGTTTATGGGGTATAAATTGAATATGGGTAAAAGCAAGGTTGTTCCGATCCAGGCGAGGGGGCAGGAGAAGAGATTAGGGGAGATGCCATTCGAGGTGGTGAAAGCAGTGATTGCAGGGTTTGTGTGGGCAGGTAAAACCCCGCGGGTGAAGAAGGTGCTGCAGGAGCGGGATCGGGGTGGGGGGTGGGGGGGGTGGGTGGCGGTGGTGGTGGGGGGGGGGGGGGGAGGTGTGTAGGGGCGGAGGTGGGGCCTTCCGAACTTTATAAATTATTATTGGGCGGCAAACATTGTGATGGTCAGGAAGTGGGTAGAGGGGGAGGGGTTGGAGTGGGAGCGGGTGGAAGCGGCCTTATGTAGCGACACAAGTTTGGGGACACTTAACGGCTTCTCTTCCATTCTCGCTGACCAGGTACTTCACAAGCCTGGTAGTAGTGGCGTCCCTGAGGGTGTGAGGACAGTGGCAGCAACACATGGGGCTGGAGGGGGCATCAGTGTGGGCACCGATGTGTGGTAATCACTGGTTCACTCTGGCGGGCTGGACAGGAGGGTTCCGGGGGTGGCAATGGGCAGGGATCGAGCGGTTTGGGGATTTGTTTATGGATGGGGGCTTTCTGTGGTTTGGAAGAATTGGAGGAGGAGTTCGAGCTGCCTGGTGGGAATGAGTTCCGTTACCTACAGGTGAGGGACTTTGTGCGGAGGCCGGTATCGACCTTCCCACACCTGCCACCCCAAAGGCTACAGGATAAGGTGGTGTTGAAAACGAGAGTGGGGGAGATGAAAGTATCGGAGTTTTATAAGGAGCTTATGGATTGGGAGGGAGCCCCGTTAGGTGAAGCGAAAGTTGGAGGAAGAGCTGGATGGGGAGCTGGAGACGGATTTTATTAGCATGGAGGGACTCGGAGTCCCCAAAGTCGGGGGTCTGGATTAGTGACATGGCTGGATTTCTCCTGCTCGAGAAGATTAAGTTCGCCCTGAGGGGATCAATGCTAGGGTTTGCCCGGGGGTGGCAGCCGTTTGTTGACTTCTTTGGGAAAAATTAAGCCATCTGCAGTGGCGGGGGTGGGGGTTTGGGGTGGGGAGGTAAAAAAGGGGATGCATGGGGGGTTGGGTAAGGTGGGGAAGGTTAGTGGGGAATTGGGATCGGGGAGTTATTTAGGTAAGCCATGTTGGCTGGGTTTTGTTGTTGGTTGTTCATCTTGCTATCTCGTTGTTAAAATTATAAATGCCTTAATAAAAATACTTTATAAGAAGGCATATGGTATACTTGCCCTTATTAACTGAGGCATAGAGTTTAAGAGCAGGGTGGTGATACTGTAACTGTATAAAGCATTGGTTAGGCCACAGCTGAGTATTGCATGAAGTTCTGTAATTCACATTATAGGAGTGATGTGTTAGCACAGGAAAGGGTGCAGCAGAGATTTACCAGGATGTTGCTTGGGTTGGAGAGTTTTAACTGTGAGGAGAGATTGGATAGACTGGTGTTGTTTTCCTTGGAGCAGAGGAGACTAAGGGGGGACATGATTGAAATGTATAAAATTGAGGGGCATAGAGTAGACAGGGAGAAACCTTCCTTCTTGGTGGAGGGATGAATTACAAGAGACATAGATTTAAGGTAAGGGGCAGGAGGTTTAAACAGATGTGAGGAAAATCATTTTCACCCAGATAATGGTAGGAATATGGAACTCACTGCCTGAAAGGGTGGCGGAGGCAGAGACCCTCATAACCTTTAAGAAGTATTTTGTGAAGTTTGCACATTCTCCCCGTGTTTGCGTGGGTTTCACCCCCACAATCCAAAAATGTGCAAGCTAGGTGGATTGGCCCTGCTAAATTGCCCCTTAATTGGAAAAAAAATGAATTGGGTATTCTAAATTAAAAAAAAAAAAATGTGCACTTGTGATGTCAAGGCGATAGGTCAAGTGCCGCAAAATGGGATTAGAATACTTAAGTGGTGATTTTTGACCAGCGCAGATGCGATCAGCTGAAAGGCCTTTTCTGCACTATAAGACTCTATGACCAGGACATCATATGTGGCACCAAACTCATGTTCTGCAGAGCAATAGTGATACCTACTCTCCTATATGACTCAGAGACATGGACTATGTACAGCAGACACTGCAGAATCCTGGAGAAGTACCACTACTGTTGCCTCCATACGGTCCTGCGTATCCATTGGCAGGGTAGGCGCACCGATATCAGTGTTCTCTCTCAGGCCAACATCCCCAGCATCGAAGCATTCACGACAGTCGATCAGCCCTGCTGGGCGGGTCACATTGTCCACATGCCTGACACGAGACTCCTGAAACAAGCACTCTACCCAAAGTTTTGGCACGGCAGGCCAGCCTCAGGAGAGCAGAGGAAACACTTCAAGTGCATCCACAAAGCCTCCTGGAAAAAGTGCAACATCCCAACTGACACCTAGGAATCCCCGGCCCAAGTCCGCCCAAAGTAGAGGAAAAACATCCGGGAAGGAGCTGAACACCTTGGGTTTCATTGCCGAGAGCAAGCTGAAGCCAAGTATCAACAACAAAAGGCAACCTGGGCACCCCACCCACCCAGTCCTCCAAACACCGTCTGCCCCACCTGTGACAGAGATTCTGGGTCACGCATTGGACCCCTCAGACACCCGAGAACTCACTTTCAGTGTTGGAAACAAGTCATCCTCGACTTCCTCAGAAGTTTGTAGATGAACATGGGATGAAGTGTCACGCATGTCAACAATAAATCTAATTTACAATTAATAAAGGCAGACATGAATTGTGTGTGTTTATGAAGTTGAAGTGCAGTTTTACTGAGTGGACTATGCAACTAATTGAGACATTTAAACTGAGCTCTGTTTTGTTCTTAACAGTATCCTGTTCAAATTAAAGACGGGGCATTGTTCCCACAAACCCTTTCCCGATGATTATTAATGTGCACACTGATAATGACTATTAACATTTGTGTTCATGCCAGGACTAAATGGATGCATGTCAGTTAAACTGTTAACAAAATTATGTTTGGTTGGTCCGAATGCCTTCAACTGGACAAGCCAGCCCACAACAATTCTGGGAATGCAGCAATGGTTGATTTAATACAAAACATTGAAGAGCCTGAAAAGTTGCACTATAAAGAAAAATAAGATGAACAAGTCACAGTGTAAAGGAATTAATCAAGTCTTCTTGTTAAGAGTTCAACAAGTTGCACTGTAAAGAAACTGAACATACATACTGCAATATTTATGATGTGCAGAAAGCCAGATGAGCTGTTCCTAATCAACCTTAGCTTACTATTTATGATTGATACTGTGCTAATTTGCTCACTAAATGAAAGAACATTTAAAAGTATATGCCACTAGGAGTATTTTCCCAGCACCCATTGCATCACAGTCTGGCATTCCCATGCAATCTGTCTTGGCAAATACTGTTGCTTACATTGTTCAGACTTACTTTCTCAAAAAACTTAACAGATTTTAAATAGTTCCTGATAAGTTTAGAGAATGTGCTAGGATTGAAACTGCTACATAAAGAAACCATTTTTCCCATCGGATGGTGTTTCTTCACCATGTAAAAATGTTGCAGATATGCCCTTTTCCCTACCAAGAAATTCACATTCATGAATTTCTGGGAGGTTTCAGTTTGCAGGAAAAAAATCTGAATACTGGGCAAGGTCTTATTATGCAATTATTCTCAAATAGGAAGAAAAATGCAGCATAATGATTTCATTCAGAAAATATTGGAAGTCATGGGGCTCCAGCCCCTCAGAGGATTATGATTCTCATTTTGTAATTTAAAATGTATAGAATTATATTTGTAGGCATGCATGATATCTGTAACTTGAAGGAGAAAAGAGAAAGGGAAAGTGATGTTGTTGCACATGAACATGGAATGAAGGTACATTATTAAAACCAATTTTGCGATGTTGGCTGCTGCGTCCAAGCAATGTAAATATAGGAGGCGATCCCACAATCTTTAATGTGTTGCAGACTCCATACAGTCCTGCAGCTTGAATGATTGAAAATGGTTAGTTCAGAAAGAACCCAGCAGATTAGTTTCAAAGGGGGAAATGGAATGACGTGAATGCTGCAATATTGATTTTCAGACCAGACTGTATCTCACACATGACTTTGCAGGGTCAAACATTCCTTTAATACAATGAGATTTTGCAGCTTCCATTTCCATTGGTAAATAACAGGTACGGAAAGATTATAGGAGTGAGATTCACTGTCGTTGATCGGCTAGAACAGGGTGTGAAGCAACTAAAATGGAGTTACTCCATTTCCCACTGTCTTGACATTGATCTGTGATTTTAACATTGCTGGCTTTGGTGAACAATGGACTCTGGCGGGAGTCTCATTACACCATGCACTTGAAGCACATGGCTGTCCAATGGAATTTTAACCCATCCCCCAGCCCTGCCAAGTGATCCTGCACCTTGGTTTAAAAAGGGCTTTCCTTAGCGGGACACAGAAAAGCAAGTCCACAAGGAAGTTTCCGCTGCCCTGGGTTCCTTCCTTCCCTAGCCTCTTATCACCTTTCACTCGGATATTACCTTGCTGCCAGCAACCTTTCCACTGATGTAGGTCAGTGGCCACCAGGCCGCAAGCTTTTTGTCCTTCCTCACTGGTCAGTTATTGCTTTTCACCAGAATTGGCCAAGCGTTTGACCAGCAGCATTCAAATGAGGCCTGGCGGTTAAAGGCTCCCAGGCCTCCCAATTCCATTCCCAAACAGGATTGCCTTCCACTCTCATTGGCTTGCTGTTAGGAGTTAAAATAATCCCTCCTAGAAATATTCAGAATCAGAGATAATCCATTTCCGGTGTTATATTTATTTAATCAACGCACTAATATTTAATTTATTCTAGAAATCTGGTGAAAAATCTGATATAAACATGATCATTAGAAATGTGGAATGGAATTTTCCCATTTTTTTCAGAGTGTCCAGTTCTGACTGAAAACCGGTGTGTAGTTCTTCAGCACGCAGCTGAGGATTTAGATCAGATTTTTTTGTCATTGAAAAAAAAATGGAATGGCGTGCTTTTTACTGTCAATCTGATTGGGCAATGCCTAATAGAACAAGCAAGGCCAGTGACTGAGCGATCGGGGTGCCATCTCTACAGGGCGTCCTGATCAGCACAGAAAGTAAATACCCCCCAGCACCCCCCATGGACACAGAGGATCCCCTCATCAGCATCAGTAGTAACCACCCCCCCGCCACCACAAGCAACAGAGATCTACCCCGCCTCACCCCTGCCCCACCATCGCAACGTCAACAACGGGCTTCCGCCATCTTCGCAGGCATCAAAATGATCTTACCACCACCATGGGGCATGGGGCACTCCCCCCCCCCCCCCCCCCGGCCCCCTGCCCACCACCACAGTGTCAAGGCATTCTCCCCTCTCACAGGCATTAACCCTCCCCAATACACAGATGACCCTGCCATGGGGCTTCCCAGAGAGCCCACCCCTGTCACTGCCCCTGGTGGTGCCAACCTGGCAGTGCCAACCTGTGCCAGGGGACAGGGCCCTCCATGTCCCTTTCCCCCTGGGAATATTCTTATCTTGGCACCCCGGACAGGGTTCTCTTGACTGTTTCCAATCATCAAAAACCTGGTGTAAACCTTGCCGATATGACTTCATGCCGGTGAAATGAATATTAAGTCAGGGGGAAGCAGGGCCGCATGGTGGTGCAGTGGGTTGGCCCTGATGTCTCACGGCGCCGTGGTCCCAGGTTTGATCCCGGCTCTGGGTTACTGTCCGTGTGGAGTTTGCACATTCTCCACGTGTTTGCGTGGGTTTCGCCCCCACAACCCAAAGATGTGCAGGGTAGGTGGATTGGCCACGCTAAATTGCCCCTTAATTGGAAAAAATGAATTGGGCACTGTAACATTTTTTTAAAAGTCAGGGGCAAGAATGTGAAGCGGACTCGTTAATTACATTAAGATGCATTCAAATGTATTACAATGAGATTCTCACCCTTTGTAGCGGGGGGGGGGGGGGAATGTCATTACGCCATCGGCGAGGAGCGTGGAAAATCGGGAAACACAATCTCGTTGAATCTCGTTTCCTGACTCTTGTGATATTTTGCTCCCGCGTTGCCGTTTTCGCTGATGGCTAACACAGGCGTAAAATCTGTGTGCCCAAATTTGACCCAAATGCTAGCAAAAATATACTTTTAAGTACACCTGAGAAGAAAGGGACATCTTGGATTTGCACTGATACAAATCAATGCATTCTTTAAAAATAAACACATATTTGCAAATTTCACCCGGTATCTTTTTTTTTGGTGAGCAAAGTGCAGAGGGAGTACCTGCCCTTCTCCTGAACAGTCCTCAATTATCTTCTACTGGTTCTGCGGGAGGCACGGCAAAGCCAAAAATACCCTCCCAGATTGTATATTAATTTGTTGGTTATACATCACAAATTATTAATACTAGCACCACTTTGGAGTGTAAAGTGCCATAATAGCACTTGTTAAACATTAACATTATTGTTTTTTATAACTTAAATTTCTAAAGTGAGCACTAACCCCAAACGGGTTTCTTGAAACGTAGTATTGCATTACAAACGTTGCAGGGTTTTTCTCCTACATTGCTATTAATTAGGTTATTTTCCTCTTCATCCCCATTATCCCATGGTACCCAAGCACCACCATTGAGGTTAGGATTGCTCCTAGGGTCCTTAGGTGGGTACTTGACAGGAACTGCAGTCTTGTTATACTGAGCAAGTCTCAAGAGTAACTTTTTGACAACTCCAGGGTACTGTTGAGAAAGATCAACCCTTTCATAAGGATCAGCTGTTATGTTAAACAGCCACACCGATTTTCCTTTGGCCCATAGTACTCTTTCAAGATTCCACCACTTCCCACCAAAATTTGGGAATGTTTGAGGGGGGATCCAGTCACTGAAACCTGGATTCCCTGTCAGCAATTTCCAATCTCTAACTCGGATTGCTGCTTGGATTGCTGTGTCCCAAATTCCAAATCCATCACGCGGTGATCTGGTTTTAACACGCGTGTAAAGGGGATCGATGTTATGCAGTATATCAGTCCGGGGAGAAGGTTTACCTTCACTGATTGTTTCCCATATATCATATCCATCAAGATCCAAATTCTCCTCAAGTTCTCCCTCTGCCAGTGTCACTAGAGTAGGATACCAGTCTGTAATGTGCATCAATCCTTGACTCACACTTCCTTTGTTTCTTATTAGAGGACTGTGCACAAAGCCAATGCCACGGATTCCTCCCTCCCAGTAAGTTCCTTTCCGTCCACGAAGTGGCCAGTTGCTGCCCCCAGCTAATGGCTGCCCTCCATTGTCCGAGGAGTAGATTATCACAGAATTGTCATAGTAACCGTATTTTTTTAATGCCCTTGTAATGTTATTTACTGCTTCATCCAAACATGTTACCATAGCAGCATATCTCCTCCGGCCTAGGTTCTCAATTGACATGTAGCGGCCCAGGTACTTTGTCGGTACCTGCAGAGGTGTGTGAACAGCTTGGAAAGCGATGTATAGAAACATTGGCTCCTTAGGATTGTGAGATGCTAAAATATCTACTGCTTTTTGAGTATACAGGAAAGTAGAATAAGAGTGAGCTCTGTACTCCCAAGCCACATTTTCATCCTTATGTAAGTCAAAGCCACACGTCTTGGGCCCATCGCAGATTTCATGGGTGTAATAATCGCCACTGCCTGTAAGTGACCCAAAGAATGTATCAAATCCTTTTCGTGTAGGCAGACACTCTCGTTTATAAAATCCTAGATGCCATTTTCCAATCATATGTGTTGAATATCCAGCTTCTTGAAGTTTTTGAGGTAGTGTTACATTAGCGAGGGGTATGCAATTAGGTTGTCCAGCCCTTATGATAGAGTGCTGAAGCCCTGTGTGTATCTGGTACCTACAAAATTAAACAAAAGAAGATAATAGCAATTAGTTTCATTACATAATTTGATATCTCCAACATACATACACAATAAATTGGGCCAGACTTTGCTATGAGCAGTAAACGGTCTGTGTTGTGGGGTTTTACACAGCAGGTTGTGGTCAGCCAAACAGTTCAATGTCCTCTAGAGGACATCTGGGACTTATGTGAACAGGGCAGGCAACTCTTTAGCTCCTCGGCCAATCAGATCGCAGAATTGATTGTGTGTCGCACAGAGTCTGAACCAGCAAGTTAGACTAGTGTTAGTTCCAGAAACATTTGATTAAGAGAGATATGAAAAAGAAAAAAATGCAAGTAAATATATTTAATTGTTTGAAAATCTCAAACTATATTTAAAAGCTGAAGGAATGAGACTCCACACGTCTGAAAGTTAATGTTCAGTGCCAGGAACGTTGTATGAATTATCACACAGTTAAAAATAGCACTTTGACTGGAATGGACACATACTATTTTTCTGTGGTGAGTTTAATTTGTACCTACAATGTCAGTATAGGAACATCATGCAGTTCGATTTGTTTGAATGGGAAATTAACAGCGAGATGTTATTTTTGCACAGTTTATGGAGCAGCGACAACGAATTCCATATTATTGTTTTTAACTGCCATAGGAGTATGAGTCAAGTTGCATGAAACCAAGAATCTCATCAGATGCTGCACACTACTGATTACGTAAAAGTGAGTACTAGCCTAATTGAGTTCAAGAGAATAAGAACTGTCTGAGAAGCTAAGATAAGAATAGGGTTGACACAATCATAGAATCCCTGAGGTGCAGAAGGAGGCAATATGGCCCATTGAGTCTTCACCGACGCTCTGAAAGAGCAGTCTATCCACATCCACTCCCACGTTCACCCCACCACTTAACCTGCACATCCCTGTACACTAATGAACAATTTAGCATGACCAGTCCACCTAAATCCATTCATGGGATGCGGGAGTCACTGGCTGGGCCAGCATTTATTGCCCATCCCTGAGGGCATTTAAGAGTCAATCACATTGCCCTGGATCTGGAGTCACATGTAGGCCAGGCCAGGTAAGGACATCAGATTCCCTTCCCTAAAGGACATTAGTGAACCAGATGGGTTTTTATGACAATGGTTTCATGGTCATCTTTAGACTTTGAATTCCAGATTTATTTTATTCACCATCTGCCATGGCGGGATTCAAACCCGGGTCCCCAGAGCATGAGTCTGTGTGCCTGGATTATTAGACAAGCGACAATACCACAACACCATTGCCTCCCCAACTCCACAATCTATGAAGGGAAAGAATAATCGCCTTAGGACCACGAGGAAACCAGGTTGTTCAATTCTTAATATATAACTGCAATAGTTATGATGCTAGAAGTGTTTGTGTAGGAAACATCAATTCAACAACACACTTGAACTGTGAAGAATAATTTACCGCAAATGATAAATTCCTTACAACAGTCACTGAAAGGTGTTGCCTGATTTGCGCATAAATAGCAGCTAATGCTTTTAGCCACTCCTTCAGCAAAACCAGCTCATTGTGATCGGGATGCTTAATCCAGTAATAAGCCTCCCATTAATTGAATTGAATATATGAAGGATTCAATGCTTCATTCCTGTTTCTTGGGAGACATATTTATAAACCACCTTTGCTTTTCAGACTAGAGAGGAGTGATACAAGTTCAGAAAATACCCTCACAGGACTAAGCACAGCCAGAAATTCATCTTCTCAAGCAGGTGATGTTCTGTTGCTATAGCAACTCAGATCTAAACTTTCCACACTAGTAACTTGCAAATCTAGTGTCCAGGTGGAAACCTTAAAAAAAAACTCTGCATGGATGTTTGGAGCTCTGATCACTGTCATCATCCCTATCTCTTTGATTTACAAAAAATGGAAAGAGGCAAAATCATGTAAACACAAATGCATTGGATTTGGGGGGGAATGGATTTGCTGGAGACTCACAAAGTGACTGCAATTTTTGACTTTCATTAACTTAATCATATTGTTTTCAAAAGTAAATCTGTATTGTCACACAGTCCTTCAAATTCTGATACTGTGAACATTGCATACTTCCTCGAAATTTAAACTCCCACCCCCCCCCCCCCGCCCCCGTTCTCTAAACCCAGGCAATACGTGCAATAGATTCTTTGGAACAGTAAAAATCTTTTCCAAGTGATGATATGGGAGATTTTCTTCATCTTGCTGACAATATTTCCACCTATGGGGTTGCTTGGCTCTGCTCAAAAATGACAGTGAAGTCCTGCAATGTTATAGGTCATAGAATTTACAGTGCAGAAGGAGGCCATTCGGCCCATCGAGTGTGCACCGGCTCTTGGAAAGAACACCCTACTTCAGCCCACTCCTCCACCCTATTCCTGTAACTCAGTAACCCCACCTAACCTTTTTGGACACTAAGGGCAATTTATCGTGGCCAATCCACCTAACCTGCACATATTTGGACTGTGGAAGGAAACTGAAGCACCTGGAGGAAACCCACACAGACATGGGGAGAACGTGGGCTATGGGAGATTTTCTTCATCTCGCTGACAATATTTCCACCTCTGGGGTTGCTTGTCTGTGCTCAAAAGTGACAGTGAAGTCCTGCAATATTAATGAAGACTTCTTGGTAACTTAATGGTCGAAGCAGCACACACCAGGGGTAGTGACAACCTGCTGCACCAGCAGGTATCGGACTCGTAAATATTCAATAGTGGGGACCCAATTATGTAATTCAAGCCCTGACTTGAATTTAATCCCGGGCTCTGCAACCCTCAATGGTTGCTGAGTATTCCTGCAGGAACTAATAGTGGATGGACTTAGGTTCAGAAGAGGCCCAGAAAAGTAGGTTTTAATATTTCTTTGCTTATTTTCTGATGGGTCAGGAGGAGCAAGAGTGGTTTCCTGGGCTTCAAAAAGAAATCTTGGGCCTCCCCTGCCATGTTTTTACCCTCCTCCTTTCTCTACGGTTGTTTCCCAATCCTCCCTCCCCTGTGACTTGATCTAAGGGTCAAATGACCTATTTCTGCTCCTATTTCTTTTGCTCTAAGTGCCCCCAAATCATTCTCTATATATAGGCCTCCTTGGCAGGCTGAAATCCCACTCCTGCCTGCTGAGCTCGTTTGGGCCAGAGTCAATTTTCCAAAATTTAGACAAGACCCGAGAATAAAATAGCCTGGGCTTCACGTCTGCATGGCTATGCAAGCCTTTTTCCCACTTTAGCTTCTACATCAAGTCTTGACTTCTCCAATTAAAAGTGGGATCATCTTTGAGCTTAAGCCTGTGGATAAATAAAATCTAATTATAACAATCATAACAGACTTTGGCATCATCCTTTAGATTGACAGTTTAAAAAAATGTGTTGTTCCACAGAACCTCTGGCTTGCTGCCAGAACCTAGCGTTGTTGTATTCACTGCGTGACATTCCAGACGGCAGCCGCCTCAGGTTGCCATACCATTGGTTGCCATTGAAGTATTTCAGACGCGCTATCATCATGCCAACTCTGCAGAAACACCATTCCTAATAACACTGCAGAAGGTTATTACTTGTACTCGTGCTAGAATCAGAGATAAGGCAACCACATTATGGCACCATAATTGTTCTCCTCCTTCTTGTTACTAATGTGATAACAATTCCCCTTTAAAAAGATCCAGTTGTGTGCCATACACATTACATGTGGTCATAACAAAAACTATGTGGAATTGTTCCCATCCTAAAGTGGATCATTTAGTGGATTGAAAAGAATGTAGTTTCATTCAATCTGCGTGAAAAGAATCAGCCTAACTTTGCTCAATGGGTTTGATTCTGTCTGACATTTCTGCACATTTGAAAGCTAAAACCCATTCTGCATTTTCTGGTTTAGCTAATGGTGCGGTAATGCATGTGGAATTTTACTGGCATCGGTTCAAAATGTGTTCCTTATTATGGGCCTCAAAGAAACAGGGTAGGCAGCAAAAACTTACTCAAAAAACACCTAAAATAATGACAGGCTGCAACATATTATTAGGTTCCGGTAAGGAAATTAATGCTCCAGAGGAAACATATCTAAATTTTACTACTTCTTCTAATGTTATTTGGTAATTTCTGTATGCCAGACAATGGCAAGATATAATCAGGCCTCATCAGGCTTCACCCTAGCTGGCAACTGGTTCTCCCGAATGTGTAAATGTTTGTACAAGATATATGAATATTTTGTTTTTGAAACAACTGGACTTTCGCTTATATCAAACGAAAACTTTTGTGTAGGGCGGGCTTCTTCCCAACGCGTTTCCTATGTTCACGGCTATAATCAACCTTCCAATAAGTAGACTGAACCCTTTTTGGTTGAGGTGATTTTACAGTTTGTGGTATATATACTGGGTTTGCGCACTCAGCTAGAAAGGTCTGCCCCAATCACAATATACTATCCCCTGGGGAACAGATAAGATGCTCAACATATTCTCCCTCATCGCAGCAGCTGGAAAATAGCACATTACTAAATGAATGTGCACAGGGTTTCCCTAACATTTCCAGCCACACAACCCTTTTGACCTCCCAAGAGTACTGACAGAACCCCTGTGAAACATTCTTATTTCTGATGACGAGTTCAAACACAGAAAATGATTGTTGTTGCGCAATAGGTACAAATATACAAATGCTAAACTTATAGAAGCCTTTTCAATTTCTTATATGTATACATTTGTTATAGTTAAAAAGCCGTCTCTTCAAAAAAGTACTGAAGCCTTACCTTTCTATAATTTTTAATGGGCAGAGAGCTGATGGAAAGCTGAAACCTCATACTGGACACAAGCACACACTCACCTCTCACACACACACACTCACCTCACACACACACTCACCTCTCTCTCACACACACACTCACCTCTCACACACACACACACACTCACCTCTCACACACACACTCATCTCTCACACACACACAAACTCACCTCACACACTCACCTCTCTCACACACGCACACACTCACCTCTCACACACACACACACTCACCTCACACACACACTCACCTCACACACACACTCACCTCTCTCTCACACACACACTCACCTCTCACACACACACAAACTCACCTCACACACTCACCTCTCTCACACACTCACCTCTCACACACACACACACTCACCTCACACACACACTCACCTCTCACACACACACACACACTCACCTCTCACACACACACTCATCTCTCACACACACACAAACTCACCTCACACACTCACCTCTCTCACACACGCACACACTCACCTCTCACACACACACACACTCACCTCACACACACACTCACCTCACACACACACTCACCTCTCTCTCACACACACACTCACCTCTCACACACACACAAACTCACCTCACACACTCACCTCTCTCACACACTCACCTCTCACACACACACACACTCACCTCACACACACACTCATCTCTCACACACACAAACTCACCTCACACACTCACCTCTCACACACGCACACACTCACCTCTCACACACATACTCACCACTCACACACACACTCACCTCTCACACACACGCACACACTCACCTCTCACACACACTCACCTCTCGCACACACTCACACACACTCACCTCTCACACACACACTCATCTCTCACACACACTCTCACCTCTCTCACACACACCAACACACAAACTGACCTCACACACTCACCTCTCTCACACACACACACACTCACCTCTCTCTCACACACACACTCACCTCTCTCACACACACACACTCACCTCTCTCACACACACACTCGCCTCTCTCTCACACACACACTCACCTCTCACACACACTCACCTCTCTCTCACACACACACTCACCTCTCACACACACACACTCACCTCTCTCACACACACACACACTCACCTCTCTCACACACACCTCTCTCTCACACACACCAACACACAAACTCACCTCACACTCACCTCTCACACACACGCACACTCACCTCTCTCTCACAAAAGCACAAACTCACCTCTCTCTCACACACACATGCACACACTCACCTCTCTCACACACACTCACCTCTCTCACACACACACCCAAACACACCTCTCACACTCACCTCACACACACACTCACCTCTCTCTCACACACACACTCACCTCTCACACACACACATACTTACCTCTCTCTCACACACCAACACACAAACCCACCTCACACACTCACCTACACACACACACACTCACCTGTCTCTCTCACACGCACTCACCTCTCTCACACACACCAACACACAAACTCACCTCACACACTCACCTCTCTCTCAGACACACTTTCGCCTCTCTCTCACACACACACTCACCTCTCACACACACTCACCTCTCTCTCACACACACACTCACCTCTCACACACACACACACTCACCTCTCTCACACACACACTCACCTCTCACACACACCAACACACAAACTCACCTCACACTCACCTCTCTCTCACACACACACTCACCTCTCACACACACACACTCACCTCTCTCACACACACACACACTCACCTCTCTCTCACACACACACACACCTCTCTCTCACACACACCAACACACAAACTCACCTCACACTCACCTCTCTCTCACACGCACACTCACCTCTCTCTCACAAAAGCACAAACTCACCTCTCTCTCACACACACATGCACACACTCACCTCTCTCACACACACTCACCTCTCTCACACACACACCCCTCACACTCACCTCACACACACTCACCTCTCTCTCACACACACACACTCACCTCACACACAAACATACTCACCTCTCTCTCACACACCAACACACAAACCCACCTCACACACTCACCTACACACACACACACTCACCTGTCTCTCTCACACGCACTCACCTCTCACACACACCAACACACAAACTCACCTCACACACTCACCTCTCTCTCACACACACACACTCGCCTCTCTCTCACACACACTCACCTCTCACACACACTCACCTCTCTCTCACACACACACTCACCTCTCACACACACACACTCACCTCTCTCACACACACACACACTCACCTCTCTCACACACACACATACACCTCTCTCACACACACCAACACACAAACTCACCTCACACTCACCTCTCTCTCACACGCACACTCACCTCTCTCTCACAAAAGCACAAACTCACCTCTCTCACACACACATGCACACACTCACCTCTCCCACACACACTCACCTCTCTCACACACACACCCCTCACACTCACCTCACACACACTCACCTCTCTCTCACACACACACTCACCTCACACACACACATACTCACCTCTATCTCACACACCAACACACAAACCCACCTCACACACTCACCTACACACACACACACTCACCTGTCTCTCTCACACGCACTCACCTCTCTCACACACACCAACACACAAACTCACCTCACACACTCACCTCTCTCTCACACACACACTCACCTCTCACACACACACACTCACCTCTCTCACACACACACACACTCACCTCTCTCACACACACACATACACCTCTCTCACACACACCAACACACAAACTCACCTCACACTCACCTCTCTCACACACGCACACTCACCTCTCTCACAAAAGCACACACTCACCTCTCTCACACACACTCACCTCTCTCACGCACACACACCCAAACACACCTCTCACACTCACTCACACACACACTCAAATCTCTCTCACACTCACTCACCTCTCTCTCACACACACTCACCTCTCACACACTCACATACTCACCTCTCTCTCACACACCAACACACAAACCCACCTCACACACTCACCTACACACACACACATTCACCTGTCTCTCTCACACGCACTCACCTCTCTCACACACACCAACACACAAACTCACCTCACACACTCACCTCTCTCTCACACACTCTCACCTCTCTCTCACACACACACTCACCTCTCACACACACTCTCACCTCTCTCACACACCCAACACACACCTCACACCTCTCACACACACATACCAACAAATACCTCTCACACACGCACCTCTCTCACACACACCTCTCTCACACACACACACCTCACACCTCTCTCTCACACACACCAACACGCACATCTCTCTCACACACACTCTCACCTCTCTCACACACCCAACACACACCTCACACCTCTCACGCACACATACCAACAAATACCTCTCACACACGCACCTCTCTCACACACACCTCTCTCACACACACACACCTCACACCTCTCTCTCACACACACCAACACGCACATCTCTCTCACACACACTCACCTTTCTCACACCCACACCAACACACAAACTCACCTCTCACACACACTCCTTTCTCACACATACCAACACACAGATTCACTTCTCTCTCACACATATGCACACACACTCACCTCTCTCATACATGCACACAGACTCACCTCTCCTACTCACACATGCACACGTACTCACCTCTCTCACGCATCAACACACAGACTCACTGCTCTTTCTCACTCTATGTCCTGCTTCAATATCGCTTCTGCTCCATGGCTGTTCCAATATCGCTCCTGCTCCTAGGCCGTTCCAATATCGCTCCTGCTCCAAGGCTGTTCCAATATCGCTTCTGCTCCAAGGCTGTTCCAATATCGCTTCTGCTCCATGGCTGTTCCAATATCGCTCCTGCTCCAAGGCCGTTCCAATATCGCTCCTGCTCCAAGGCTGTTCCAATATCGCTCCTGCTCCAAGGCTGTTCCAATATCGCTCCTGCTCCAAGGCCGTTCCAATATCGCTCCTGCTCCAAGGCCGTTCCAATATCACTCCTGCTCCAAGACTGTTCCAATATCGCTCCTGCTCCAAGGCTGTTCCAATATCGCTCCTGCTCCAAGGCTGTTCCAATATCGCTCCTGCTCCAAGGCCGTTCCAATATCACTCCTGCTCCAAGGCCGTTCCAATATCGCTCCTGCTCCAAGGCTGTTCCAATATCACTCCTGCTCCAAGGCTGTTCCAATATCGCTCCTGCTCCAAGGCTGTTCCAATATCGCTCCTGCTCCAAGGCTGTTCCAATATCGCTCCTGCTCCAAGGCTGTTCCAATATCACTCCTGCTCCAAGGCCGTTCCAATATCGCTCCTGCTCCAAGGCTGTTCCAATATCGCTCCTGCTCCAAGGCTGTTCCAATATCGCTCCTGCTCCAAGGCCGTTCCATTATCACTCCTGCTCCTAGGCCGTTCCAATATCACTCCTGCTCCAAGGCTGTTCCAATATCACTCCTGCTCCAAGGCTGTTCCAATATCGCTCCTGCTCCAAGGCTGTTCCAATATCGCTCCTGCTCCAAGGCTGTTCCAATATCGCTCCTGCTCCAAGGCCGTTCCAATATCGCTCCTGCTCCAAGGCTGTTCCAATATCACTCCTGCTCCAAGGCCGTTTCAATATCGCTCCTGCTCTAAGGCTGTTCCAATATCACTCCTGCTCCAAGGCTGTTCCAATATCGCTCCTGCTCCAAGGCTGTTCCAATATCACTCCTGCTCCAAGGCCGTTTCAATATCGCTCCTGCTCTAAGGCTGTTCCAATATCACTCCTGCTCCAAGGCTGTTCCAATATCGCTCCTGCTCCAAGGCTGTTCCAATATCGCTCCTGCTCCAAGGCTGTTCCAATATCGCTCCTGCTCCAAGGCCGTTCCAATATCGCTCCTGCTCCAAGGCTGTTCCAATATCGCTCCTGCTCCAAGGCCGTTCCAATATCGCTCCTGCTCCAAGGCTGTTCCAATACCGCTCCTGCTCCTAGGCCGTTCCAATATCACTCCTGCTCCAAGACTGTTCCAATATCGCTCCTGCTCCAAGGCTGTTCCAATATCGCTCCTGCTCCAAGGCCGTTCCAATATCACTCCTGCTCCAAGGCTGTTCCAATATCGCTCCTGCTCCAAGGCTGTTCCAATATCGCTCCTGCTCCAAGGCCGTTTCAATATCGCTCCTGCTCCAAGGCTGTTCCAATATCGCTCCTGCTCCTAGGCCGTTCCAATATCACTCCTGCTCCAAGACTGTTCCAATATCGCTCCTGCTCCAAGGCTGTTCCAATATCGCTCCTGCTCCAAGGCCGTTCCAATATCACTCCTGCTCCAAGGCTGTTCCAATATCGCTCCTGCTCCAAGACTGTTCCAATATCGCTCCTGCTCCAAGGCCGTTCCAATATCGCTCCTGCTCCAAGGCCGTTCCAATATCGCTCCTGCTCCAAGGCTGTTCCAATATCGCTCCTGCTCCTAGGCCGTTCCAATATCGCTCCTGCTCCAAGACTGTTCCAATATCGCTCCTGCTCCAAGGCTGTTCCAATATCGCTCCTGCTCCTAGGCCGTTCCAATATCGCTCCTGCTCCAAGGCTGTTCCAATATCGCTCCTGCTCCTAGGCCGTTCCAATATCGCTCCTGCTCCAAGGCCGTTCCAATATCGCTCCTGCTCCAAGGCTGTTCCAATATCGCTCCTGCTCCAAGGCTGTTCCAATATCGCTCCTGCTCCTAGGCCGTTCCAATATCGCTCCTGCTCCAAGGCTGTTCCAATATCGCTCCTGCTCCTAGGCCGTTCCAATATCGCTCCTGCTCCAAGGCTGTTCCAATATCGCTCCTGCTCCAAGGCCGTTCCAATATCGCTCCTGCTCCAAGGCCGTTCCAATATCGCTCCTGCTCCAAGGTTGTTCCAATATCGCTCCTGCTCCAAGGCTGTTCCAATATCGCTCCTGCTCCAAGGCTGTTCCAATATCGCTCCTGCTCCAAGGCTGTTCCAATATCGCTCCTGCTCCAAGGCTGTTCCAATATCGCTCCTGCTCCAAGACTGTTCCAATATCGCTCCTGCTCCAAGGCTGTTCCAATATCGCTCCTGCTCCATGGCCGTTCCAATATCGCTCCTGCTCCAAGGCTGTTCCAATATCGCTCCTGCTCCAAGGCTGTTCCAATATCGCTCCTGCTCCAAGGCTGTTCCAATATCACTCCTGCTCCAAGGCTGTTCCAATATCGCTCCTGCTCCTAGGCCGTTCCAATATCGCTCCTGCTCCAAGGCTGTTCCAATATCGCTCCTGCTCCTAGGCCGTTCCAATATCGCTCCTGCTCCTAGGCCGTTCCAATATCGCTCCTGCTCCAAGGCTGTTCCAATATCGCTCCTGCTCCAAGGCTGTTCCAATATCGCTCCTGCTCCAAGGGTGTTCCAATATCGCTTCTGCTCCAAGACTGTTCCAATATCACTCCTGCTCCAAGGCCGTTTCAATATCGCTCCTGCTCCAAGGCTGTTCCAATATCACTCCTGCTCCAGGCCATTCCAAAATTGCTCCTGCTCCAAGGCCGTTCCAATATCGCTCCTGCTCCAAGGCCCACTTTGATCTCGCTCCTGCTCTGAGGCCCACTTCAATCTCGCTCCTGCACTGAGGCCTGTTTCAATCTTGTTCCTGTCCCAAGGCCAGCCTCAATCTCGCTTCTGCTCTGAGGCCAGCCTCAATCTCACTCCTGCTCCAAGGCCTGCCTCAATCTCGCTCCTGCTCTGAGGCCCACTTCCATCTCGCTCCTGCTCTGAGGCCTGTTTCAATCTTGTTCCTGTTCCAAGGCCAGCCTCAATCTCGCTCCTGCTCTGAGGTCAGCCTCAATCTCGCTCCTGCTCTAAGGCCAGCCTCAATCTCACTCCTGCTCCAAGGCCTGCCTCAATCTCGCTCCTGCTCTGAGGCCTGCCTCAATCTCGCTCCTGCTCTGAGGCCCACTTCCATCTCGCTCCTGCTCTGAGGCCTGTTTCAATCTCGTTCCTGTTCCAAGGCCAGCCTCAATCTCGCTCCTGCTCTGAGGTCAGCCTCAATCTCACTCCTGTTCCTAGGCCAGCTTCAATCTCGCTCCTGCTCCGAGGCCCACCTTGATCTCGCTCCTGCTCTGAGGCCCACTTCAATCTCGCTCCTGCACTGAGGCCCACTTCAATCTCGCTCCTGTTCCTAGGCCAGCTTCAATCTCGCTCCTGCTCTGAGGCCCACTTTGATCTCGCTCCTACTCTGAGGCCCACTTCAATCTCGCTCCTGCACTGAGGCATGCTTCAATCTTGTTCCTGTCCCAAGGCCAGCCTCAATCTCGCTCCTGCTCCAAGGCCTGCCTCAATCTCGCTCCTGCTCTGAGGCCCACTTCAATCTCACTCCTGCTCCAAGGCCTGCCTCAATCTCGCTCCTGCTCCAAGGCCTGCCTCAATCTCGCTCCTGCTCTGAGGCCCACTTTAATCTCGCTCCTGCTCCGAGGTCTGCCTCAATCTCGCTCCTGCTCTGAGGCCTGTTTCAATCTCGCTCCCACTCTGACGCTCGCTTCAATCTCGCTCCTGCTCCAAGGCCCACTTCAATCTTGCCCCTCCTCCGAGGCCTGTTTCAATCTCCATCCTACTCCAAGACCTGTTTCACTCTCCATACTGCTGTGAGGCCTGCTTCATCCTCCGTCCTACTCCAAGACCAGCTTCAATCTCCATACGGTTCTGAAGCCTGTTTTAATCTCACTCCTGTTGCGAGGCCCGCTTCAATCTCCATCCTCCTCTGAGGCCTGTTTCAATCTCGCTCCTGCTCTGAGGCCTGTTTCAATCTCGCTCCTGCTCTGAGGTCTGTTTCAATCTCGCACCTGCTCTGAGGCCGGTTTCAATCTCGCTCCTGCTCTGAGGCCTGTTTCAATCTCGCTCCTGCTCTGTGGCCTGTTTCAATCTCGCTCCTGCTCTGAGGCCTGTTTCAATCTCGCTCCTGCTCTGAGGTCTGTTTCAATCTCGCTCCTGCTCTGAGGCCTGTTTCAATCTCGCTCCTGCTCTGAGGCCTGTTTCAATCTCGCACCTGCTCTGAGGCCGGTTTCAATCTCGCTCCTGCTCTGAGGCCTGTTTCAATCTCGCTCCTGCTCTGTGGCCTGTTTCAATCTCGCTCCTGCTCTGAGGCCTGTTTCAATCTCGCTCTTCCTCCGAGGCCCACTTAAATCTCCCTCCTGCTCTGAGGTCTGCTTCAATCTCAGTCTTCATCACCTGCTCTCCCCATTACTTCACTCTCTGCGCTTGCCCTGATATGGAGATTTTAGTTTTGTTCCCGTCTAATCAGCTCTGTGGCATTTTTCAAATTTTACGTATGAGCCTGGCTTGCCATAGAACACCCTGTGGTCTTGAAACCCAGTTTGGGAAACTCTGGGCTAAACCTTTTGGTCATATTTATTTACAGCTAAAATATAAAAACATCCCTGACATTGGGAACAAATGGGACTCCGAGACTGGACTTTCTGGGAGCAATCTCCCCAAAGGTGACTTTCTAATTGACCACCTCTGATCTTGTGTCCTGTCCTATTAAGAATGGTCAATGTTCATGATGCCCCCGGAGGCTAGTGTTAGGACGAAGAGTACGACGTCTGACTATTTTAGACTGTACCGAGGGACGAGGCAGGGATGTCCCCTCTCTCCACTGTTGTTTGCGCTCACAATAGAGCCGCTGGCAATTGCCCTGAGAGCTTCTCGGGGTTGGAAGGGGCTGGTACGGGGGCGGGGTGGTGGGGGGGGTGGGGGGGGGGGTGGTGGAAGACAGAGTTTCGTTGTACATCGACGACCTGCTCTTATACATCACGGATCCAGTGGCTGGGATGGATGAAATCATGGGAATCCTGAGGGAATTCTGCCAATTCTCGGAGTATAAACTGAACATGGCAAAAAGTGAGTTGTTTGTAGTCCAGGCGAGGGGCCAGGAGGGTTGTCTGAGGGGGCTGCCGTTTAGGTTAGTAGGGGACAGTTTTAGATACTAAGGGATACAGGTGGCGCGGGACTGGGGCCGGTTGCACAAGTTGAACTTATCTCGGTTGGTGGAGCAAATGAGGGTCGAGTTCCGGAGATGGGATGCGCTCCCACTGACACTAGCGGGGAGAGTGCAGACGGTTAAAATGACAATCCTCCCGAGATTCCTGTTCGTATTCCAGTGTCTCCCCATTTTCATTCCGCGGTCTTTTTTCAAGAAGGTCAATAAAATGATTATCAGATTTGTGTGGGCGGGAAAGTCCCCGCGGGTGAGGAGATTGATGCTCGAGAGGAACCGAGGGGAAGGGGGACTGGCACTGCCAAACTTTAGTCATTACTACTGGGCGGCCAAGATAACTTTGATAAGGAAGTGGATGGTGGGTGCGGGGTCGGTTTGGGGGCGGATGGAGGCCGTTCCGTGCAGGGGCACCAGTTTGGCAGCCCTGGTTACGGCACCCCTGCCGCTCCCGCCGGCACGATACTCCACCAGCCCTATAGTGGTGGCGACCTCGCGGATATGGGGCCAATGGAGAAGGCACATGGGGGAAGTGAGAGCATCAGTTTGGTCCCCAATTTGCGACAATCACCGGTTTGCCCCGGGGAGTACGGACGGTGGGTTCCAAGCATGGCGGAGGACTGGGATTGAGAGGATGGGGGATCAGTTCTTGGAAGGGAGCTTCCCGAGCATGAGGGCGCTAGAAGAGAAATTTGGGCTGGCGAGAGGGAATAATTTCAGGTACTTGCAGGTACGGGACTTTCTACGCAGACAGATTCCATCCTTCCCGTGCCTGCCACTTAGGGGGATCCAGGACAGGGTAGTGTCCAGTGGATGGGTGGGGGAGGGGAGGGTCTCAGATATATACAAAGAACTTATGGGGGCAGAGGAGTCGCAGACTGAGGAGCTGAAGCTTAAGTGGGCAGAGGAGCTCGGAGGTGAGATAGAAGAGGGCTTATGGGCAGAGGCGTTGAGCAGGGTAAACGCGACCGCAACATGCGCTAGGCTCAGCCTGATTCAATTTAAGGTCGTCCACCGGGCCCACATGACAGTGGCCCGGATGAGTAAATTCTTTGGATTAGAGGGCAGGTGCACCAGATGCTCGGGAGGACCAGCGAACCATGTCCACATGTTCTGGGCATGTCCAAAACTCATAGGGTACTGGCAGGGATTCGCGGACGTTATGTCCCGGGTACTGAAAACAAGGGTGGTGATGAGTCCAGAGGTGGCAATTTTTGGGGTTTCGGAGGACCCGGGAGTCCAGGAGAGAAAGGCTGACGTTTTGGTCTTTGCTTCCCTTGTAGCCCAGCGACGAATTCTGCTGGCATGGAGGGACTCAAAACCCCCGAAGATGGAGGCCTGGCTATCGGATATGGCGAGATTTCTCGGTCTGGAGAAAATTAAGTTCGCTCTGAGCGGTTCACTGTCAGGGGTCGCCCGGAGGTGGCAACCATTTATCGACTTCTTCGCGGAAAATTAATCGTCGGCAGGGGCGGTGGGGGGTTAGGGCAACATAGATTAGGGGGGTAGTTAGGCGGGTCCTTGTAGGAGGGGAGCTGGTTTTTGCACTATGTTGATTGTTCTTTGCACACTGTTTTGTATTCTTGTTTCCTATGCCAAAATGCCTCAATAAAATTGTTCATCAAAAAAAAAGAATGGTCAATGCATTCTCTTTTTAAAAAAAAAGGCCAGTGGACAGTGGGGCCGAGCGATCGGCCAGCAGGGTGAGGTAGAAGTCGGATCCCGCATCGGCAGCCTTGCAGAGGAGCCGTTTGACTATGTGGACGCCCTTCTCCGCTTTGCCATTGGATTGGGGGTACAGGGGACTGGATGTCACATGCACAAAGTTGTACCTCCTGGCAAAGTTGGGCCATTCCTGACTTGCGAAGCAGGGGCCATTGTCCGACATCACAGTGAGTGGGACACCGTGACGAGCAAAGGTGTCCTTACAGGCATGGATGTCTGCAGACGATGTGATGTCGTGCAAACGTACCAGCTCCAGGTAGTTTGAAAAATAGTCTACAATCAGAACATAGTCCCTGCCCAGCGCGTGGAACAGGTCGATGCCGACCTTGGACCAAGGGGACGTGACCAATTCATGGGGCTGTAGGGTCTCACGTGGTTGGGCCAGCTGGAACCGCTGACAGGTGGGGCAGTTGAGCACTGTGTTGGCGATGTCGTCATTGATGCCGGGCCAGTACACTGCCTCTCGGGCCCATCGGCGGAACTTCTCCACGCCAAGATGGCCCTCGTGTAGCTGTTCCAAGACGAGCTGGCGCATGCTGTGCAGGATAACAATGCGCTCCAGTTTCAGGAGAACACCATTGACTACCGCCAGATCCTCTCTGATGTTGTAGGACTGCGGGCATTGGCCCTTGAGCCACCCGTCTGTTAGGTGGCGCATGACACGCTGTAGCAGGGGGTAAGCTGCAGTCTCGCGGCGAATTTGGACGAGGCGTTCATCCGTGGCCGGTAGATTGGAGGCCACAAAGGCCACATGGGCGTCAACCTGGCAGATGAATCCCGCTGGGTCACATGTGGTGTTGACTGCCCTGGACAGAGCGTCGGCTATGATCAGGTCTTTGCCCGGGGTGTATACGAGCTGAAAGTCGTATCGCCAGAGTTTGAGCAGAATGTGCTGGAGGCGAGGCGTCATGTCGTTCAAGTCTTTTTGTATTATATTGACCAGCGGGCGATGGTCGGACTCGACGGTGAATTGGGGAAGGCCGTGCACATAATCATGAAATTTGACGACACCGGTCAACAGGCCCAGGCACTCCTTTTCTATCTGCGCGTAGCACTGTTCCGTGGGGATCATGGGGCGTGACGCATTGCAACGGGGGCCCATGATGAGGCCTCATTGCGTTGCAGGAGCACTGCCCCAATGCCAGATTGGCTGGCATCGGTCAAAATTTTTGTCTCTTTCGCTGGATCAAAAAAGGCCAATACTGGGGCCATGGTAAGTTTGGTTTTAAGTTCTCTCCATTCGCGCTCGTGGGCAGGAAGCCATTGGAAGTCTGTCGTCTTCCTGACCAGGTTCCTGAGAGCTGTGGTATGAGAGGCGAGGTTAGGGATGAACTTCCCTCGGAAGTTGACCATGCCCAGAAATCGGAGGACCGCCTTCTTCTCCTCTGGCTTTTTCATGGCTGTGATGGCAGCCACCTTGTCCGCATCCGGCCGCACACCCAACTGGGAGATGTGGTCCCCTAGGAACTTGAGTTCCGTCTGGCCGAAGGAGCATTTGGCTCTGTTGAGGCATAGGCCCTGCTCCCGGATACGTTTGAACACGTGCTGGAGGCGACTGATATGCTCCTGCATATCAGTCGCCAAATAATTATGTCGTCACATAGACGCGAACACCTTCAATGCCTTCCATCATTTTTTCCATGATCCTGTGGAATACTTCTGACGCCGATATGATCCCAAACGGCATCCTGTTGTAACAATATCTGCCAAAAGGGGTGTTAAAGGTACACAGTTTCCTGCTGGATCTGTCCAGTTGAATTTGCCAGAATCCTTTCGAGGCGTCAAGTTTGGTGAAGAGCTTGGCCCGAGCCATCTCGCATGTGATCTCTTCGTGCTTGGGGATAGGGTAATGCTCCCTCATTATGTTGCGATTCAGATCCTTCGGATCAATGCAGATTCTGAGCTCGCTGGAAGGCTTCTTTACGCACACCATGGAACTGACCCAGTCGGTTGGTTCCGTAACTCTGGAGATCACTCCTTGGTCTTGGAGGTCCTGCAGCTGCTGCTTGAGGCACTCCTTGTGGGGTGCTGAGACTCTGCGAGGTGCATGCACCACAGGCGTGGCGTTCTGTTTGAGTGTGATCTGGTAAGTATATGGGAGCGTGCCCATGCCTTCGAAGACGTTGCGGTGCTGGTCGATGATGGTGTTGAGTTGCACCCTGAAGTCAGCATCCTGGAAGGCAGATGTGTCATCAGGGGAGAGAGAGTGAACTCTTTGAACGAGGTTTAGCAATTTGCACGCCTGTGCGGCAAGCAGAGAGTCCTTCGAGGAGCCCACGATCTCGAAAGGAAGGATGGCTTTTCGTGACTTGTGCGTCACTTCGAGTTGGCATGAGCCGGTAGCAGGAATGATGTTGCCATTGTAGCCCAATAGCTGGCAGGCCGATGGGATAATGGTTGGTTTGACACAAAGGCTTTGGAAAGCAGACCACACCATGAGATTGGCGGAGGCACCAGTGTCCAGGCAGAATCGTATTTGGGACCGGTTGACCTTCAGGGTGGCACACCACTCATCGTCTGGATCGATGCTGTATACCGACAGCGGCTGGTGTCTTTGCTTCGGGGACAGCCTGTTTTTCGTGACAACACCGACTCGAAAAGGCGCCTTCGGGCCCTCGGTGTCACTGCTGTGTGGGAGGTCAGAATCGGACTCGGTGACCGTGGGTTGAATTGCCTGAACATTCCTGCGAGGCTGGCTGAAGCGATATGAATTGGAAGGCTGAGCTGCTCGACAGCAGGCAGCATAGTGGCCAAGTCTTCCACATTGTAGGCATTGTCGAGATTTTGCGGGGCATTGCCGCTTTAAATGGGCGGAGCCACAGTTGCTGCACGTCGTGATTTCAGCATGTTCGCTGCGCCACTGCAGATGCGCGGTGTGGTCTTGCGTGGTGCGCGCCTGCGCATTACGTTCCTCCATGTCGCCGTCCCCTCGTTTGGTGAGTACAAGCGTGGGAGTCCGCGAAAAGCACGCGAAATGGCCGCCCTCATCCAGGCTTAGGCCCTGGAGGTGTTCAATCACTTGGACCCGTTCCGCCTCATGGGGACCTTGCTGCGCCATTTCAGCCGCTTGTATATGGGAGTACCGACTGGTGGCATTATCATGCAGGACACAGGTCTGGATGGCGGTCGCTAGGGTGAGTTTCTTTACTTTGAGGAGCTGCTGACGTAGGGGGTCCGACTGAACACCAAAAACGATCTGGTCACGTATCATAGAGTCGGAGGTGGGCCCGTAGCTGCAAGATTGCGCAAGGATGCGGAGGTGCGTTAAAAAGGATTGGAAAGGTTAGTCCTTACCCTGCAAACGCTGCTGGAACACGTAGCGTTCACAACTTTCAGTCACCTCTACGCTGCAGTGAGTGTCAAATTTGAGGTGAACCGTCTTGAACTTCGTCTTGTCTTCGTCATCTGCAAAGGTGAGAGAGTTGAAAATATGGATGGCATGGTCCCCGGCCGTGGAGAGGAGAAGAGCAATCTTTCTGGTGTCCGAGGCGCCCTCCCTGTCCGTGGCTTCGAGGTAGAGCTGGACGCGCTGTTTGAAAATCTTCCAGTTGGCCCCGAGGTTGCCGGCGACGCGGATCGGCGGCGGCGGGCTGATGTTGTCCATGTTGCAGAATGACGGAATGCTGGCGGAAGGCAGATCACTTTCAGGTAGGTCTAAGAAGTGCTAGTATGCAACCACTCCTGGTACCATGATGTGTTGGGTGTTCTGGATCACATACAGGTCACCAACACTTGAAGTAGTGCAACACTATTTTATTAAAAGGTTAACTATTTAAACCTTTTTAAAGTGGGTAAATATGATACCAGCTTTAACTAAAGACCTTTGCCTTGTCCTAACCAGTTGATGCACTCAGCACATGGTGAATGTCTGTGTTGCAGGCTGTGAGCTCTGTGTTCCTAGCTAGCTGCTACTCGAATGAGCGGGAACTCTGATGTCCCCTGTCTTTATAGTGCGTGTGCTCTCACTGGTGATTGGCTGCGGTGTTGTGTATGTTGATTGGTCCCACTGTGTGTCCATCAGTGTGTGTCTGCACCATGATATACTGGTGTATATTATGACACAAACCATTAGTTTGAGTCCAATTTTTTGTTCTGAATAAAGGTCCACGCCTCCGCCGGCATATCGAAATAATGGTGGCGGTCCTGAAAAGTGACCCACAATCGTGCTGGCTGCAACAGCCTGAACTTCACCCCCTTTCGGTGGAGAACCGCCTTTGCCCGATTGAATCCTGCCCTCCTCTTAGCCAGCTCTGAACTCCAGTCTTGGTAGATGCGGATCTCCGTATTCTCCCACCTGCTGCTCCGTTCTTTCTTCGCCCATCTCAGGACGCACTCTCTGTCCGTGAAGCGGTGAAACCTCACCACTACGGCCCTTGGCGGCTCATTTGCCTTAGGCCTCCTTGCCAGGACTCTGTGAGCCCCATCCAGCTCCAGGGGCCTCGGGAAGGCTCCCGCACCCATTAGAGTATTCAGCATTGTGGCTACATATGCCCCGGTGTCGAACCCCTCCACACCTTCAGGGAGACCCAGAATCCGGAGATTCTTCCTCCTCGACCTGTTCTCCAGGTCCTCAAACTTTTCCTGCCACTTTGTATGCAGCACCTCGTGTGCCTCCACTTTCACCGCCAGGCCCAGGATCTCGTCCTCGTTTTCAGAGGCTTTCTGCTGCACCTCTCTAATCGCCGCCCCTTGAGCCTTCTGGGTCTCCACCAGCCTTTCAATCGGCACTTTCATTGGGGCCAGCATCTCTGCTTTCAGCTCCGCAAAGCAGCTTTTCAGGAACTCCTGCTGCTCCCGCAACTATTGCGCCCACGCTGCCTGGTCTCCGCCCGCCGCCATCTTGCTTTTTCGCGCCCGTCCTCCTCTCTTCTCCAAGATCACCTTTTTGACCGCTCCACTCCTGGTCCACTCCATGCAGTGCTGGGGGAACCTTACTGCTGCCTTCCCACACCGGGAATCGTCATCCAAGTGCCGCTGCGGCTCCTTAAAAGGTTCCAAAAGTCCGTTCTCGGCGGGAGCTGCCGACCGTGCGACCTACCCAGGCATAGCCGCAACCGGAAGCCTGGTCAATGCATTCTCAATGCTGTTGACCAATCAGAGGGCCAAAAGTTGTGGAGCATCACCTCCTCCACTGGGAAAGGCGGCTGCTGCTGAGATTGGGATTGGTCCGTTAGGTCAACTCAACATGGAGCTGCCTTGTTGGGCTGCACAGCAATCAATAATTAGTCGGGATCCTTAATTATCTCGACTGGCTGAGGCGGGCAGCTGATCCACTTCCTTGCACACCCCAGCTGGGAATGTTGTCCAGCGGTGGGAATGCATCAGGGAGACATTGTAACCCAGCTACCTCCCTCACCCCTAGCCCAGTTTTCCAACCTGCCCTCCTCGTCACGCCCACCAAATCCACCTGTTTGCCTGTAAAATTCAAGCCACTGTTTCAGACCAATGACTGACCTACATATGAACATACAAATTAGGAGCAGTAGTAGTACCTCCTGAATATTTCCAGCACTTTCTGTTCCTATTTTGATTTTAAGTATCTGCGGCATTTTGTTTTTGAGCCTACAAATCTTTACCTTACCCCGGCACCTTCCAGGAAACAGCCTTTGATAGCACTTCTTTTTAATGATTGTTCACAGTTACTATTCCATTCTTCTTGCTGAGGCGAAGTGAAATAGGAGACTTGAAACCACGAGCAAAGTCCTGGGTCATCACCATATTCTAGCTTTGATCTTTGAAGATTTGCCCTTAACAACATGCAATGCAGCAAACATTACATTCATTAAGAGACAAAGCTGAAGTTTTTGGGCAGTGATTTGAGCTAAATGTGCTTAGCAGATATATTACTCATCTTCCACCCAAGGTTCTTCCCATCTTAAACACCAGCATCCGTGGCGAGGTGCACTGGTTACAGTGAAGGCTATGGATCTTGACACTTTTTTTTCTTTATTTATTAATTCTCGGGATGTGAGCTGAGAATGAAAAATTATTACTGGCAAGGCCAACGTTTATTGTCCGGCCCTCATTTCCCTGGGAACACAATGCAAAGGCAAACAAAAATAAAAATCAGGAGAGATGTTAAAATGGGCTGCGATTTGCTATTATCCATTTTACATTATTGTGAGGATAATTTGTTGTCTTTATTCAAAATAAGGTTACTCAACCCCTTAAGAACCACTGGATAGGCTGTTGTACTTCCAGTTCCATTGGATAGAGCAGGGGTGAGTGAACCCATTTATTTCAAGGTTCTCTCCAAAGATCTAATCGGCATGAAGGCAATAGGAAGTTGACAGTGATTCTATTGTTGTTAAAAGTTTCACCTCACTGCTGAAAAACAGGTTGGCAATAAAGTTTCAGGTTGGCCCCTTTGTTTCATTCAGATTTCCATGGGAATAAGTAGGGATGAGTGAAGTGTGTCCAAGGCAGAGGATCTGACCAAATCCTGACCCTCAACAACGCTTGTGTGACAATTCCTTTTATTAGTGTCAGATAGATTCCTGCAAGGAGGACACTCACAACAGCCATTGACGTGATGATGCATAACAAAAGGATTATCATGATTATTTGCATCGGTGTTTGTGGGAACTTGTTGTGCCCAGTTTGGCTGTTGTGTGTCCTATATCACAACACTTCAAAAATATGCCATTGGCTCTAAAGCACTCTGGGATCGTCTCATATCATGAAAGAGGATACATAAATGCAAACCTTTCTTCCTTTATGCAACCTGTCGATACCATTTGCTGAACTCCACAATAGCTGATATCCCTGTTGCCAAAGGTTCCTGTCCAATGCATTGCACAATTATTAGCCGTTAGATTTCACCCTGAAGTATGCACCTCTGTACTCTTTTGCAGCGCCAAGACACAAGCTTTCCACACTACCAATGCCCCCACGCCTCCTCACACCCTTGCCACCCCACCCACTCTAAATAGAGTGTTTCAACTGTCTTTTCATGCACTTATTCACTTGTGTTCTGTGAACCATGCTGCGCAGACCCTTCTAACTGGATATTAATACCAAGGAGGTTGCCAATTTATGTGCTGGTGTTTGAAAAGGTAAAAATCTGTCATGGGAAGGATTCTCCTGTTCAGTCTAAGTCAATCCAAAGCCCAATTTTTCTGACTGACATAAAAGAAGGAGGGGAACAAGGATTAGTACATTGTTACAGCAGCAGATGGAGAATGATGCTGTGGTCATCATTAGACTTCTAATTCCAGATTTTTATAAAATTCAAATTTCACCATCTGCCATGGTGGGATTCAAACCCACAATCCCAGAGCATTGCCCTGGGTCTTTGGATTACTAGTCCAGTGACAATACCACTATGCCATTGCCTCCCTTACATGTGTGGTTAATGGTGTGGCATGCCTTGAGACTATCAATTGCTACTGAGCTACAATATATTCCACAAGAGAGCACATGGAGTTCTCACCAAGATCTGTTTCAAGAAGTAGTAAGATCCACACCATCATCCCTCATAGATGCTAAACCTAATAGTTAGATTTATTTACAAGTAGGATAATTCCATTAAAAAAAGACACAAGTTAATTATGGCACAAACATTAAACAATAAAGAAAATAATTTCATGAAAGGTTAACCATTCCAGTTAGCGCATATTTCTGATATGGGCTGATTATCTGCAAGGCTTTTTCAATGCAACCAGCTCTTGGTGTTTTCCTGATACAATAGATGTATTTGGGTGGTGCAAAGTTTCCTGTGTGCCGCATGGATCTCAGCTGTCAATTAGTCAGCACTAAAAGTGAGCAGCTTCATGCAAAAACAAGCCTTTCATTCTACAGGTGTTAATGTTGAGACTTCTCTCATGCATTTTCATAGCTTGCAGACTGACATGCATTAACTTTTTTTGAAATGCCTGACTGCCAAGTGTTGAGTTAATCAGTTTCTGAGCAGATAGGGGCACTATGGATACGATGATAGCAGCCTTTCGTGAAAATGTTAATGATACATAGAGGGTTCGTGACATTGGTTGTTTTCCTGACACAGAGAGAATAGAATTATTTTTCATGAGAGGTAGCTCTTGTCAATGTTGACAATATATTTGTCCTACCTTTCTGATTTATGCGCATTTTGCTAAAGGTCAAAAATCAGCATTTGTCAGTGCTGTGTCTCTCCTATCTGACAATACCTATGATTCTGGAGCTATTATTATCATCCTCTGGGTATAAAGTACAACTTCAAGGTATGTTTCCCATTTTCACTTGTGTTATATCTAATGCCTCAGTTAATTGAAGTCACCTGACAACAGCTGAAACATCAATACCAGCCAAGGCTGGGAATTGGATCCAAGTTTCCAAGTCCAATCACTCACTGCTTTTCTTTTCCCACTTCTTAATTCTTGTGCAATGGAATTCCCAGGTTGCGGAATTCTACTTCTAATCATCTGACAAAACTGCTCCATGATCGGCTTCTGACCTGGGAAGCACTGAGCATCTGCTTAGCAGCCTGTGTCACATCATGGACAAGAAACCAGTAACTTGCTGTTTGTGAGAAGTACAGGTGTGGCTCTATGTCCAAATTTGTAAGCAGTAGCTTGCTGCGTCACTACAATGCCAAATTATTGGGAGGTAAAATGAATAAGTCCAGATGGAGTGTACAACTTTGTGGACTTTGACGATAAATTCACCTTAAAAGGGTGATATTGTCTTGGAACAATAGCCTGCTATATGAGCCACAGATACGGAATTTTACATGAACAAACAAGAGTTGCAAGAGTTAGGAGTGGGAAAATGCAGGTTATTTTAAAATTGAAATGAAGTGAAAATATCCTTCATTGGTGCATTCATAGTGTTCTCATGCAGCAATTTGGGTATTTTATAATCTCAGTTTGGGGACTTGGGGGGAGAGATGGCAGATGGAGTTTAATCCGGACAAATGTGAGGTAATACATTTTGGAAGGTCTAATGCAGGTAGGGAATATACAGTGAATGGTAGAACCCTCAAGAGTATTGACAGAGCGATCTAGGTGTACAGGGCCACAGGTCACTGAAAGGGACGACACAGGTGGAGAAGGTAGTCAAGAAGGCATACGGCATGCTTGCCTTTATTGGCCGGGGCATTGAGTATAAAAATTGCCAAGTCATGTTGCAGCTGTATAGAACCTTAGTTAGGCCACACTTGGAGTATAGTGTTCAATTCTGGTCGCCACACTACCAGAAGGATATGGAGGCTTTAGAGAGGGTGCAGAAGAGATTTACCAGGATGTTGCCTGGTATGGAGGGCAGTAGCTATGAGGAGAGGTTGAATAAACTCGGTTTGTTCTCACTGGAACGACAGAGGTTGAGGGGTGACCTGATAGAGGTCTACAAAATTATGAGGGGCATAGACAGAGTGGATAGTCAGAGGCTTTTTCCCAGGGTAGAGGGGTCAATTACTAGGGGGCATAGGTTTAAGGTGCGAGGGGCAAGGTTTAGAGTAGATGTACGAGGCAAGTTTTTTACACAGAGGGTAGTGGGTGCCTGGAACTCGCTGCTGGAGAAGGTGGTGGAAGCAGGGACGATAGTGACGTTTAAGGGGCATCTTGACAAATACATGAATAGGATGGGAATAGAGGGATACAGACCCCGAAAGTGCAGAAGATTTTAGTTTAGATGGGCAGCATGTTCGGCACAGGCTTGGAGGGCCGAAGGGCCTGATCCTGTGCTGTACTTTTCTTTGTTCTTTGTTCTTGTTCACACCTTGGGCAGAATTTATCGTCTTCCTCAGCCCAACCACATACCCCTCCCCGACAACATGTTTGGAGGTCGGGGCATTTAATTGGCTGGGAGGGTGCCAATTGAGGCTTTTAAGTGGGCAATTAATATCCACTACTGGACTGATTCCATCACTGCAGGTATTCAACCAGTGGCAGTTGCAGGTCTCACCACATGGGAAGTCTACAAAGCAAACCTGGGGGACCTCATCCAAAGGCACTCAGTACATGATCGCGGGACCCAGCAACAGGAGAGGGAAAGATGGCCGCTGAGAGCTACACGCCCTCTGTCATGTTTTCCAAAACCTCTCCCTCCGACAACCAGCGACCACCTACCCACGGCTGCCATCCCACCCTCGCTCATTTGTGGCCTGGGTCCCTCAGAGATTCTATGGGCGCAATTCTCCGGAAAAAACGTTAGCGAGCGGAAATGCAGCTTCCCGGTGCTCAGCCCAGCGAGGGCGGCAACACAATTCAACATTAATTGGTCCACTTAACGAGGCCTCACGCGCTTCTCATCGCAAATAATTCGCTGGGATCACGCTTGCCAGCCCCCCTCTAACAAAGTCGAGCAGCACTTAAACTGCACTTGCTCAGCCAACCCATCCAGCTTGCAATAATGGCACCCAGAAGACCGGCCTCAAGATTCGGAGATGCTGACTTGGGGATGCTGCTAGAGGGCATGGAGGCCAGGAGGGATGTCCTGTTCCCCCAAGAGTCCCGGAGAGACAGCCACAAGGCAGCTAGTGCTGCCTGGGATGAGGTGGTGGCAGCTGTCAGCTTGGGGAGTGTGACCAGGAGGACTGACCTTCACCAGGCAGCATGAGTGAGTAGACACCAATGCCCCCCACTCCCCCCAAGGGAGCATTCACCCCCATCTCCCCATGCGACCACCAGCTCTTCCTCCACCCCATCAACCCCCCAACCCCTCCTTCACATCCCCTCTCCCACCATTGTGAACCATACGTTGGCTAACGATGCCCTCTCTGTGTCTCCACGGGAAAAGCTCTCCCATAACCGTCGGGAGATGGCCCAGACTGACGGAGCGGTGCCGGACATAAGAAACCTCACCTCCTTCGAGGAGCATGCCCTGGAGTGGCCAAGGACAGATCGGTCAGCCATGCGGAGGCTGGCAGATGCCACACAGGTGAGGAACCACCGGGCTCCACTTGTGGGACCTGTCAAACATGAGTAGTGATTGCCTGACTGACTGACCCATCCCTCCCATTGACCACATGCCCATTCTCCCACAGGTCCACCAGCCGGCGGCGCCAGCCCATCCCAAGCGGCACCATCTCCTGCCTCCGAGGAGACCACCTCGGAGGAGAGCTCCGAGGATGCCACCATAGTCGCGGCATAGCTGTCATCTCCACCATCCACCAGCGCAGAAACACATACTTCGGTGGGACATGTTAGTGGTCAGTCTTCTGGGGCACAATCTGGTGAGCACCACATTCTGATGATGCACACCAGGTGGAAACAGGAACCCTCAGGCAAGACAGCAGTCAGAGGGCTGCTAGATCCCAGGACCCAGCTGGATCCCAAGCTGCCAACCTGATGTTGAGCCTGTGGTACAGAGGTCATTCCGGAGCTGATGGAGACGATAAGGACCAACCTGGACATTCAGAGGGAGATGTCAGTGTCAGTCCAGCAGATCCATATCTGCTTGGAGGGATCCCAGAGGTTAGGGGAGCAGGAGATGGCACCGGCAATCAGTGGCACGAAGGCCAACACTGCTAGGGTGGCGAACGCATGGAGAGCCTGGTGCAGGACATCGGCACCATGAGTGAAGGTGTCCAAGGCATTGCGCAGTCAGTGACGGCCATGGCCGACTGCCTCGGCAGAATGTTCGACTTGCTGGGGGATGGCACCCAGTACCAGCTGACCTTGATGAGGTTCTGTGGGACATGTCCCGCTCTCAGATGGACATGGCCGAAGCGCTGCGAAGCTTGTACCAGTCACAGGTGGGCATGGCTTAAGCCATGGTTGTGCTTCCTCTGTGCCTGTCAACTTCCCAATCACTGAGGAGCATCACCGATGGCGCCAACACTATGGTGCAGACCATGGGGAAACACCAGGGTTGGCAGAGCCAAATGGTGCAGAGGCAGCCAGGCCTTGAACCAGCTGCCCCTCCGTTCCAAGGTGAACCCCAGGGCCCTATGGGCACCGATTGGGAGGGGGCGCTGGGTGCCAAACCAGACCTGTCCCATGGAGTGGCGATGGTGTTCAATCAGCTCCCCCGAATTCCACCCCTCTGATGAGGCTGCATCTCAAGGTCATCACAAGGGACAGGGTGACATGACTGTGCATGTACCGCCGACAAGTGCGCAGGGGCCCTCTGGCCTCAGAGCCCCCAGAGGATGCCCACCTGGGGCATCGAAGGCCTTGGACGAGGTAAGCAGCTGGCTGCCTCCACCTCAGATGTGCATACTAGGGACATACCAAAACGTAGTGGTAGAGCTAGGAGGGCAAAGCACGTTGAGGATCACTGAGGGCATCGGGGTGGGAGGTAGGTAGGGGGTGGGGAGGGGAGTGGGTGTTGGGATGTGGGCGGTGGGGGGGGGCGGCACCATCGGGAGTGGGGTTTGTACAACACATTAAACATCTTTTCGCACAATCATTATGATGCCTCTGTCACTTCCTTTCGCAATGCGGGCTGACCCCCAGTCCCTTTGTCCATCTCTCCAGGTACTCCCCCCCCCCTCCCCGTGGTGTTCACCCACCCTCCAGCCGTGGATATGTCCCCAGAGTTGTGTCCCACCCCCTGGGTGTTCGGATGTTGCGTGTGTGATGTTGCCTCCCGCAGTGTTCAAGCACAGTGTCCAGGCATCGGGGTGTGATTGGGATTCTAAGCAATGACTCCCACATGCTACATGGCCCGGCCACCTACAGGAGTCCACTTGGCATCTTAAAGTGCTCACTTAATCATGATTGGCAATTCCCTATTAGCAATAGCCTTCAGCTGCATGGCCTGACGTTCACGTTTTTCAAAAGGAGTACTAATCGGCGTCAGCGTGATCATATGTTGGGGAGGCCGCTGAATGACAGGAGGCTGTTGGATATGGGGTCGCTCTTGGTAATTGTATGGAAATGGAGCTTAAGTGGTGATAATTGGTTTCTTGCCATGCTACGGCGAGATCCCGATTTCGCCTCCTGGAGCAGGAGGTTGCATTGCAAACTGTTTGGTGCCTGGCACAGATCTCATTTTTGACTTGCTATTCACTGGCCTCGTTAAGCTTGAGCGAATCACGCCCTGTGCCTCTGCTGTGTGCATCACTGAAAACCACATTGTGTCTGCTGACAACTCTCAGAGAGGGTGAGGTGGGGAGGGGAGTTTGGAATTCAACTTGAGTATCCAGAATCTCACAGAAGGCTCATTTCTGGTCAATTAATTGCCTGATGGAGTTCTTACCAGCTGCCGCTATGCAAGGGTAATACAGTCAAATGGATACCAATTAGGTCCTGAGCCAGTCATGTGAAATTTGTGGGATACAGATGATGTAATTGCTAGGAAGAGCAAGGTCTGTCTGTAGCTTCACAATTTGAGTCTGACAAGACAGAAGTGTGCTGGATCTGCTCTTGAAAGGAACTCTCTCCAAAAGTCTCTTCCCAACTAAGCAAGTAAACCTGTTTTGTTAATGTTATTTATAAATGACATTTGGACTGTATTAGGCTGCTTAATTGGCGTCAGTAGCAGGTATTGATAGTAAGTTTAAGTTTTTCCTTGTGTTTGAAAACTGCTTAACTGATCATTGTAAAGCTATTTATTTGATGTTAATGTGCTTGATTCTGTGTTTAAATTAAAATTTGTCTTGACATAAAAGATACCTTTTGGTCAGAATCATCACTCCTGGGGTGAATTATCTTTTCCTCAGAGTTTTACAAACTTTAAAAATAGTTTGTGATTCTCATCCGGTATCCTAAAAAATGTTCGGGTCTGGTCCAGTATCTTAACAGTATGCACTGGTGCCAATGTCATTGCAAGATTTGGAATAAAACAACCATATATTTCACCATCCCGAAGAAGGACTTTAATTGTGCCACATGCTTAGGTGCCAGGATTTCTCTTATGCCTCTCACCTTATCTTCAAGTGTGTGTAGGCTGTTTGAGTCTACTTTGAAACCGAGGTAAGTGACCTCACCAGCTTGTAATGTGCACCTCTCATCATTGAGTTGGATCCCCGCATCTCCAAATCTTTTTAATACCTCTTCTAAACTTGCCAGCTGCTCCTCATCTGATGTTCCTGTCATTAGGACACCATTCAGGTAGACCACAACCTTTGGGATGCCTTGAAGGAGAAATTCCATTATGTGCTGGAATATCAACCAAACCAAGGAGATGCCAAAAGGCGACCTCGTGTATTGAAAAAGGCCTTAAGGCGTATTAATGGTTGCAAACTTTCAGGAACGTTCATCCAGTTTCAGTTGCAAGTACGCATGACTGAGGTTGAGTTTGGTGTATGTGTGGCCTCCCGTTAACTTTGCAAAATGTCTTCAGTTTGTGAAATTGGGTATTTGTCTACTTGGGCTGCCTGATTGATTGTAAGCTTGCAGACCCACATATCTAATGGAACAATCCGCTTTGATACAGGAATGATGGAGGCTGCTCATACTGAAAACCAGTTCTTCCAGGCATGTAAGATTGGCTTCCACATTTTGGTGCAGGCTTCAGGGACTGTCTTGCTCTAAAAAAACATGAGTGTTGAGCTTGGGTTAAGACTTCCTGAAAGAAGTAGTTTGAGATTTAAAAATTTCCAACCAGTTGAACTTGATTTGACACAACCAATCTCCGTTCATCAGACTTGGTCGATGGCCCTCGACAATGATCATAGGTAACTGGCCATCTTGTTGCTGATCTGACACTGGAGTCACTGTTGTTCCCAAATCTTTTAGGGTCTCCCCCATATATGTTGCCGAATTGGCTCTTGGCTCACTCAAGTCCAAAGACTGAACATCTCTTCGAAGATATTTAAACGTACGTTCACCCACAACTGTGGCCGACGCCACAGTGTTAGCCTCCAACATTAGTGGTCATTCCATTTACAAGGAGGGCTATTTCAATTAGGGCTATTTTGCTCACTCTCACCGCGTTCAATCTGTACGTTTCAAACTCCTCATCTGAATTCTTCTCCATTTTCTTCACTGGTGCAGTGGTTTGCTGCTCTTTTTTTGAATTGGTGTGTTTTGATGGGTACGGCAATGAAATACTAATACTAATCTTTACTGTCACAAGTAGGCTTACATTACACTGCAATGAAGTAACTGTGAAAAGTCCCCAGTCACCACATTTCGGCGCTTGTTCCGGTACACAAAGGGAGAATTCAGAATGTCCAAATTACGTAACAGCACGTCTTTCGGAACTTGTGGGAGGAAACCGGAGCACCTAGAGGAAACCCACGCAGACACAGGGAGAACGTGCAGACTCCACACAGACAGTGACCCAAGCCGGGAATCGAACCTTGGACCCTGGAGTTGTGAAGCAACAGTGCTACCCACTGTGCTACCGTGCCGCATATACAATGTGTCTGTGTATGGCCCTTCCTCCCTCACTGAAAACAAATGAACTCTCTGCGGCAATATGATTCCTGGGGGTGATCGCCCCCACGCTGATAAAAGTCATCCTGAATCCTGGGCTGATGGTGAGATCCATTTCCTGGGCACTGACTACGATCCTGTTCCTAGGATCGTGGTTGTGCAACCTCTGTGCCTGTCAACTTGACTGTGCACCTTGCAGCCATACCGCCCCACAACTGGTTCACCTCGCCCTCTTCCACACTTTAAAGCTGTGACACGCACATTCAGTCGCCGGGGCGATCTCAATCGCCCTGTCTAGCGTAATGTTCCTTTCAGCTAGAAGCTTCTTTTTCATACTGTTGTTAATACCGCATAGTACATGATCACAGAGCATGTCTCCCAGTGCTACACCAAACCGCAGTATTTGCCCATTGCCTGATTTTGGCAATGAAAGCGGAGATTGTCTTTCCTGGGACCCTGACAGCTGAATTGAATTTGAATTGCTATAGTAAGATTAAGGATCTGAGGTTGAAATGCTCCCTGACCAGCTTCACCAACTGGTCAAATTACCTCCTGTCAGGAGTCTCCGAGGATGCCAAATTTCCTATAAGGTTGTAGGTTGTTGGTCCACAAACTGTTAATAGGACAACTTTCTGTTTATCTTGCCCCATTATTTAATTTTTGTGAAGAATTTTGTGAATTTTGTTCAATATACTGGCTCCAGTCTTCAGCCCCCGATCGAATGGGTCTAACTTCCCAGCCATGAGCATTTTTCACTCGCTGTTCTCTGGCGTCGTCAACATTTTCCCACTCTGTGTTCGTCACAGAGGCATGTTAATCAAGACTGTGCAAAAATACATCAACTTTCATTTACGTAGCATCTTTGATACCGAGAATTGCCCAAGGCACTTCATAGTAAGTGTACAGAACCAATTTATGCTGCTGAGGGACAAGAGCCCCTACCTGTCAAAAAGAAACCGCTATGGACAAATAGACAGGTAAGGAGCAACATAATACTAAATGAAAAAAAGTATACAAGAATGCAACAAAACTAAATCACAGATCCCGGTGAATTGGAGAGACACAAAGAACAGCAAAGGGTGACAAAACAGATAGCCTGAGCTACAAAAAGGAAGTATAAAAGAAATGTGTAAGGGTTATGAAAATCAACGTAAAGCAACTATTACAATTATATTCTGAAAAAGAGGGTGCCTAAGAGTAATGTGGCCCCCTTAAATTACTGACTATAGTGACAATAAAAATGAAAAAGGAGGAAATGTTAAATCAGTTTTTGACATCAGTATTACAGTAGAGAAAGAGGATAGCATGCTTGACATCCCAAAGAAACTAACTTTGAATCAGAGTTGGGGTCTCACCAAAATTTAACATAAGCAAATTAACAGTGATGAAGAAAATAAAGAGTGACACACCACCAGGACAAGATGGTTTTCATCTGAAGGTTTATAACAAGTAGGTGAGAGAATTGCAGGTGTCCTAACTATGATCTTCCCGAGTTCTTTCAACCATTCCTTTTGATCAGAAAATTGCACATGTTACTCTGCTACTTAAGAAAGGTAAGAGATGGAAATCAAGGAATTATGGACCAGTTGGCCTAACATCTGTTGTCAGTAAATTACGAGACTCTAAACTTAAATTTGGAGTGACTGAACATTTTCAAAATGTCCCACTGATCAGAGAGAGCCAGCATGGATTTGTAACGGGTAGATTGTGCCCGACAAACCTGGTTTTATTTTAGAAGAGATGACTAAAGTAGTGAGCAAGCCAATGCCCATCGATATTGTATGCAAGAATTTTCCAGAAGGCATTTGATAAAGCACCTCATAAGGAAATGTGAGCTAAATTTGAAGCTCATGGAATTGGGGGTAAATTATTGATCTACCCATAACTAGATTAGCCGAGCAGCGGGAGAAGAGAGTGGAGATAACGGGCGGGTATTCTAATTGGTAGGATGGCATTAATAACTTACAACAGGAGCCTCAGTTACTCACTGTATTTAGTAATGACTTAGATGATAGGATTGCTAACCACATACCCAAATTGTCCACAAAGATAGTTGACACTCTCAGCAATTTTGATGGAAGCATAACACTACAAAGTGATATTAATAGATTAAGTAAATGTGTAAAACTGTGGTAAATGGGTTTCAACATAGCCAAGTGTGAGATTGGCTACTTTGGACCCAAAAAGGATATATCAGAGTACTTTCTAAATGGTGAGAAGATAGAAACAGCAGTGGTAAAAAATGACTTAGGGATCAATTTACATAAATCATTAAATATTATGGATAGATTTTTAAAAATGAAAATCCTAATGGAGCACTAGCCTTTGAATTGACAGTACAAGCAGTCAGAGGTCATGCCACGGCCATTCCAATGCATGGTGAGACTGCATCTGGAATAATGTGTTCCGTTATGGGCACTACACCTTAGGAAGGATATTTTGACCTCTAAGGAAGTGCAATGATGCTTCACTAGAACATTGTACCTCTTAAAGGGAGGTCATGGTCAATACCACTATAGTGTTCAATTGTTCTGTGTTTGATTATGTGAGTCTGGTAACAGATCTATGCTCACCATGCTTCATTGGGTAAGCCTGGGTGTAGACTCAGAGAAAATACTATAATTGGAGAAAAGCCTCAAAAATGGAGCTGAAACATAGAGTTGACATTTTAAAGCACTGAAAATAAAACCTGTTCACACAGATCTGAGAAAAATATATGTATAACAGCCAGCAGCGCAGTTCTAAGGATCTGGATGCAGTCCAGATCCTTTTTATTGCAATGGCCATGGCTAAGGCTGTGGCCAGCAGCAGGGCTGAAACCATCAGAGATGACAGTATGTTGTTAACTAATCTTCCTTCTCACTACCCACCTCGCCTTCATCCACAACTCCTTCTGATTTACAAATTGAACCTGCTGTAAGAATGCATCTGTTGCTTTCTCTCCTTCCCTCACCACAACCCTACCCTTGTGCCTTTCTCCTTTGAGATCCCCAAAACCTGCGACCTGGCCAAGCGGTGGTGCAGGAGCTAAAAACTTTCATTCTGTAAGCCCTGGTATCATTCTGGTAAATCTGAGCTCTACCTCCTCTAAGGCCCCTGTGGTTCAGTGCAGTAGTTTAGGTGGGTTCGGATGAAGACTGCACAACTGGGGCAGCATGATGGCCCAGTGGTTAGCACAGCTGCCTCACAGCGCCAGAGACTCGGGTTTAATTCCAGCCTTGGGTGACTGTGTGGAGTTTGCACTTCTCCCCGTGTCTGCGTGAGTTTCCTCAGGCCCAAACTGCCCAACCTTTCAACTCGGCAGTCAATCGAGTGAACCTATTCTGAACTGCTTCCAATGCAATTATATCCTTGCTCAATTAACAGGGGCTGTTTAGCACAGGGCTAAATCGCTGGCTTTGAAAGCAGACCAAGGCAGGCCAGCAGCACGGTTCAATTCCGTAACAGCCTCCCCGAACAGGTGCCGGAATGTGGCGACTAGGGGCTTTTCACAGTAACTTCATTTGAAGCCTACTTGTGACAATAAGCGATTTTCATTTCATTTCATTTCAAGACCAAAACGGCAGTCCAAATGCGGTCTAACCAACGCTCCAAACAACTGTAACAAACTTTTATATTCCATTCCCCTTGCAATAAATGACAACATTTCATTTGCCATCCTAATCACTTGCTGCAGTTGGCTGGACAGCTAGTTTGTGTAGCAGAGTGAGGCCAGCAGCAGGGGTTCAATTCCCTTACCAGCTGAGGTTATTCATAAAGGCCCTGCCTTCTCAATCTTTCCCCTCGCCTGCGGTGTGGTGATCCTCAGGTTAGATCACAACCGTCAGCTCGCCCTCTCAAAGGGGAAAGCAACCTATGGTCTATGGGGCTATGCCAACCTTACATCATTGCTAACCTTCTGTGATTCATGTACAAGGACACCCAGGTACCTCTGTACCACAGAATTCTGCGATCTCTCTCCATTTCAATAATACTTATTTTCTCACTGCAGTATTTGAAGAACACATGCACATTCCTTCTTACGCATACGATATGGGGTGGGGTTCCTTCGCCCCCTGTCCTTGCTGTGAAGAATTACAGAGACAATTAAGCCAAAGCAAGCAATAAACCTCTTCTGCCAAATATTCATTAACAGGGCACATTTTTAAGAGCCATGTTTTTACCTGTTGCCACACACTGGCGAGTTTTCACTCTTAATCCAAAAGAAATATCCGTAAGCAATATATTTCAGTACATTAACAGGATACCGGCTGGGTTTTATAGCTTCACCTGCTGCTTTTATTTGCATTACCTGCAGGTATCATCTTGCTAACAGAATAAAAGCAACGGGCAGCTGCTGCAGGGCCGAATTAACCCGACACATTCTGTGGACAAAAGTAGCCCTGCGCCCCGGCTCGATCCCACAAACATACGGATAAGTATTGTTAACTCTTTTACAATGAGGGTGAGCAGTAAAGGTGTCCAATACTTAACCGGCCTGTCATGAGTTGGCTCCTGGACGGGGTACAGATGGGCTGGATGTAGTAGTTCTCCAGTTTAACCCCCTGGGCGGCCAGCCTGTCCAGGGTCGGGGTGTGGATCTCGGAGCCATGGTAACCCACATCGTGGAAGCCCTGGTCGTCAGCCAGCATGAAGATGATGTGAGGCGGGGAGGGCTTGGCGCTGCCTGCCGGCGGCTCGCCGCGCCCGGCGTTGGCCGCCTCGGGTTCGAGCCAGTCCCAGGACAAGTAGCCGAAAGTCAGCAAGCTGGCCACCGAGAAGCCAGCCAGGGCGCCAATCATGACTGGGTGCCGGGGATCTTCCTCCTCAACGCACTCCGCTCAGGCATGAACAAGGCTCGGCTTTCCACAGCCGCTGGCAACAAGTGTGACAGACCCGCCGCTTCAGAGTCCTGGTTAAAATGTAATCCCGATGTGTTTTCTTTAGGGGGGGAAATATAGAAACAGTTACTTTCTCTCAAATAGAAGATGGGCAACATTCAGATGGAGCCTGCAGCCTGGTGTCGAGATCTTCCCCGGGCTTGTTCTCACCATCCTGGACTCAGAGAGTAAGGAGTGGGCTGAATGTGGTGGATGGAGATGCTGCTCCCTCTCTCTTATCTGTCTCCCTCTCTCTCTGTCTCTCTCCTTCTCTCTGTCTCTGTGTCTTTCTATCTCTGTTTCTCTCTCTCCGTCTCTCCCTGTCTGTCTCTGCCTCTCTATCTCTGTTTCTGTCTGTCTGGCTGTGTCCCTCTCTGTATCTGTCTCTCTCTGTATCTCTCGCTCTGTGTGTCTTTCTCTCTCTCTCTCTCTGTATCTCTGTCTCTCTCTATCCCTTTGTATCTCTGCCCCCCTCTCTCTATCCCTCTCTCGCTGTATCTCTATCCCTCTCCCTGTATCCCTGTCCCTCTCTCTCTATCCCTCTCGATGTATCTCTGTCCCTCTCTCTGTATCTCTGCCCCTCTCTATCCCTCTCCCTGTATCCCTGTCCCTCTCTCTCTATCCCTCGCTCTGTATCTGTCCCTCTCTCCCTGTATCCCTGTCCCTCTCTCTCTATCCCTCGCTGTATTTCTGTCCCTCTCTCTGTATCTCTGCCCCTCTCTATCCCTCTCTCTCTATCCCTCGCTCTGTATCTGTCCCTCTCTCGCTGTATCTCTGTCCCTTTCTCTCTATCCTTCTCTCTGTATCTCTGTCCCTCTCTATCTGTCACAGCATCTCTGCCTCTCTCTCGCTCTGTTTCTATCTCTCTCTCTCTGTGTCTGTGTGTGTGTCTCTCTGTATCTCTCGCTCTCTGTGTCTCTGTGTGTGTCTGTCGCTGTCTCTCTCTCTGTAACCCCGCGCTGTGTGTGTGTGTCTCTGTGCCTGTCTGCCTCTGTCTGTGTGTCAGTCACATGAAGCTGTGGATCCCGTTCTGTTTTTTGTCCAGCTGGCCCTGTGGGTTGGGCGTGTGGCCCCCTGCTCTCCACACCCACCTCTCCTCATTGCTCTCTCCACAAGGTCGGCAGCCTCCAGCTCACGGTGACCAGCTGGAGCTCGCCAGCACACCCAGTGTGGCGGTATCATCGCGATTGCAGCATCGCGCCTGTTCCGAGGCTCGGAGCCGGCGAGGGGGGGGGGGGGCCCAAAAAACCGTGTCCAACCCAAAAAACCGTGTCCAACCCTGCCCCGATGCTTTAATACCAATCAGATAAGATATAGGTTTTGCGGTATACCAGGAATGCCGATGCAGTCACATCTGTGCCACAAAGTACATGATCGCTTTTAATAAGTTGCAGAGTTGGGATTTGCGTTTCTTTCCAAGAATGCGGAAAGAAACGTGTTGCAATAGAAGACGAGAGGGGTGGACTCTGTGGAGGCGCAGAGTTTCTCAGGGACGTGATCCTTTAGACTGTTAGGGACGGCAGATATAACAGAGACAGAGTTCTGAAATTATTCATACACTGAATAAATGTAATATCCTATCCGAATGTGAATAAACGTCATGTTTTAATAGGCACTAGTATGGCCCCGTCAACTTTAATCCACCCCTCAAGAATTTGCGGTGAAAATTAAATATCTATTGAACTCACACATGCATTTATATCATCCCCCTGCTGCTGTAAGTACTAACCTGTCAAAATAAATAGCCTTCAAAACCTCTGTCAAAGTAACAGAGAAACTTGATGGGTATCTAATAAGTTTTGACACCAGAGAAGTCGAGAGCTTAATATCCGGATTAAGTCCATGGCTGGGCACATTTTGAGCCAATTCTCAATGAACCTCGGAGTTAAAGGGAATGGAAACATCATTCATAGTGGTCAATGAATGGATTCTTTTAAAATTGAATACCTGAGTACAGCTAATCTGATCAAAATGTGGATTCGAGTGATGAAACTTATTTCAATGTCAAAGGGGTGTTCCATCATTGCGAATTCTCCCCTGGATCCGATGGAGGAATATTTGACTTACCTCCAGATGCTATGTGTTGCTCACCTGTAATGATTTCTGGTTGTCCATCCCACTTTAATGCAACGAACAATGGGAGTTCTGTTTTGCATCTGTTATGTGGCGAATCCCTGGCTCAGCATCCACTGGTAACTGACATATTGAAATGATTGCTGCAATATCTTTAATATGCTCCTAAGGAAGAAAAAAAATCATAGAATCTCTACAGTGCAGAAGGAGGCCATTCAGTCCATCGAGTTTGCATGACCCATTTGAAAGACCACCCTACGCAGATCCATTCCCCGCCCTCGCCCTGTAACCCCACTTAACCTTTGGACACTAAGGGGTAATTTAGCACAGCCAATTCACCTAACTTGCATATCTTTGCACTGTGGGAGGAAACTGGAGCACCTGGAGGAAACCCACGCAGACAGTCACCAGAGGGCAGAATTGAACCCGGGTCCCTGAGGCAGTAGTGCGAACCACTGTGCCACCATGATGCCATGTTTTGCTTTGAAATCAAAGGGTAAAATTTTATTATTTCTAACTAACAGAATGTTCAAACAACAACAGATAAAACAGCGACGTAACGTTTACATTAAGAAAATAGGAACAGCAATTGAAAAAAAGATCAGGGTCCCTTTGGTTTGCCCTCTGCCATCCTGGTAGTCACATGGTACAAAGATAATGAAGTTGTTTATTAGTCATGGCAACCAACCTCTAGAATGTGATCATATTCCAGAAGATACTGATACAGGAGAATTGATTACATGAGACCACATAGCGACTGGTGGATGCAGCTGAGAAATCACACTGATGGAGCTGTGTGCTTTTCAGAGGTACAACTTTATCACCTAGAATCATAGAATTTACATGACAGAAGGAGACCATTCAATCAATTTTGTCCATTCTAATACTAACTCTCCAACTGGAACTGTCAACTGCAAAGAATTTCAAATGGGTTGGCACACCAGGGTAAACCCATGAGGATAAAATAAAAAAAATTAAAAATACATGTGTTTTGTCACTCAAATCCAGAAATTACTGGTACGTGACACCAGCATAATTTACTAATTTGCCTACTTCATGTCAGTGCCCTGAGTTTTCATGTTATGTACTAACCTAAACGTGACATTTGATGGTCTTTGGACATTAACCCACTCTCCTTTAAATCTGCTGTCATCACTCCACTCCTCAAAAAAACAACCCTTTTCTCCACCATCCGTGCAAACCACCATCCCGACTCCAACTTAGTTTTCCTTTCCAACGTCCTAGAACATGGTACTGCCTCTCAAATGCATGCCTGTCTTTCCAGGAACTCAATGTAAATCCCTCCAATCAGGTTTCCACTCCTTCCACAGCACCCAAATGGAATCTATCAATTGCAAGCAGGGGATATGAAAAATAATTTGAATGGCTATCAAAAGTTTTCATAACTACAATAGGAAGAGAGTGACCAAGGAGAATGTGAGCCCATTAAAGACAGGTGCAGATGACATTCTGACCAACTATAAGTTTATGATTGATCTCTTCAATGAATACACCACACTAGTTTCACAGTAGAGGATGAGAACAAAGCATCAACAAGGTACAAGGGAAGCTAAAAGTATATCAGAGGGATGATCTTATTGCATTTAATATAAGTTTAAAAAATAGTCATGAAGGATATAAATATAGACAAAACTTCAGTTCCAGAGTGTTTTGATGCCAGGGTATTAAAAAAACCACAAGAGGAAATTGCAGGTGTATTAGTCATAATATTCCACCTCTTTCAATGTCAGATTTGTGCTGTTAAATTGGAAAGTTGTAAATGTTACCCCATTATTAATGAGGAAGGAATGATGACATCTGGAAACTACAGGGACACACCTATTGGTAAAACATCCCCTGTAGGAAATGAGCTGAACTCTGTCATCAAGGACTGAACGATTGAGCAGAGCACTTGAGTAAGTATCAACTGATGAGACTTAACATGGATTTGTGATGGACATATCATAGCTGACTAATTCAGTTGAACTTTTAGCATGGATGTAGAGAAGGCATCTCTACATTTGGGGAGATCAAATATAAGTTAATTACTAATGAACCCAATAATGAATTTAAGAGAATGTCTTTACCTAAGAGTGGTTAGAATGTGAATTGTGCCACCACAAGTTATAGTTGAGACAACCAGTATAGGTAAAACTTTAAAGAAAGTATAAGCATTTAAAGATTGGCATAATTTAATAAACTCCCAAAGCTTTTAAAAATGATTCACCAGAATGATAAGGCTTAAAAGAGTTCAATTATGAGGATCCATTGCGTGAACTTAACTAATATTACCTTAAGTTTAGAAGGTTCAGGAGTGATCTCATAAGGTGTATAAAAGGATTTGATCAAACATATTTCCCCTAATGGGAGTATCGAAAACAAGGGACTACATCTAAAATGGTAGCTCAGTCATTTAAAAATAAGATCAGAAAGCATTTTACCCCCCAGAAAAGACTGAGATTTGTGTCTGATGAGGTTTTCAAGATGATTGTTCATATAAATGCCTATCTAGGGATATGAATCAAAGGCAGGTAAATGGGGATGAGATAGGATTTAGGATTTTGTTTGTTGTCACGTGTACCGAGGTACAGTGAAAAGTATTTTTCTGCAAGCAGCTCAATAGATCATTAAGTACATGAAAAGAAAAGAAAATACATAATAGGGCAACACAAGGTACACAATGTAACTACATAACAACGGCATCGGGTGAAGCATACAGGGGTGTCGTGTTAACGAGGTCAGTCCATAAGAGGGCCGTTTAGGAGTCTGGTAACAGCGGGGAAGAAGCTGTTTTTGAGTCTGTTTGTCTCAGACTTTTGTATCTCCTGCCCGATGGAAGAAGTTGGAGGAGTGAGTAAGCTGGGTGGGAGGGGTCTTTGATTATGCTGCCCGCTTTCCCCAGGCAGCGGGAGGTGTAGATGGAGTCAATGGATGGAGGCAGGTTCGTGTGATGGACTGGGCTGTGTTCACGACTCTCTGAAGTTTCTACAGATCAGCCATGATTTGATTGAATGATGGTGCAGGCTTGTGGGGCTAAGTGGCCTGTCTCTGTTCCTATGTTCTGTCTAAAACTGTTTTTTGCAGTAGAAATAACACTAAGGCTAACAGTGCTTCCCTAATGAACATGTCAATTGGACAGCAACTTCTAGCGACTGCACATGCATAGTTAAATCTTTAACTCAGGAATATTTAATCCGAGAAGCCCTACTCTTCAAAAGATCATGAAACTCACTGAAATGGTGCTGTACTCACCTGTATATATACTAACTGTAGTGATCTCTGTATATACATGCTCCATGTATGTAAAACTAGTGAAGTCAATTCAACACTAGGGGCGGGATTCTGTGATCCTCAGGCTAAGTGTTGACGCTGTCGTAAACGCCGTCGAGAAACACGACGGCGTCAACATGGCTTCAGGAGCAGACATTCTGACCCCTGCAGGAGGCCAGCATGGCACTGGAGCTAGCCACGCCGCTCCAGCTGTCGATCCCCGGCGTCAGATGGGCGTCGCAGGTCTGCGCATGCGCAGTGGGACCGGCGCAATTGCCGCACATGCGCAGTGGCTCCCTTCTCCGTGCTGGCCCTGACACAACATGGCGTAGGGCTACAGGGACCGGCGGGGAACAAAAGAGGCTCCCAGCCCGAGAGGCTGGCCCGCCGATTGGTAGGCCCTGATCGCGGGCCAAGCTTCAGCGGAGGCCCCCCTGGGGTCAGACCCCCCTCCAACCCCCCCACCAGGCTGCCTCCAGAAGCATCCACGCCAAGGTCCCGCCGGTGTGAACGGCACCGGCAGGACTCGGCTTTTTTGGCGTGGATGGGCCGAGAATCGCCGGGGGTGGGGGGGGGGGGGGCCCGTAGAGCGGCCCCCAACCGGCGCCGCTCTGGCGCCAATGGCGCTGATTCTCCGGCGATTCTGCAGACTGGCGTCGGGGCGGTGGGACGCGATTCGCACCGGTCCCGGTGATTCTCCGGTCCGGCCCCGGGGTGAGAGAATCCTGCCCTAGATGTCTCACTATCAGGTCTATTAAGAAGGACTTTTCCGCTCTTTCTGAGAGTGTGCTTCAGGAGAGTGAACAGACAAGACATAGAATAGCTAGAGGGAGAGAAGTTATAAGTTATTTAATTATTACATTGTATAGTTAGTTAGTTATCTTTGCTATATTTTATTTCTTTACTAGTTGAGTATTAAGTAAAAAGGACACACCAGTATTATTTATATTACTCAATAAATTAATTTATCTTTTTAAGAAGACTATTGTTCATTTCATCAACTCGGCTGATTCAAAAGAGTAATATACTATATTACACAAGGTAATATAACACTAACCTCGTCAGATAAATTTGAAATTCTCCATCCCAGTGTGGATGAACATTTAACTATTTGAATCATCTTAATTACTGCCAAACAACACAGAAAATTAACTTTAAAAAGTGTAGAGGCTCATTCCTTCAGATTTTACAAAATTCCTAGAGTTAAAAAAGGGAAATAGCTTTAAACACTCTCATTTGAATATAAGAGCAGGCTTTGTCCCAAGCTAAGTACATTCCAGTACAGTACAGAAAACTGGAACACTCTGTACCTGCATTGATATATTTGTTGCAAAATAAACACCTGTTTATTTTTAATTAACAGACTTTTTAAAAATTGAGCCAAAAATCTCCCCAGCAACAAGGCTCCTAAAAAAAAAAAAAGGGAAGCCAACTTTATCTAGCAGCTAGAGTCTGAGTTTTAAAAAAGTTACTGTCTTTAAGCAGAAACACATTTAAAATGGCAAATGTAAGATGAAAAATGCGCTATGGACAGCAAATTAAAAGTGACCCAGATAGTGGACAATTCTGCTGAAGACAACAATAAAACCCAAAGAAAGAGGGCAACTCTGCTGAGTGCAACAAGAGACCCAGAGGGAGGGCAGCTCCACTGAAGGCAACTAGAGACACCAGAGGGTGGGCAACAAAAGACCCGAGAAAGGGCAAGGTGAGAAGAACCCATAGGGAGGGCAACAAGACACCCCAGAAAGGGGGCAGAAAGAAAGTAAACAGTTGAAAGAGCAGGTGATTATCCTTCAAGATCGAATGCAAAGGAATGCATAAACATACAGCAACTTGAAGAAATTAAGACTTTCTTAAACGGCAGAAAGGAATTCGAGCACTCTACTGAATTACAGGAAAACTCAAGGTGAAGCGAGCGAGCTTTGCAAAGAAAATGTAAACCTGTTGAAAGACCTTCACATGCTACACAAATTCTTTAGGTCAAGGTTAATTCCTCTGCAAGATTACAAAGAGAAGAAATATGAGTTTCATGTCACTCTGGACAAACTAACAAACCTGTTGGCAGAGAAGATTCAGCAATGTTCTATATACCAGGAGGGGGTCAATAACTACAGGAAACAGACCGAAGAGCTAACAAAGCAGTTGAATGAAAGATAGGAGGCATTGGAAGGAAAAGCCATTGAACTTTCCAAGTTGCAAGTGGGTAATGAAGCCAAGAGCAGAACAATTACTGAAACAAGTTCAGAGTTTGTCGGAGATGGACCTGGCCAACAGCGAAACTAAAATGACAGACAAAGACAAACCTCTTTTGCAGACACAGAAGGAGAAGACAGAAATGAGATTTGAATATGTACATCCGAAACTGAAGCACAAGGACCGAGAAGAAGAAAAAGTTCAGCTGAATGAACAGATTTGTAAAATTGCACCAAGCTTGAAAGTAAAACATCAAACAAATATTTGGTTGTCATTGTGAAACAAGTAGAAATGATGATTCCACTTGCAAAATGTCCAGCAAAAGCATGGTGGACAGCACGGAAAAAGAAAATTCAACCCACTCTAGGAATGAACCCAGTCCACATTCCCCTTGCAAGGAATGGATCAAACCCACAAAGTCCGAATAAAAGCAGACAAGTTGTTAATAAAGAGAAATGCAACTCAGAGGAGCACAAAAAGTGAATCAAATGGAGGTAGCAAAGTACCCAAAACACAGAATACTGCTACCAATCTTCCAAGCATGACAGACCAAGATGCAGAAGAACTTTCAAGCATCAAGACCGTCTGAATTTATAAAGTGAGAGACTTGAGAGATGGGAGAGCAGGGATAGCAAGTAAAAGTTGTTATAATACTCCGTAGAAGGGAGAAACGTTTATTTTAGAGAAGAAAGGGGGATGTTGTATTATGTGACTGCAAGCATTGTAATGTAAAGGTGCTCGGCAGAGCAAGGATTAACTTGGGACTGGAGAATGATGCTGCCCATGGGAGGATGCACAGGGTCCCATGGTAAAAGACTCTGGGAGAACAGTGTAGTAAACAGGACAGCCTAGAAACAGAACTTTGTAACTAAACAGCCTAACTGCATGGAGGTGGATAATAATCTGAGAACTGTAAATAATTAAAGACCACCAAAGGGTTCATGTTTCAAGTTCTCTTCATTGAAACACCTCTGCAGCAGTGAGACACCATATTAGAACTGAAGGAAGCTCTAACTATTTAGCCTTTCAAAACCTTTCATAATCTTAAAAAAAAGCGGTTAAATCCTCGAAATAGTCTGATCCATTGAAAAGGACGCTTTTCTTCACAACTTAGACTTTTCACGCCAGAGGTGTACTGCCTGGCTTTTGAGTAAGGAAAAGAAATGGGTCCTTTACGCACACTGGAAGCAGGAATGATGCCATGTGTATATACAGAAAATGGGCATAACACTGTTGGAACCCTCCCACTGAGAGACTGTTTTGCTCTGAGACAACCTGTGCCAGTGCCAGCACCGAAATTGCATATTTTATTTCCCTGCGTGTGGAGCCAGGAGAAGCAGGAATGCTCCTTTAAACTCCACATTGAAACCCCACTCTCATTACTGCAACTCCCGATCTTCCTCAATCGTTGCCGTCGTTTCTCACCTCATTCTTTTCCATATTCCCATATCCTGTCTTGATCCGATGCCCTGCTCCCATTCCCTCACCCTGATTCCTGGCCTCAAGCCCTGGCCCACAATCAACCCCAGAACTGACCGTGCCCCTTGTGCCCGCTAACCTGAAGGCTGCTGTGATGCTAGCAACAGTCTGATTCTGCACAGGAGGTTCTGCTGCTTCACAATCTCCATTGGAATAAGCCTAAGGACTGATGTTCAGACACAGTGAATGGACCTGGTTTCTAAATGTTTCCCACTTGAATTCCTTGGCTACCACTCCTAATGCAGATGGCAGCTTTAGCATAATTGAATTATATGAATATAGTCATGGCATATGAATATAGTATAATACAGTAGTTAGCACTGCTGTCTCACAGCGGGTTCGATTCTGACCTTGGGTGACTGTCTGTGTGGAGTTTGTTTGTTCGCCCCGGGTGTGCGTCGGTTTCCTCCGGGTGCTCTGGATTCTCCCACAGTCCAATGATGTGTGGTTTAGGTGTATTGGCCATGATAAATTGCCCCTTAGTGTCCAAAGATGTGCAAGTTAGGTGGGGTTATGGGGATAGGGCCGGGGAGTGGGACTAGGTAGGGTGCTCTTTCACAGGGTCGGTGGAGACTTGATGGGCCAAATGGACTCCTTCTGCACTGTATGATTTCTATGAAATAATAATAATACATTTAGGGTGAGAATTTTGGCTCTGTAATGCCACTGAAGCCAGAATAGCAAGCGCACTGCTTCTGGTCACTTATGGCAGGGCATACGTGACACCCCAGGCTGGATAGGGCAGCAGCACAGCTGTGCGTAGGTTAGTTTGAAACCTGTTATTTGTGGGTCCACTGCACACATGCACAACTCATTCACAAATGAAACTGCTCTCAGTTTTAAGAGGAACCTCCAGAAACACTGTTCAAAGAGCCAGCCTTTCAGCAAAGGTGACTTACATTCACTTCTGCTGTTCCACATTCTCTGGCACTACTGGGGAATATTTTTGGAGATGTTGTGGAGAGTTGCTGGATTTAAAGAACAAAGAACAAAGAAAATTACAGCACAGGAACAGGCCTTTCGGCCCTCTCAGCCTGCGACAATCCAGATCCTTTATCTAAACCTGTCGCCTATTTTCCAAGGATCTACTTCCCTCTGTTCCCCGCCCGTTCATATATCAGTCTAGATGCATCTTGAATGATGCTATCGTGCCCGCCTCTACCACCTCCGCTGGCAAAGCATTCCAGGCACCCACCACCCTCTGCGTAAAAAATATTTCACGCACATCTCCCTTAAACTTTCCCCCTCTCACCTTGAAATCGTGACCCCTTGTAATTGACACCCCCACTCTTAGAACATAGAACATTACAGTGCAGTACAGGCCCTTCGGCCCTCGATGTTGCGCCGACCTGTGAAACCACTCTAAAGCCCATCTACACTATTCCCTTATCGTCCATATGTCTATCCAATGGCCATTTGAATGCCCTTAGTGTTGGCGAGTCCACTACTGTTGCAGGCAGGGCATTCCACGCCCTTACTACTCTCTGAGTAAAGAACCTACCTCTGACATCTGTCCTATATCTATCTCCCCTCAATTTAAAGCTATGTCCCCTCGTGCTAGACATCACCATCTGAGGAAAAAGGCTCTCACTGTCCACCCTATCCAATCCTCTGATCATCTTGTATGCCTCAATTAAGTCACCTCTTAACCTTCTTCTCTGTAACGAAAACAGCCTCAAGTCCCTCAGCCTTTCCTCATAAGATCTTCCCTCCATACCAGGCAACATTCTGGTAAATCTCCTCTGCACCCTTTCCAATGCTTCCACATCCTTCCTATAATGCGGCGACCAGAATTGCACGCAATACTCCAAATGCGGCCGCACCAGAGTTTTGTACAGCTGCAACATGACCTCATGGCTCCGAAACTCAATCCCTCTACCAATAAAAGCTAACACACCATACGCCTTCTTAACAACCCTCTCAACCTGGGTGGCAACTTTCAGGGATCTTTGTACATGGACACCGAGATCTCTCTGCTCATCCACACTGCCAAGAATCTTACCATTAGCCCAGTACTCTGTCTTCCTGTTATTCCTTCCAAAATGAATCACCTCACACTTTTCTGCATTAAACTCCATTTGCCACCTCTCAGCCCAGCGCTGCAGCTTATCTATGTCCCCCTGTAACTTGTAACATCCTTCCACACTGTCCACAACTCCACCGACTTTAGTGTCATCTGCAAATTTACTCACCCATCCTTCTGTGCCCTCCTCCAGGTCATTTATAAAAATGACAAACAGCAGTGGCCCCAAAACAGATCCTTGTGGTACACCACTAGTTACTGGACTCCAGTCTGAACATTTCCCATCAACCACCACCCTTTGTGTTCTTCCAGCTAGCCAATTTCTGATCCAAACTGCTAAATCACCCTGAATCCGTATTTTCTGCAGTAGCCTACCATGGAGAACCTTATCAAACGCTTTACTGAAATCCATGTACACCACATCAACTGCCTTACCCTCATCCACCTGTTTGGTCACCTTCTCAAAGAACTAAATAAGGTTTGTGAGGCACGACCTACCCTTCACAAAACCATGTTGACTATCTCGAATCAAATTATTCCTTTCCAGATGATTATACATCCTATCTCTTATAAACCTTTCCAAGATTTTGCCCACAATAGAAGTAAGGCTCACTGGTCTATAGTTACCGGGGTTGTCTCTACTCCCCCTCTTGAACAAGGGAACAACATTTGCTATCCTCCAGTCTTCTGGCACTATTCCTGTAGACAAAGATGACTTAAAGATCAAAGCCAAAGGCTCAGCAATCTCCTCCCTAGCTTCCCAGAGAATCCTAGGATAAATCCCATCCGGCCCAGGGGACTTATCTATTTTCACACTTTCCAGAATTGCTAACACCTCCTCCTTATGAACCTCCAGCCCTTCTAGTCTAGTAGCCTGAATCTCCGTATTCTCCTCGACAACATTGTCTTTTTCCTGTGTGAATACTGACGAAAAATATTCATTTAGCACCTCGCCTATCTCCTCGGACTCCAAGCACAACTTCCCACTACTGTCCTTGACTGGCCCTACTCTTACCCTAGTCATTCGTTTATTCCTGACATATCTATAGAAAGCTTTAGGGTTATCCTTGATCCTACCTGCCAAAGACTTCTCATGTCCCCTCCTGGCTCTTCTTAGTTCTCTCTTTAGGTCCTTCCTAGCTAACTTGTAACTCTCGAGCACCCTAACTGAACCTTCATGTCTCATCTTTACATAAGCCTCCTTCTTCCTCTTGACAAGTGTTTCGACTGCTTTAGTAAACCACAGTTCCCTTGCTCGACCACTTCCTCCCTGCCTGACAGGTACATACTTATCAAGGACACGCAGTAGCTGTTCCTTGAACAAGCTCCACATTTCCATTGTGCCCATCCCCTGCAGTTTTCCTCTCCATCCGATGCATCCTAAGTCTTGCCTCATCGCATCATAATTGCCTTTCCCCCAGATATAACTCTTGCCCTGCGGTATATACCTATCCCTTTCCATCACTAAAGTAAACTTAATCGAATTGCGGTCACTATCACCAAAGTGCTCACCTACCTCCAAATCTAACACCTGAACTGGTTCATTACCCAGTACCAAATCCAATATGGCCTTGCCTCTCGTTGGCCTATCTACATACTGTGTCAGGAAACCCTCCTGCACACATTGGACAAAAACAGACCCATCTAAAGTACTCGAACTATCGCGTTTCCAGTCAATATTTGGAAAGTTAAAGTCCCCCATAACAACTACCTGTTTATTTCGCTCCTATCCAGAATCATCTTTGCAATCCTTTCCTCTACATCTCTGGACCTCTCCTTTCCTGTTTCTAACCTCAGCCCATACTACCTCAGTAGACGAGTCCTCACCAAACGTCCTTTCTGCCACCGTAATACTGTCCTTGACTAACAATGCCACCCCTCCCCCTCTTTTACCACCTTCCCTGAGCTTACTGAAATATCTAAACCTCGGCACCTGCAACAACCATTCCTGTCCCTGCTCTATCCATGTCTCCGAAATGGCCACAACATCGAAGTCCCAGGTACCAACCCATGCCGCAAGTTCACCCACCTTATTCCGGATGCTCATTGCATTGAAGAAGACACACTTTAAACCACCTTCTTGCCTGCCGGTACACTCCTGCAACTTTGAAACCTTATTCATGACCACACTACTCTCAACCTCCTGTATACTAGAGCTACAATTCAGGTTCCCAAGCCCCTGCTGAACTAGTTTAAACCCTCCCGAAGAGCATTAGCAAATTTCCCCCCCAGGATATTGGTACCCCTCTGGTCCAGGTGTAGACCATCCCGTTTGTAAAGGTCCCACCGACCCCAGAATGAGCCCCAATTATCCAGAAATCTGAAACCCTCCCTCCTGCACCATCCCTGTAGCCACGTGTTCAACTCCTCTCTCTCCCTATTCCTCGTCTCACTATCACGTGGCACGGGTAACAAGCCAGAGATAGTAACTCTGTTTGTCCTAGATCTAAGTTTCCACCCTAGCTCCCTGAATTCCTGCCTTACATCCCTATCCCTTTTCCTACCTATGTTGTTGGTACCTATGTGGACCACAACTTGGGGCTGCTCCCCCTCCCCCTTAAGGATCCCGAAAACACGATCCGAGACATCACGCACCCTGGCACCTGGGAGGCAACACACCAAACCGCGAGTGTCTCTCGTTCCCACAGAATCTCCTATCTATCCCCCTAACTATGGAGTCTCCAATGACTAATGCTCTACTCCTCTCCCCCCTTCCCTTCTGAGCAACAGGGACAGACTCTGTGCCAGAGACCTGTACCCCATGGTTTACCCCTAGGACGTCCCCCCCCAACAGCATCCAAAGCGGTATACTTGTTACTAAGGGGAACGACCACAGGGGATCCCTGTACTGACTGCTTCCTCCCAGCCCCTCTCACCGTCACCCATCTATCTTTATTCTTCGGAGTAACTACATCCCTGAAGCTTCTATCTATGACCACCTCTGCCTCCCGAATGATCCGAAGTTCATCCAGCTCCAGCTCCAGTTCCCTAATGCGGTTTCTGAGGAGCTGGAGATGGGTGCACTTCCCACAGATGAAATCAGCAGGGACACTGATGGCATCCCTCACCTCAAACATTCTGCAGGAGGAACATTGCACTACCTTCCCTGCCATCCCCTCTAGATACAAAAAAAAAGAAAGAAAGAACTTACCTGTTATTCACTCCCCTTGTCAGCAAGCACTCACACAGCAACCTCTGTGCCCCGCACGATAACACCTGAGGGAAAATAAAAGAAAAAACTACTTACCAGTCACCAGCCAGTCCTTACCGGCAGGCTGTGATGTCACGGTTCAACTTCTTTCGACTTCTACCTGCCCTCGAGCCTTCCTCTTGATCTTTACAGCAGTTGGGTTTTTTTTGGTTAGAGGAGGGGGTAGGGAGGGAAACACTGAAGAAGTGTTTTGGGTTTAAGTGTCACTTGACAACAGCTCCTGCACAAACCACCTTCAAGTTAGGGTGGGCACACGGACGTATGCAAATTTTCCCCGCAACATCTAATCAGCAGCTCCGCTCTACTGCCCTCTGCTGGATGCTTGTCTTCACTTGAACAGCTATGGTCTCTTGCTGAGGTACTCCTTCAAGTTAGGGTGAGCACACGGACGTAACCAAATTTCCCCTGCAACAGCCAATCAGCAGCTCGGCTCTACTGCCCTCTGCTGGATGAGTCCTTGGAAAAAGCTTGTTGCTATCCACCCTGTCCATACCTCTCATAATTTTGTAGACCTCAATCAGGTCCCCCCTCAACCTCCTTCTTTCCAACGAAAACAATCCTAATCTACTCAACCTTTCTTCACAGCTAGCACCTTCCATACCAGGCAACATCCTGGTGAACCTCCTCTGCACCCTCTAAAGCATCCACATCGTTCTGGTAATGTGGCGACCAGAACTGCACGCAGTATTCCAAATGTGGCCTAACCAAAGTCATATACAACTGTAACATGACCTGCCGACTCTTGTACTCAATACCACGTCCAATGAAGGCAAGCATGCTGTATGCCTTCTTGACCACTCTATTGACCTGCGTTGCCACCTTCAGGGTACAATGGACCTGAACTCCCAGATCTCTCTGTACATCAATTTTCCCCAGGACTCTTCCATTGACCGTATAGTCCGCTCTTGAATTAGATCTTCCAAAATGCATCACCTCGCATTTGCCTGGATTGAACTCCATCTGCCATTTCTCTGCCCAACTCTCCAATCTATCTATATTTTGCTGTAAGCAAAGACCATTTCCTTTTTGACAGGGAGTGTTGCTGAATCCACACAGGGAGGGCAAAGGAGTAGGTGAACTTGTCCACAAAAAGGCTGTTATAGGTATGGGGGTTGTAGTTACATTCCTCTCCACCTGTAAGATGACTGAGATATGGAGCAGAGGCTGTGAAGAGGGAAGCTCAATGAGTAGGGAGGCAGAGGGAGGTGAAGAGGAGTCACGGGGCAGCCTTCACTCCAGACTGTCCATGAGCACCTACTCAGACCACATTTCCTTAAGGATAGCATCCCTTCACCACCATTACTTCATCATATCCCACCTTCCCATTCATGTGTAACATCCCTTCACATGTCCTCTTCACCAAAATCCTGTAAGAAATATCACCAATAAAAATTGTCAGTAATGTCTTTATCAAACACATCCATTTACACTGTAAATATGAATATTCACTCTTGTGCATTCCTTTAGTGCCTGTCTTGTGAGTGGCTCTGCCTGGTTTAGTGCTTCTAAGTAGTGGTACCCCAGTGGCTGCAGTATGGCTGGTGCCTTTCACTAGGGGTGGCTGCAAATGGTTTTACAGAACAATCCTGTGGAGCTCTGGCCCTGGGAAGGTTGGCATTGCATTGTAATACTTCAGCAAGGGTGGCGGTAGCCTGGTTTGGCTCGCTGAGAGGCACCAGCAAAAGCATTGGCGGAGTGGCATGGAAACACAATGTAGTCATCCTGAGAGGACACCTGATTTGTGCTCATTGACCCACTGTCATTCACCCTGGGTGGGTGCCTGAGCTCTGCTAGTAATCTGTGAAGGACAGATTGCTGGACTGCAGTAAGAGTCTGCAAGCCCCTGTGAGTACTGAGATCTGAGCCTACATTGCAACAAGTATGGAGCTTCATGAGCCTAAGCTTCCATGCCAGTTCTAAGACATTCATAGAATCCCTCCAGTGCAGAAGAATGCCATTTGCCATCTCTTCAACCCTCCAAAAGAGCACTCTACTTAGGCCCACTTAAGTTGGGATTGTGTTCTCCAGGCTTCTCACATGATCTACCTGTTGCTTTACTGTCTTGCCACCCAAGTGCACTACATATGAAACTGGCCCTAACTTGGACACAATCTGGCCTGGTAACCATAGTGGTCCTGAGGCAAAGTTTCTGACAAGGACCAGGTCACCTACTTGGAAATATCTGCCCCATTTTTGTGAAGTGTGGAGTTTCCTCTGGGAGGCATGCAATGCCTACACCCAACCCGCCAAATTTCAGAAGACCAAGTCTAACTGAGTCCTTAACCGAAGGCCTATCAATACACCTGCTGGTGTGACGCCCGTGGTAGCATGGGGAGTAGCATTGCAGGACAAAAGAAAGTTGGCCAATCTAAGCCGTGGTAGTAGGTTGGACTGCTTCTTCATAGCTACCTAGAAAGTTTTCACAGCTCTCTCTGCTAACGTGCTTGGGACAGGGTGATAGGAGGCTGTCCTGGTATGGCAACTGCCATTCGTTCTAACAAAATGCTGAAAGTTACCACCAGTGAAGGGGGTGCCACTATCACTTTGGGGAGGCCATGTGTAGCAAACGCCCGCTGTTAGGTCTCCACTGTGGCTGCCGATGATGTTGTTCCCATCTCTGGAATCTCCAACCACTTTAAATGGGTCTCAGCCAAAACAAAGAGCATCTTGCCAATGAAAGGACCAGTGAAGTCAACATGTAGCCTCGTCCATGGGTGTCCAGGCCACTCACAAGTCTGGAGGTTGGGTGTGGGGGACAGTGCCTGCTGTGTCTGGCAAGGGCAGTACTGGCGCACCATGCTTTCAATATCCTTGTCTATGCCAAGCCACCAGATATAGCTAGACACAAGCATCTTCATCTTTGTCTGGCCCCGATAGGCACTGTGTGATCTTGCAACAAGGGCTCTCAGGTTAGAGGTGGTACTACCACTTGGGACCCCCAATGTATGACTCCATTTCAAAACTGAGTTCATCCTTATGAGTGAGGTACAATCTTAATTGGTCAGATTTGCAGTGGTGCCACCCGGTCAAAATCATGTGATAACCTTGGACAGGACTGAGTTCTGATGTGTCCAATTCTTTATGTGGCTGACCGAACCAGGCAAAGTGGCTGAAGAGTTCAATTCGAAACAATTTCTTGACGTACCGGCAGGGGTCCTATGTTCGCTGGAAGCGGGAGCCGACTCAATGCATCAACATTCAAAATCACTGTACCTGGCCTATGCAGAAATTGTCGTCATAGGCGGCCAGCAATGAGGCCCACCATTGTACTCTAGCAGAGATGATTGGGGGTATCGGCGTATCACCATGAATGGGCCCAAGAAAAAGCTTGTGGTCCGTTATGATTGTAAAACGTTGGCAGTAAACACATTGTTGAAATTTCTTGACGGCGTAGATTACGGCAAGGCCTTTTTTTTTTTCAATTTGTGCATATTTACGCTCAGCATCAGAAAGCGTTTGTGAGGCAAAGGCAATTGGCCTCTCTGATCCATCCTCCATTGTATGAGATGGAACTGCTCCCATCCAATAAGGTGAAGCATCGCAGATCACAATGATGGATTTTCTCGGATCAAAATGAACCAGTAGGCTCGAAGATTGCAAGACCTGATTTACATGTTGGAAGACTTGCTCCTGTGGCTTCTTCAAATGCCATCGTTGGTTTTTCTTCAAGAGCATATGCAATGGCGCCTCTGTCATTGCGAGATTGGGAATAAAATAACCATAATAGTTCGCCATCCCTAAGAAGTACTTTAATTCTGCAGCATTCTTAGGTGCCAGGACTTCTCTTATGGCCCTCACCTTGTCTTCAAGTAGGTGTGGGCAGTTTTGGTCTACTAGGTAAGCGGCGCCACTAACTTGGAAAGTGCACTTCCCATGCTTGAGTCGGATTCCCACAACTTGGAATCATCTCAGTACCTCTTCTAAACTTGCTAGCTGTTCCTCATGTGATGTTCCTGTTATTTGGACATCATTCAGATAGACCACAACCTTTGGGATGCCTTAAAGGAGATTTTCCAGTATGCGCTGAAATATCACACAGGCCTGGGAGATGCCAAGAATGCATGACTGAGGTCGAGTTTGGTGTATGTGAGACCCGCCACCATCTTCGCATAAAGGTCTTCAATTCATGGAATTTTGTATTCATCTACTTGGGCTGCCTGGTTGATTGTAAGCTTGTACTCCCCACTTATCCTAAGGAACGGTCTAGCTTTAATGAAGGAACAATCAGGACTGCCCACACTGAAACTGCATGGGTGTGATGATTCCCAGTTTTTCCAGGCATTTAAATTTGGCCCCCACATTTTGGTGCAAGGCTTAAGGAACTGTCTTTCTCTAAAATACATGGGTGTTTAGTATGGGCTGACATAAATCTTGGCCTTTATTCCCTTTATTCGACCCAATTCATCTGGAACACTTTTTTGTATCTGTTCAAGACATCCTGAAAGACGTCGAGATATAAAAAATTTCCATTCAGTTGAACCTGATTTGATGCAACCAATCTCGTTCCATCAGGCTTGGTTAGTGTCCCTCAACAATGATCATAGGTAACTGGGCATCTTGAGGCTGATATGATACTGGAGTCACTGTTGTTCCCAAAATTCTTAGGTGTTCCCCCGTATATGTCGCCAACTTGGCTGTTATCTCACTCAAGTCCAAAGACTGAAAACCCTCCCTCAAAGATAATTAAATGTATGTTCACCCACAACTGTGGCTGACGCCCCAGTGCTGATCTCCATCTTTAGTGGTCTTCCATTTACTGTGAGGACTATCTCCATTGGGCTGTTTTGCTCACTCTCACCACGTTTAATCTGTATGTTTCAGACTTCTCGGGCTGGATTCTACGTTTCAAGTCTGCCCCGCTACCGCTGCTTCCCATTGAAGCCACCCCATGCTTCCGGAAAACTCGAGGGTGGGCGCTGCCGGCAGGACCAGGGAATTCTGGCCCTCATCAGAATTCTTCTCCAATTTGTTCACAAGTGCAATGGTTTGCTGCCTTTCCTTTTGAATTGGCGAGTTCTGGCAGGCGTGGCAAGGTGCCTGAATATGGTTCTTCCTATCACGCTGAAAACTCTCTGAGGCAGCACGGTTCCTGGGGTGATCTCCCCCGCACTGATAATAGACATCCTGACTCCTGGACTGACGGCCCAAATATTTTCCTGACCACTGACTACGATCCTGTTCCCAGGATCGTGGTTGTGCTTCCTCTGTGCCTGTCAACTTGACTGCGCGCCTTGCAGACAATCCGCCCCACAACTGGTTCACCTCGCCCTCTTGCACTCTTTGAAGCTCTGACATGCCCCTTTCAGCACATTCATTCGCCTGTCTAGGGTATTTTTAATTTCAGTCACAAGCTTCTTTTGCACAGTAGCACAGTGGTTAGCACTGTTGCTTCACAGCACCAGGATCCCGGGTGCGATTCCCGCTTGGGTCACTGTCTCTGTGGAGTCTGCACATTCTCCTCGTGTCTACGTGGGTTTCTTCCCATAAGTCCCGAAATACATTCTTGTTATTGGACATTCTGAATTTTCCCTCTATGTACCTGGACAAGCGCCGGAGTGTGGCGACTAGGGGGTTTTCACAGTAACTTCATTGCAGTGTTAATAGAAGCCTATTTATGACACTAATAAAGATTATTATTATTATTATGTTGTTAATACCGCATACTAAACAATCACAGAGCATGTCTCCCAGTGCTACACCAAACTCGCAGTGCTCGGCCATTTGCTTGAGTCTGGCAACGAAAGCAGAGATAGTTTCTCCTGAAAATGAAATGAAAATCGTTTATTGTCGCAAGTAGGCTTCAAATGAAGTTACTGTGAAAAGCCCCCAGTTGCCACATTCCGGCGCCTGTTCGGGGAGGCTGGTACGGGAATTGAGCCGTGCTGCTGGCCTGCCTTGGTCTGCTTTCAAAGCCAGCGATTTAGCCCTGTGCTAAACCAGCCCCTGGGTCCTTGAGAGCTGAATTTAACTTGTATCACTGTAGTATGATCAAGGGTCTGGAGTTGAAATGCTCCCTGACCAGCTTCACCACCTGATCAAATGACGTCCTGTCAGGAGCCGCTGGGGACATCAAATTCCTTGTAATGTTGTAGGTTTTGGCCAACAAACTGCTAATAAGATAACTTTATGTTTTCCCTCCCCCATTATTTCATTTTCCATGAAGAAGTAATGGAGCCGTTCAATATATTGGCTCCAGACGTCGGCCCCCTGATTGAATGGGATCCGTTTTCCAATCATGGGCATTTTTCACTCACAGCTCTCGGGTATCATTGACGCTTTCCAACTCTACGTTTGTCTTGGAGACTTATCTTCCCCCCTCGAATTCGACAACTGAGGCTTACGATCGATCCAGTTTATACTCATTGCCAATGTGGTGGCTTAAGGTAATACCAAGTACACAGCAGTAATGAAGAACAAAATGTTTATTGGCAATGGACAAGGGTAACGTATGTACAGGTACAGAGCTTATAACATAGGTGTTAACACTCTGGATCCCAGGTTCACACTGATCAGAACCCGGCTCCTCGGGCCAAACGCTGACCCCCTCATTGGTCGGGGTTTGCGTGCTCCCGCATTATAGGCCCCGAGTCAGTCACATGGGCTGTGAGGGCAAGCCCCTTAAAGGAGCCACACTGCCACAGACATCTACTCATTCTCGTAAAAGGGTGATCACAAAGGGCCTTGTGAACCCCCTGCAGAATCATGATCTCTTCTCCCGTCGATCTCCACCACTAAGGTCTTCAGTGCTGTATTTGTGGACCCGGAGGGCCCTCTCTTCCCTTTCATGCAGCTCCTGCTCCCAGTCAGTGTCAGTCAGCAGCAGTGTCCTTCCAATGAGTGCAGCTCCGCTTTACGAGAAGTAAAATGGCTGCACCATAGTGTGGTAAACCACTGTATTGTATTGTATTGTACTGTTATATTGTTACATGCCTGGGCTTGTCCCTGCTGGCTCCGCCTGTGGTTCATCCCCTCAGGCTCATGTATATAGGTGGCCAACCTCCAGCCCTGCCCTCATTCTGGGACCGGCTGCCAGCAGGTGTCTTTAAGCTGATTAAAGCCACAGTTTTTCTCCCGACTCCTCGTCTGTCGTCAATTGATGGTACATCACATGGGCTATCAGTTCATGCTGTTGGGCCTCCTGCTGAGCATTCAACCAGCCAGCAGGGTGCCCTCCCTGCCCACAACACTTGACCAACTGAGGAAGCAGCATAAGGTTTATGTACTCCCTGCTTCAATAGGAGTGGTTTTGGGCAGATTGCAAATCATGAGCCCCGCTCCTGAGAATGGGCCTGAACAAATTCTTCAGCCTTATAACTGAAGTAGAAATAACAGTTAGAGGATATCTTCCTGCTATTTTGTATGATGGTTATAACACTCAGTAACCATGAGATACCTTTCTCCAAGTATGCTTTATAGAGTGGATAGAACTGGAAAGAGCACAACAGACACTTGGCAGCGAAAATATTAACACATTTAGCACATTATAAGTGCAGCACAAGAATTCAGTATGGGTACAAGGTTTCAGCTGTGCAGTACCATCACTGAGGGAGACATTTGTTCATGTAGCGCCACTAGACTCATATTGCTTCCCCTGGGAAGCAGTTCTGTGCCAATGAATTTCCACCCCCCACCGTTTCCAACCCTTATTTCTCTTTACAAATTTCCCCAACTGAAACCATGATGGCTCATGATGTTTGTCTTGGAATACGTGTTTCAAGTGTTTCTCAGTCTTTCAGTCAGCGATGTCTGAACACACTGATTTCATCACACCCTGCTGTGTGTATGATGCACAGACAGTAAAGCAACAAGTGATACTGCAAGGAGTAAATTAAAATAAGCTTTGGTTTGCTTTAAAAATGTGTTCAGAAATCTTTTCTGGAGGCTGCCATAAAATGGGAATATTACTCATCTGTTTTGAGTTATTTATTCATGCCTCACATGGCTGAAGCTGAAACCTATTCACCTGCTGGTGTTCATCCTTAATCCTGCCAATTTCACTTTTGATTCATACTTGGTAACATTTTCTTTAAAGACTTAGGCACGAGTATACCTGATAACTAGAATGGGCATGTTATTACGAAATATGCACAATGACTTCCTGCACATATTAAACAAATCTAGTTTTCAAATGGTACGGTACACACGCAACCTCAGTGCAGTTCAGAGAAAAATGCACGATAATTTAGGTGAGATCCTTGTGAAAGTCAATGGAAATGGAAGGAAACCAAAGCAAACAAGCTGAAGTGTTGTTGGTGGGAGTGATGTGGTCAGATCCAAGGGTATACAATCTTCCATTGCACAGTTATGTGGACCACAAGCAGCCCACAGGAGAGTTTTCAGTGACCTGCCAGAGTGTTTTGTTGCTGCTGTGGGAGGGGAAGGCTGCCAGCCAGGCCCTTGAATACGTATAAATATTAAACTCATTCGCCAAATGTATAAAATGGACTAGCTGTTGAAAAGATCAATCAGTAAAAGAAACACAATTAATTCCTTGTTTAATTTATCTGTATTTATAACCGTAAATTCCTTTTCTTTCTTAATTGCTAAGGCAGTGACTTACACACTGATTGAAAATGCCAGCCATCCTGGTTCCAGGCCATTTCCAGGGCCTCTCCCAAACTGCCATAGGAGTTGGATCCATTAAACAATCAGTCCATATATATATATATGTGTGTGAGTGTGTACCACAAATGAACAGAGAACATTGATTCTTAATAATCTGATTTGGAACATTTCACTTCAAGCCAAAGTTACCTTAAAATACAGTCAATGTGCCCCAGCAGTCTGCCTAATCTACTTGGCAGTTAACATGAGTTGGCTGGGATTTTACTGGGCTATTGTAAGTGTGCTCAGAGTGGTGGTGGTGGGGAGGGCGTCATAAATTGTATGAGGACATGTTCAGCCAGAGGTCCAATGTTGTGATGTTGCTTCCAGATTTTGCCAGTGGTGAGAACCTTAGAGGCGGACTTCTGACATTGATAGGGTGGAACATCAATGAAGGTATTAACTGGAATATTATTTCACATTTCCAATTTTATCAATGGTGCATGGGAACCATGGAGCTTCAGGGCACCATCTGGTTAGAGGAGGCAGCAAGAAAAGGAGAGTTCAGTGCTGCCTCTGGCAGCCAGCCTTACCCAGAGCCATCATGTGGTAAAAGGTAGGGTGGGTTAAGGAGGCCAATGCCAGACAAAGGCAGAAGTGGGATAAAGGTGTTGGAACTCAAGAGGCATGTTGCCAATGTCATAGAGAGACAGAGACACTTGCTTCCAAGTGACTAGCCAAAGAATGGTAGAGAGAAAGGGCAGGTGGACAGAAGATGCAGGACTAGGAGAGGGGCCACCTGCCTTAAGCCTAATCCCTCCTGGCTTTGCTGTCCCCTTGAGTAGGAGGAGCAGCTCAAAGAGTTGAAAGTCCAGGCACATTAGTAACACCAGGACCAGCAAAAGGTCCAGCCTCAGGGTTGGCATGGTGGAGAAGGACACAGACGGGCACACCAACAGCTTCCTACATGAAGAAGGGTCAGGATGCTTGCGTGGCGGCTGTGGACTCAGTCCGCGGCCGCCCTGGTTGGGGGCGGGCAGATCGGAGACCAGGGCGGGCGGATCAGGGCCTTACATGCGGCCGGGGATTAAATGTGCAGAGATTGAGGCTCGGGTGCGCTGCCGATATGGGGGATCTCTTTCTTTGGTCTGGCTCCGCGGTCCGAGTCCGACATGGCGCGGTCTCTGGAGGTCGCCGTCGTGCGCATGCGCGGCCTCTGACCCGGAAGTGCGGGGGGCTGTATCTGCAGCAAAAGCTGCGAGATTCACTCGGGGTCCCTGCTAGCCCCCTGCAGGGCTCAGAATTCATTTAACTTTTATTGCAGGAATTTCAGGAGTAAAACTCCACCGCTTTTACACCAGCGTGGGGTTTCCCTGGATTTCGGAGAATCCAGCCCTATGTCGTTGACTCTTTCTATGAATCCACTGACAATAGTCGGGTCTTAAAGGCTGAAGCCCAATGGAGAATCAAGGAAGTGTCCAATACAATTCACAAGGTGGCCTGTGACCTTTAATGAGTGGCAAATTGGATGTAGACCTTCACATGACAAAACCTACACATGCGTGAACCCTAGTGTAGCTAGATGCTCTACTCAACGTTCTTACAAGTGCTCCTAAATGGTACACCCCCTGAACTTGGAGCTGATATTGAGGCAGGCGGCTGGCCTTGCTGGCCCATGGTCTGGGATGACCTTGATGACTGTCCTCTGGCTGCCTGAGCCCTGGAGGACCCCAGCATACTGAGGAGCTCCTGCACAGTTGCAGGACCTTCCCCTGTCAATGTGTCTACTTGAGGTGCTGCTGACACTGACCGAGTCTGAGGAGGTGCTGTCCAAACTCAGAGCACTGTAGATGTAGAGCTCAGCTGCTTCTCCTCTCTTGCAAGGCAACTTGTACCTCCTTGCTGATCTGAGAAGCATGATGAGCTGGGACTCCGGGTGCCTCACTTCCCTTGTGCCTTTCCACAGTCAGATAAAGCTCATGGACAAGGCGTTGTTTGCAAGTCTGTACATATCTCCAGCATTCGCTGAGTGCTCTGCTTTATCAGGCTGTCCATCAGGATCACCAATCTAACCATGGAAAAGACCAAGCATCCAGATGGCTGATATGTGGCAGCAATCATGGCCTCAATGGCCTCCTCCATCATGACAGATGGCTGCGCATAGCCTCTGGCAGCTCTGGCAGATATTCCTTTCCCTCTCATTGCACCTGGAGCATTCCCAGAAATGCTGTCGGGTGAGTGATTAGGTTGTGGAGCATTGGTTGTTTGAGATATTGCTGGTGCAATGCCTAGGAGCTGTCATGTGAAGATGTATTCACTGATCTCGGTGAGGTCAATAGACCTCTTGTTGCCCTGCTGCCAGATCCTTGGGTCTATATGAAATGAAAATGAAATGGAAAATCGCTTCTTGTCACAAGTAGGCTTCAAATGTAGTTACCGTGAAAAGCCCCTAGTCGCCACATTCCGGCGACTGTTCGGGGAGGCTGGTACGGCAATCGAACCGTGCTGCTGGCCTGCCTTGGTCTGCTTTAAAAGCCAGCTATTTAGCCCTGTGCTAAACCAGCCCCATGGAATCCCCATACACCGGGAATTGACTGTTTTGGCAAATTGCTGTCACTCCCTTCTGAGGGTGGTCATGACCCCCCACATTTTAGCTCATCAGCTGCCAAAACCCTCATTCAATGCTGTTGATACCTCTAGAGTTAAATATTCCAATGCATTCCTAGCTAGACCCACATTCTACGCTGGGTAAACTTGAAATCATTACACTCTACTGCCCATGCCTTAACTCACACAAATCTCATTCACTTAACATTCCTAGTCTTGCTGATTTTTATTAGCTGTCAGTGAAACAATGTCTTGATTTTAAAAAATCTCAGGCGGGTTTCTCCATCTGGTTCGGCACGCCGTCGGGATTCTCAGTTTCGCCGGCTGGTCAATGGGGTTTCCCATTGTGGGGCAGCTCCAGGCCGTCGGGAAACCTCCGGGCTGCCGGCAAAATGGAGTATCCCGACGGCGGAGAATTCAGCGCCTCATCCTTGTTTTCAAATTCTTCCTTGGCCTCACACCTTATTTCTGTAATCTCCCCCATCCCCAAAAACATCTGTGATATCTATGCACCGGGAATTCATGGGTGGGCCACCATGAGGTGGGGGGGGGCTGTTGGGGGGGGCAACCAGGGGGCAACAGCTCACAGCACCACCGTGCCAACCCCTGGATCATGTGTACCCATTCCAGGTGCAACCCCTGTGTCTGCCCATCTGCTCCAATGACCACCCAAAACCCCCACCGACTGCTGAGGCCTCTGGCCATGTGACTGAACGCTATTGCTAATAGGGAATTGGCAATTGTGGTTAAGTGAGCACTTCACACAACCCAAGTGGATTCCCATGGATGGCGGGCCATGTAGCATGTGAGAGCCTAGCATCCCAAACACACCCTGATGGTTGGACACTGCTTGAACACTGCAGGAGGCAACGCCACACACGCAACATCCAAACACCCAGGGGATGGTACACAGCTTCGAGGACATGTCCACGGCTGGAGGGTGGGTGAGTGCCACAGGGAGGAGGGGGGGTGGGGAAAGAGGAATTATAATGGTTGTGTGAAAAGGTGTTTAATGTGTTGTACAAACTCCACTCCAGATGGGGCCGCCTTCCCATCCCCAAACCCCCACCCCTTTCCCCATCCCCTACATACTCCCCCCATTATTGTGAGCTGGCTGGAGTTGGCTGTGCAAGTGCAACTTAAGTGCTGCTCAAACTTGTTAGCGAGGAGCTGGCGAGGGTGGTCCCAGCAAATCAACTGGCGAGGCTTCATTTGCGGGGCGAAACCCAGGAGGCCTCATTAAGTGGACCAATTAACTTTGAATTACATTGCCGGCCTCGCTGGGACGAACGCAGGAAGCTCGCAGCAATTCTCGCTTGCTACCACACATAAATGTTTTCAAGAGAATTGTGCCCTAAGTGGTCCTTGACAGAGGGAAACATCCTGCGACCCTAAAACCAGCGAAGTGCCGGTGAATAGCAAGGTGAATCTCCGCGCTGCAGCCGCTGAGAAATACCTCATCAAACATGCTCGAATGAGGACTTAGATTTATTTCCGCTTTATTTTGATTTATAATACTCCTGTGATGGGCCTTGGGACATTTGTTTGCATTAAAGGCATTGAACACAATTGTTGCTGTTTGACCTCAGCTTTATGCTATCGCCTAGTTTATACTATTACGGGCCAGGGTTTAGAGAACCCCAAAGTGTATCATGGAGTTCACCCGACCCACAACTTTTAATAGATTTTGGTGATGGGGAGCACAAGGGCCCACTTTACAGGTGTGATGCAACAGAGAACTAAAAGTAGTTTTAAACAAAACAATGTTTATTCTATGAATCCAGTTAACATTTTATAAACACACAGTAAATAGTTTATAAACTACAAACCCTGACAAACCCCCCCCCCCCCCAAAGATACAGTACTCTATAGATAACCCTTAATAATCTTCCAAACAACATCCACAAGTTAAACCCTTTTAAAATAAAGACAGCAGGTTTGCATTCCTCACAGAAACAGGTATTACTTTTAAATCATCAAGTGATTTGGAGACAGTCCTTAGATTGCAGAGGGAGAGATCATAACATAGCTGCTTGCTTTGAATGCAGCTCTCCAACTCTGAAAACGAAACCAAAAGCACACTGCAGATCCCAGCTCAAAACAAAAGTGAAAGACAGACAGCCCAACTCCACCCACACACTGACATCACTGCAATTATTTGATAAGCACCCGTTTTTTAAAGGTACATTCACCTGACAATACATAATGTCAATGACTGAACTGATGGTTTTGAGTGTGAAATAAAGTTACAGTGTTATGTCTTCTTCATTACTGTCTTCCTGCTATCCCATGCACTACCTTTCTAAGTTGCACATCTGAAAGGAGAAAGTAGTGAGGGTCGGATTGTAATGTTAGGGTTTGATGGGGAGATTGGCAAAATGAGCAATGCATGCTTACACTATCTGCAGCTTTTAAATTAATAGAGAGTGTGGGATGAAGAGGGTTTGGATGTGAGAAGGAATAACATGGATGATGATGCCATCACCTTCAATGGCTTCAACAACCTTACAAACTGAGCCTCAGCAATGACCATCCCAATAATTGCTGGTACCATTACCTCATGGGAGTAAGCTTACATAGCCATGCCTGCCTCCTCCATTAAGAGAGTAGGAAATATGTCAACAAGTGTCATTTAATCTGCTTGGCTCATGTGGCTGTCATGGTTGACAGCTGGCAGTATGGAAGTTGTGAGATTTGGCTACGAAACTTGCAATAATGTGAAATCTTTGGTGGTATGGTGAAGCATATGAGTCCTGATTGTTAGTATTGGTGGGTGAATGGGGGGGGGGGGTTTGGGGCAATGTGTGTGGCTAATGGTGCTCTGCAGAACCAGGATATCTTTCCTCCTTTCCACCTACTCCACTAAGGTCTCCACTGCAGCATTCTACAATCGTGGAGTCCACTCTCTCCCATATTATGCTATTCTTTTTTCCCCAGCTCAGGATCAGCCCCCATCAGGCTTCCAGCACCTTGCTCCAGCCACAAAGCACGCCCCCTTTATGAGGGGAAGATTAGCTTTGAGCAGTGCAGGCTAGCTTTAACAGGTGCTAGCCACTGACAATACTGGGCCTCTGCTCAGGCATTCAAACACTCAACAACATAGTTAGCACTGGCTGGACGTGTCAATCATGTATATCTGCATGCAGCATTGAGTTGGTGTATTTCCAGTGTTCCAGTCAATGGACGCAGGCTAATAGCACATTGCAATCCATGCGCTCGGTTCTTGGGCTATTAAATGTAGCTCCATTGGTCTCAAGTTCCCATTATATGGCTTTCCAACCATGGCAACATCTCTGTTCCTGTCAACATTGCTGACTGGTTCACCTACTTTTGCATTTGACACTCTTTTTCACAGCAAATGTATAATCAGTTCTCATGCTTGACATTCTCCTCGGCACAGTTCCCATCTTCGTTCTTCAAATCAGTTTCTTAAACCCATAACTGCCACACAAACTATCTAATCATTTACCACTGGAGTCTGTTTTAACTCTACAAAACATTGGCGTGACTTACTTTTCGTCGCCAAAACCACCCATTCTTTCAGGATCATTCTAAAAGGCAAGGAGTACTTCCCATGTTCACCTCCAACAAATAATTCTCGGGGTTTCTTCAGATCTAAGACTGAGTATTCTTGTACCGAGCTTTATCACTCCTTCCTGTCCCCTAACTGTGGCTTACTCTTTGTCTCCCACCTGCGCTAGTCTGAAACTGCTCATTTTGTAGGCTTTCTTTTTTGTTTCTCTCATTCATCCCATCCCTGTCTCAACTCATTTCCTCCATGAGACACACCTTCTTCCCTGGCGCAGGATCACTTCTCCATTCATCTATTGAGTGTCACATTTCACCTCCTGGCTGTCATGGTGTTAGCGCTTCCCAATCTTCATACTTTCCCCTCTTCATTTCAAAACTGGCAAAACCACATCTTTTTCAAAAACAAATCCCCCACCCACTTGAACTGGTATTTCACCTCTAATTTCTCATTGCTCCCTAACGTGCTGGAATATGTTTTATGTTCCTTAGCCTATGACCATCTCCTGGAAATGTCCCTACTCAAATGTCTGTGTGTAGTTTCATTGCTTTCCTTCTCAACAACACAAAATGAGCTGAGCTAAAATCGTTGTCCACTGTGAGTGTTACTCTTTGACCTCTCTTTTGACATGGTTCACCTTGTGACCTTCCTTCTGTTGCGCCTCCCCTGTTGCTGAGTTCCACTGGGGTGCCCTTGTGTGGCCCAATTCCTTTCTGTCTAAATGAGCTCAGTGTAACTCCACCAGTAAATCTCCTCCCTTTCCCGTTCTCTTACCTTTGGAATACTTCAAGGTCTAACTTTTGAACACTCCCCTCCCTTATCTATATTTGCACTCTGCTGACAATATCTGCAGTCATTGAGTCAGCTTTTACATATCTGTATATGAAACCCTGTTCTGCCTCTTTGTGCACTTCTCTTCAACCTAGAATCACATCCATGCTGTCAGACTGCTGGCCTGATACCAAGTCATGGATGAGTAATTCTTCCAACTCAGCATTGTGCAAATAGACAATACACAATTGTTTTTGGTCGCCACCATAAACTTCACTCCCTTGCTATTGACTCTGACCCCTCTTAACCTCACTTTCTATGGTTCCACTCCCTGACATTTCTCTATCCTGGAAGTGCCTTTTGACAAATTTTACATTCAATAGAAATTGTTATTTTAATTTTGTTCCTCCATGTTGCAACTCTGGCTATAGTTCAAATTTTATTCTTTAACCCTGCTCTTGCTAAATTATTTGGGCCCTATATGTTGGTCATTAGGCGAGCAGAAAATGTAAGTAGGAAAAAAAGACTCTCAAAGGATATTTAAATAATCCAAGTGTCCCTGGGCGGGATTCTCCGACCCCCCGCCGTGTCGGAGAATCGCCGGGGGGGGGGGGGGGGGGCGCGTGAATCCCGCCCCTGCCGGCCGCCGAATTCTCCGGCACCAAAAATTTGGCGGGGGCGGGAATCGCGCCGCGCCAGTCGGCGTGCCCCCCCGGTGATTCTCTGGCCCGCAATGGGCTGAAGTCCCGCTGCTGGCATGCCAGTCCCGCCGACGTGAATCAAACCACCTACCTTATCGGCGGGACTGGCGGCGCGGGCGAGCTCCGGGGTCCTGGGGGGGGGTGGCGCGGGGTGATCTGACCCCGGGGGGTGCCCCCACGGTGGCCTGGCCCACGATCGGGGCAAACCGATCCGCAGGCGGGCCTGTGCCATGGGGGCACTCTGTTCCTTCCACCACAGCCTCTGCGATGGCCGATGTGGAAGTGACCCCCCCCCCCCCGCGCACACGCGGGGATGACGTCAGCAGCCCCTGACGCTCCCGCGCATGCGTGGACTTCCGCCGACCGGCGAAGTCCTTTCGGCCCCGGCTGGCATGGCGCCAAAGGCCTTTCCCGCCGGCTGGTGGCGCGCCAACCACTCCAGCGTGTGGCTAGCCCCTCAAGGTGAGGGCTTGGCCCCTAAAGGTGGCAGACCGACGCCAGAGTGGTTCACGTCACTCCATCCCACCGGGTAAAGGAGAATCCCGCCCAGGATTTGTTCTCCTGTGTACAATGCACTCTCAAAGTAACAAAGGCTAATTTGAATAGTAGTTGTGTACTTGGAATCAACTATTTAGAATCATAGAATCATAGAATTTACAGTGCAGAAGGAGGCCATTCGGCCCATCGAGTCTGCACCGGCTCTTGGAAAGAGCACCCTACCCAAGGTCAACACCTTGACACCCTATCCCCATAACCCAGTAACCCCACCCAAAACTAAGGGCAATTTTGGACACTAAGGGCAATTTATCATGGCCAATCCATCTAACCTGCACATCTTTGGACTGTGGGAGGAAACCGGAGCACCCGGAGGATACCCACGCACACACGGGGAGGATGTGCAGACTCCGCACAGACAGTGACCCAAGCCGGAATCGAACCTGGGACCCTGGAGCTGTGAAGCAATTGTGCTATCCACAATGCTACCGTGCTATCATATTTTTTTTATTCGTTCATAGGATGTGGGTGTCAGTGGCTGGGCCAGCATTTATTGCCCAACCCTGAGAGCATGTAAGGGTCAACCCCATTGCCGTGGGCCTGGAATCACATGTAGGCCAGACCAGGTAAGGACAGCAGATTTCCTTCCCTACAGGACATTAGTGAATCAGATGGGTTTTCATGACAATCGACAATGGTTTCATGGCCATTATTAGACTTTTAGGGTGGGGACGCTGACACGTGGAAAATTGTGGCAAGAATACAACCGAAATGCCTAAGACACGGGTGCCTTTTTTCAGTATGCCAAAGAAGGAATCTTTGCCTAACAACAGAAAGTGCACTTGGACCAGTGGTGGAGTGCCACTCTAATATAATTACAAGTACACAGGCCCACAGAATTTCAGGACAACTATTGATTTGGGTGCTAAAGATTGAAAGACAGATATTTTGATTACTGGATCTTTCTTCTGATCTAATGAGGATCCAAGCTTTGCTCTAAGGCTTGTTAGAAACTGATGTGACATGAGATGAGCATCGTAAATGTATGAATAATTGTCTATTTCTGGGAGCCGGGGCACTTTTCTTATTCAATGCCACAGTTTCAGAACTTCTTTTTGACCTCAATGATGTGTGTGGTTAATTTCAGATAATGTCCCAATTTCTGAAATCCTTTTTTATTTTGTTCTTGGGATCTGGGCATTGCTGGCTGGACCAGCGTTTATTACCCATCCCTGAGGGCATTTTAAGAGTTAAGAACATTGCTGTGGGCCTAGAGGCATGTGTAAGTCAGACCGGGTAAGGACAACAGATTTCCTTCCCTATAGGGACATTAGTGAACATTCATGGTCATCATTAGACGTTTCGTCTCAGATTTTTGTTGAATTCAAAAATTGAATTCTGCCATGGTGGGATTCGAACCCAGATCCCCAGAACATTACCTTGGGTCTCTGGATTACTAGTCCAGCGACAGTACCACTATGTCACTACTACCCTCGACATATGTCCTGAACCATAAAAGTATGGAAGCCCTATCAGGAATACGTTCACTACCATTTGCTCTCTTGTTTCATCTTTACAAAGTGTGCAACCACTTCCTATATAAAAGGCCAGGTTATCCAAATGAATAATTCATTTCTGAATGGAACGAAAGAATGCCTCACACTCGCAAAGTAGCAGATATTAGATATCCTTATTATTAAATACACTATTAAATAAATTGCTGGAAAAGTTAGCATTCACACAAGTGTTATGCAATGTAAGTCAATGTCTCAGTTGGTTAATCATTGAGGAGCTCACCCAAATAAAATAGGTTATCTGATTTCAACTGGGGGCACTGCAATTGACTTCACCATCACTTGATCAGGGACAGGAACATTGACTAGAGTTCCCTCTCCTCATCATTACCCAGCAGTACCTACTGAAAGTGTATGTGTGAATGCCTGCGTCATAATATCCACTCATGTATATAATGAGATGCAGACAGGCAGTGATTGACACACAGGCTGACCAGTAAGCACACAACACAGTGTAGCTATTCACCAGACAGGACACTACCACTATAAAGCCAGAGGGCACTAGGTTTCCCGCTCTCTCGGGACCCAGCCACTGAGACAGTCAGAGTCCACGAGCTAGCAAGTGCAAACACCATGCGGTAGCTAGTAAGTCTGGTCAGGCTACTACAAGGTCTCCAGTCAGTTCAATATAGTGTCGACCCACAGCTGAATATGTATATCAGTTCTATCGTTGAATAAAACAGTGTTGGATCTTCTCCAGTGTTAGCCGTCTGTTCCTAGCTTCCCTGCATCGAGTGCAGTCCACATCGAACCTACCTGCCTAACACATCAGCCTGGAGAGAAAAGGATCAGGATTGACTGTGCACCTCTTGCCATCAAAACATTCAAACATGAGAAATTGCCCCATTGACAAAGCACTGGAGAGTGTCCACTCTGCATGGAACTACACTATTCCACCAAATAGTTATGGGGCCTTGTAACATAATGTGAAATAGTTAGCATGATGGACTCACAAGGCAGGAAAGACCTGAAGATTATCCTAAACTTGTCCTAGCACCTCATTGTAATAAATCTGATGTGTGGGCATGCAGTAGCAGACAAATTAAATGTGTTTATAGAAAATTCAGTTTGGCAAGTCAACATCATTCAAAATGTAACGTTCATACATATGACAAGTCAGTTTTAATTGGTCAAGTTCCTCAATTAACAGGTTGCATTGTATATGTGTGCAGCAAACCAGAAGCAACACCATAGAAAATGTAACCAATATGTAGCATCAAATTAGGTCAGTACACATACACACAGTGACCTTAAAAAGGAAAACAATCCTTTCCAGAATCTAAGGTTCTGTATCAAATGTGCTGAAGGCTATCTTCGCAAAACTTCATGGTTCTTGCACTATTACTGAGGAGTCAATCTCTGAGTGGTACATAAATGGAATCAGTAGTCTTTTCACTGTTAGAAATACAGCTGACCTAATCCAGACTGGGGTATGAACATTTCTTTTAGTTGTAAGGATCTTAAGTGATGTTATTTTTAGCTTTGTTAACATGATTCCAGTGATTATGAGTTCTTAGTAGAAAACTACCAACTCTCTTTGCAATACTAATGATCTTAAACTATGGGACCAGAGCAATTTTGAAGCAAGGAATCTTCCTTTGCTGAAAGAGACCACTTCACCTGTCTATCTGTGGCAGCTCTTTGAAGGAGCTGCCCAATTTAGTCTAGCATCCCAACCTTTTCCTGATATTCCTTCAAATGAATCTTCATCAAGTATATACCCAGTGCCTTTTTAGAAGTCCCTAAGAATCTGATTCCAACATATGGGAATGCATCCAGGCCTTAAATACCCTCTGTGTGGAGAGATCTCTCCTCATTTTCCCTCTAGTTCTTTTGTCAATGATTTCAAATCTGACCTCTGGTTGCCAACCACTTGGAGAGGAAATAGTTTCTCTCTACTTGCTCCATCAAAACAGCTCATAGTTTTGAATACCTCAATTTCACCTCCCTTACGGTAAAACATTTGACCTGCATCAATGATAAATGGACTAAACTATGCCCATGCAGACAGATTATTTGAATTAGATACTTTAGGGCGAATGGGAGGACATGCATGTAACTTAATGAAGCATAGAATTAGATGTCAAGAGGTTTTTTATTTTCATAGGATTCACTGACATTTGAAACAAGTCATTGTAGACTAGTTACAAACATTTGAAGGTTGCTGACAGTGTGCAGATGGTCGCTGGGATGTCAGGCGATGAACTTTGCAGTCAACAATATCGCCTGAAACTTATTTTTCATTACTTTTGGGGGCTGGAAAAGAAGTTTTGCTGCTTTGGATTGACCTAGCTTTAAAAAGAAATCTCCTGTTTGCCTTCCAAGTGCTTGCGTGGTGTTGTTGTTGTGGTGATGAGAGGGGAAATTTGGGGTCCCGTTGCCTTATTGAAACACGACTGGATGAGCAGGATTGGTGACCAAGCCAGTCTTTTTCTAGCTGCCTTTTGCATATAGTTGTCTCACTTCAACCTGGCTTCTCACTGATGCTGACAGTTGAAAGTTTCTGTAAGTCAAAGTGCATCAAGCTCTCCTTTATTATCTCTTTAAAAAAATATATATTTATTAAAGTTTTTTAACACAATTTTTCTCCCCTACAAACAATAACCGCCCCCCCCCGTAACAAAAAAAAATCGAGAAATCGCGCAGAGCAAGATATATACATGGCAAAATGATATATTTACACAGCTTTGTACACTGGCCCTCACCCATACATGCCAGTTTCCCCAACCCTTCATGTTATCTCTTGCTCATCCACCCTCCCAGTACGTCCCCCCTCTCCCGCCACTCCTCTCCAGAACCCCTCCAGTACCGGGCATGACCAAAACATATGGACATGGTTCGCCGGGCTCCCTGAGCACCTTCCACATCTGTCCTCTACCCCAAATAACCTACTCAACCTTGCCCCCGTCAAGTGCGCTCTGTGGACCACCATAAATTGTATCAGGCTGAGCCTGGCACACGAGGAGGAGGAATTAACCCTACCTAGGGCATCAGCCCACAGACCTTCCTCGATCTCCTCCCCCAGCTCATCCTCCCATTTACCCTTCAACTCTTCTACCAGCGCTTCCCCCTCTTCTTTCAACTCCTGGTGTATTTCCGACACCTTGCCCTCCCCAACCCATACACCCGAGATCACCCTATCTTGAACTTCTTGTGCCGGGAGCAACGTGAATTCCCTCACCTGTCGCCTCACAAAAGCCCTCACCTGCATATATCTAAAGGCATTTCCCGGGGGTAACTCGAACTTCTCCTCCAGTGCCCCTAGGCTCGCAAACGTCCTGTCGATGAACAGGTCCCCCATTCTTCCAATTCCCGCCTGATGCCAGCACTGGAACCCCCCGTCCATCTTCCCCGAGACAAACCGGTGGTTACCCCTGATCGGGGACCACACCGATGCTCCCATTGTACCCCGGTGTCGTCTCCACTGGGCCCAGATCCTTAGCGTTGCAGCCACCACCGGGCTCGTGGTATACTTTGTCGGCGAGAGCGGCAGCGATGCCGTCACCAACGCCCCCAGGCTCATTCCTTTACAGGACGCCATCTCCATCCTCTTCCATGCCGCCCCTTCTCCCTCCATAACCCACTTGCGGATCAGCGCCACATTTGCTGCCCAGTAGTAGCTCCCCAGGTTTGGCAGCGCCAACCCTCCTCGGTCCCTACTGCGTTCCAGGAACCCTCTCCTTACTCTCGGGGTCTTATTCGCCCACACAAACCCCATAATACTCCTGCCTACTCTCTTAAAAAAGGGCCTTAGTGATCACGATGGAAAGGCACTGAAACACAAACAGAAACCTCGGAAGGACCACCATTTTGACCGACTGCACTCTACCCGCCAGCGAGAGCGGTAACATGTCCCATCTTTTGAAATCCTCCTCCATTTGCTCCACCAACCTCGTCAGATTCAGCTTATGTAGGGTCACCCAACTCCTGGCTATCTGGATCCCCAGATACCGAAAGCTCCCCTCCGCCCTCCTCAGCGGTAGGTCCCCTATCCCTCTTTCTTGGTCCCCCACCTGTAATACAAAGAGCTCACTCTTCCCTACATTGAGCTTATAGCCCGAAAACTCCCCAAACTCCCTTAGAGTCTGCATGACCTCCACCATCCCCTCCATTGGATCCGCCACGTACAGCAACAGGTCATCCGCATATAGCGACACCCGATGCTCTTCTCCCCCTCGGACCACCCCCTTCCATTTATTAGACTTCCTTTATTATCTCTTTACTGAGATCTAACTCAGCTTAGCAGTCAGGAGTAAGGCATCTATTTCCATTTGATTTCTTTGTGCCCGATCACAATATTGAGAAGCAAGCTTCACGATTATTGAAGATGTTTCACACATGCCGTTCAGCCTGAGCTCTTTGCCTTTTCTCCTGGCTATTCTGTTCACCAGTGGACATCTGATTGACAAGTTGACAGACATAATTAATGGACAGAAAATCATTCAGGCATGCATACAAATGTTTATTATGTTTCCCAGAAGGCGAGGTTTCCTACTGGGAATGCAATTTTGTTAAATTACCATAATAATGTGATTGTCCTGAAGAAAAATAGATTGCTCAACTGAAAATGAACAAGTACCCGCAGAGGCAGAAAAGTGGATGGAATGTCTGGACACCTGAGTGGTTGTTCACTCAACAACAGCAACAAGCTGTTGTATTAGATTTAGCGTTAATTATAATGTGATTTAAATAAAGTTTGGCTCAAAGAGGCCCATGCATGTTCTAATCATCCTGTAGGACCCAGAATCCTGGAAAAAAAACAAAATTCCTGACACATAATTGTGTACAGTTACTGCATTGGTATGAATGTAAATTAAATACATATGCTTACATATAAACAACAAATCTACAATTTTATCGTCAACATTTTTTCTCCTTTCACTGCAGACCATATTGAAATAGTTGCAGAGCAACATTTTTGGATCAACCAGTCCATGTCGATGCTTATCCTCCACATGATTAATAATCCTTATTTCATGTACCCTTATCGCTTTATCTCCTGGTTCCACCAGGGCAACTCAGCTCCAGGTAACAACACAACCTTGGTCCAAACATGGAGAAAGGAGCTGACTTTCAGAGGTGAGGTGAAAGTGCTCTTAGCATCATGGCAGCAGTTGACCGAGTATGGCATCGTGGAACCCTGGTTGTTGTGGTTGTTCAGGCCAATTATCTCAGTCCAAGGACAATCCTGCTGGAGTTTCTCAAAAGCCAGACCTAGGCCCAACCATCTTCGGCCGCTTCATTAATGGTCTTCCCTCCAACATGAGGTCAGAGTGGGGACGTAGACTGATGATTTCACAACGTTCAGAGGCATTTGTGCCTTCTCAAGTACTGAAGCAGTCTGTACTCGCATGCAGGAAGACTTGGAACACAATATTCAGAATTGGGCAATATTCAAAAGTGGCAAGCAACATTCATGTCACACAAATGCCCTGCAACAAGCATCTCCAAGAAGAGAAAGTCTATCAGTCTCCCCTTCATTGAATCTCTCATCGCCTACTTCTTGGGCTACCATTGATCATAAACTGAACTGGACTAGAGTGTACGGTGGCGCAGTGGTTAGCGCTGCTGCCTCATAGCGCCAGGGACCCGGGTTCAATTCACGCCTTGGGTGACTGTATGGAGTTTGCACATTCTCCGTGTGCCTGCATGGGTTTCCTTCCACAGTCCAAAGATATACAGGTTAGGTGGATTGGCCATACTAAATTCCCCTTTAGTATCCAAAAATGTGCAGGTTAGATAGGGTTACGGGGATAGGGTGGGGAAGTGGGCCTGGGTGGGGTGCTCGTTCAGAGGGCCAGTGCAGACTCGATGGATTCTATGAAATACTGTGATTACCAGGACACGTCGAAGTCTGAGAATTCTGTGGTGAATAACTTCACTCTTGACTACTCAAAGCCTGTCCGCCATCTACAGGGAAGGCGAGGATGATGGAGGAGTGGACCATTGTGATGCTGAGGAAATAGACCTATTGGATTGTTGAAAGGAGAATGCAGGGGCTGATATGTTTGGTGTTGACATCATGTTGGAGAAGGAGGAAATGGCAGAGGAAGATCTGTTGAATACCAAGAGTGGCAGTGTGGAAGGTAAGGACAAGGGGAACCCTATCATGGTCCTGGGAAGGAGAGGAAGGGGTGAGGGGCGGGATTCTCCGTTGGCTGATGTCAAAATTGTGAAACGCGATTGGACGAAGAATAGGTTCCGACTTCAAAATCGCAGGCGGGTGCCGATTTGACGCCAAATCGCAATTCTCCATCGCCTCGACAGCAACCCTGAGGGATGCCCAGCTGCTGTACGAGTTGGCACTGCTCAAGGAGGAGGAAGCTGCAGCAGCGGAGTGTGCAGCAGCAGATTGTGCCACAGAGGGACAGGAGGCAGCCATCCAACAGGCTGAGGAAGTGGAGGAGGTGCCAAGGAGGCGCCACATGAGGTTTTGCGTATACCGGCAGCGCCTGTCATTCGAGGATCTGCCAGACCGGGCATGCTGTTGAAGACTCCGGCTGAGCAGGGAGACAGTGCGGCTAAGGGCCATTTTTGCAGGTCGGTTGCCATACAGCGAACAGGTCCGTGATCGAGTGGTGCTTCGGCCTCCTGAAGATGTGGTTCAGGTGCCTGGACTGGTCTGGAGGGGCCCTCCAGTATGATGCTGAGAGGGTCGCCTCCATCGTGACGGCCTGCTGCATCCTCCACGACATTGTGCAGCAGAGGGGCGACGTGCTGGAGGAGGAGGGGGAGGAATGCCAGGCTTATCCGATGAGGAGCATGTGGATGAGGGTGAGTAGGTTAGGGTGAGGATGGGCAGGACATGGGGCCCAGGCAGGCACGGAAGGCCGCACGATGTGTGTGTCTGGGCCAATGCGTACAATTCTGATCGCCCCCAGGTTCACCGACTGTTGGGGGAGGGGGAGGGCAGTGGGGGACACTGGCTAGGGGCACGGACACCACATTCCACCCCCGCACCACCACCCCCCTCTCCGAGTCACCCCGCTGCCTGCACCCCCTCCTTCGTACATACCTGCCGTACTACAGGGTGCGGGCCCTGGGTTGGCAGTAACCAGTAACAATGGGTCTGGTCCGTGGGATGGAGGATGATGACAACCCGCTCTGCGATGAACTCTGTTGCTCTGCATCGAATGACAACGTCTAACTCCTGCCCGCGGTAGCACTTTCCATCGTTCACCTCAGTGATCCCTGCATGCAGTCCATCACACGGTCCTGTTGGATCCCTGCGATGGGGGTTCTGGGGACGGTCGGGGCATGGTGAGTGGGGGGGGGGGGGAGGGAGGGGGGGAGGACGGTCCACCTACGGGGCTTGTACTGGTCCTCCACCCCCCTATCCCCACAGCCAGCACTGACCCGTCCACCCCCACCCCCATCAGACAGAGCACCGAGGCAGGTTTCAATGGTGTTAACAGGTGTTTATTGAGGAGAAATATATGCAGTCTGTGCCCGATCCCCATAACTCAACCGTACCCTGCACCCGTGCCAACTTAACTGGTGTCTGACTTTCTGGCCTTACGGGCCCTAACACTACCCCTAGGTGGTTCCCCAGATGGTACAGCTCCCTCAGGGTGCTCGATGGCCCCCGGCCTACTCCAAGGAACGGGGGTGCGAGCGGAGCCATCCCCTGTGGCCCCCCCCCCAGTCACATGGCACTGCCAGTCCTGGAGGCGTAGCCTGGTCTCAAACAGGGTCTGCACATTCGCGGCCATGGAGTACAGGGAGTGGACCATCACCGTTTGGGACTGTGCCATCACCCTGAGGGTCTGTGCCACATCAGCCAGTGACTGGGCCACCTCCCTCGGGGTCTGGGCCACCTCCCTCTGGGACTGCGACATCTCCCTCTGGGGCTGGGCCACCTCCCTCTGGGACTGGGCCAACTCTCTCTGTGCCTGCGCAATGCTGGCCAGAGCCTGGGCAGTGCCGCTGACGTTCTCAGCCATGGCCTGCTGTGACTGGCCATGCTGAGGAGCACAGCTGCAATTTCCAGGTGTAGTGCCAGACTGTAGCGGAAAGTCGATTGTGAACAGTGAATACAATATATTCTGAAGGGACCGTTTCTTCCACGAAAGTTTAACACCCTTTCCCTTTCTTATGACACAGTTACGTACAAGCGCAGGAGATGTAACACCTGTCCTTTCACCTCCCCCTTCTCACTGTTCAAGCCCCCCAATTCTCCTACAAAGTGATACAGAAATTTACTTTGTGACATGAAGGGACAGAAGAGAACTGAAACCCATCTGTAAGTGTGTTTTTGAAAAGTCAGATGTTGGTGTTTCTTAATCCTTGAATGTATAATCAATTTGAATAACCAGCAACAAGCCTTTTGCGGGTTTAAACAAAGAGGATTATTTATTCACATGTTCAGCTATATCATTCACTAACCTACTCTCACATACAAGCGCACTCAAGGAAAATACATTTAAAGAGGAGAGTGCATTTTTACAAGTTACAAACAAAGGAATAGTTTGTAACTCAGTGATTGCCTTGTCTTAGTGCAGACGAGATACTTTTCCACTCTTGAAGTGTAGCTAGGCGAATCAATAACCAAAGAAGTATATCAACCTTGTTACAGGGTTTCCTCAAAGTGGTTGATTTTCAGCAGGTCACCAAATTAGTTCCTTGTAGTCTTATTATTAGGAGGTCGGTTTTCTGTGGACTCAGAAAGGAACATGCTTCGTGTCTTTGCAATCATGTAGTTTCCAGTTTTAAGGTTTAGGTGTTGCTATTTGCTGCTACTACTGTTTCTTGCTGTGCTGTTTGCACACTGACTGGTTTCTCTGTGGTTCTTGGAGTAATAAGGGTCTTTACTGTGGTCTGCTTCCATCATATGACCATGCACAAGATCAAGGCGTCCATTGTTCACCTGATATGACTTGCACTTCAAAGACAAAGGGGAATGAATCGTGGCCATTCATACTGACTTATGGTGAACTGGTTTCACTACAACTTTACTTTTTAAGATTTTTTAAAAAATATATATATTTTATTTAAGTTTTTCGATCAACCAAGAATTTTCCATTTTTACAACTTTGTAACAGTATATACATTGATCGTTTTTAAAATAATATATTAACTAACGGCTAATGCCAACACAAATAAAAAACAAAAAGAAATAGTAACATTGAGAAGATAAATATGAACAACAATTATATAACGACACACAAAAAAAACCCAAAGACCCGAATGCACCCCCCCCCTTCCCCCCCCTCCCCCCTGGGTTGCTGCTGTTGTCTTTCCTATTTTCCCTTATCGTTCTGCGAGATAGTCGAGGAACGGTTGCCACCGCCTGGTGAACCTCTGAGCCGAACCTCTTAGTGCGTACTTTATCCGCTCCAATTTTATAAACCCTGCCATGTCGTTTATCCAGGCCTCCATGCCCGGGGGTTTAGCTTCCTTCCACATAAGTAGAATCCTTCGCCGGGCTACTAGGGACGCAAAGGCCAAAACATCGGCCTCTCTCGCCTCCTGCACTCCCGGCTCATCTGCAACCCCGAATATAGCCAACCCCCAGCTTGGTTCGACCCGGACCCCCACCACCTTTGAAATCACTTTTGCCACACCCACCCAGAACCCGTGCAATACCGGACATGACCAAAACATGTGGGTGTGGTTCGCAGGGCTTCCCGCGCATCTCCCGCACTTATCCTCCACCCCAAAAAACCTGCTCAATCTTGCTCCCGTCATATGCGCCCCGTGTAGTACCTTGAATTGGATCAGGCTGAGCCTGGCACACGAGGACGAGGAATTTACCCTACTTAGGGCCTCTGCCCACAACCCCTCCTCAATCTCTTCTCCAGCTCCTCCTCCCATTTTCCTTTCAGTTTCTCTATCATCGTCTCCCCCTCGTCTCTCATTTCCCTGTATATATCGGACACCTTACCATCACCCACCCATACCCCCGAAATCACTCTGTCCTGGATCCCTTGCGCCGGGGAGCTGCGGAAATTCCCTTATCTGTTGCCTCACAAATGCCCTCACTTGCATATAACGAAATGCATTCCCAGGTGGCAACCAGTATTTTTCTGTTAGTGCTCCCAGACTCGCGAACATCCCGTCCAAGAACAAGTCCTTCAGTTTCGGAATTCCTGCTCGCTGCCAAGATTGAAATCCCCCGTCTATCCTTTTTCGGGACGAACCTGTGGTTGTTCCTTATCGGGGACCACACTGAGGCCCCGTCACTCCCCTATGTCGTCTCCACTGCCCCCAAATCTTTAGAGTCGCCACCACCACTGGGTTTGTGGTTCACCTTTTCGGGGAGAACGGCAGCGGCGCCGTTGCCAGTGCTTTTAAGCTAGTTCCCCTACAGGACGCCATATCCAGCCTTTTCCACGCCGCTCCTTCTTCTTCCCTCATCCACTTACATATCATAGACACGTTAGCGGCCCAATAATAATCACTCAGACTCGGCAGTGCCAATCCCCCTCTATCTCTACTGCGCTGCAGGAACCCCCTCTTTACCCTTGGGGTCTTTCCGGCCCACGCAAAGCTCATGATGCTCCTGTCCACCTTCTTAAAAAAGGTCTTTGTAATCAGTATGGGGAGGCACTGAAACACAAAAAGAAACCTCGGGTGGACCACCATTTTAACCGCCTGCACCCTGCCCGCCAATGACAGGGGCACCATATCCCACCTCTTAAAGTCCTCCTCCATCTGCACTACCAGTCGCGTCAAGTTAAGCTTATGCAAGGTTCCCCAGTCCCTGGCCATCTGGATCCCTAAATACCGGAAATCTCTTGTTACCCTCCTCAGCGGCAGCTCGTTTATTCCCCTGCCTTGTTCCCCGGGGTGAATCACAAACAGTTCACTCTTCCCCATATTCAGTTTGTATCCCGAAAACTCTCCAAACTCCCTGAGTGTCTGCATTATCTCAGGCATCCCCTCCACTGGGTCCGCCACATATAACAGCAGATCATCCGCGTATAATGACACCGGATGTTCTTCTCCTCCTCTAAGTACCCCTCTCCACTTCCTGGAGCCCCTCAGCGCTATGGCCAATGGCTCAATTGCCAACGCAAACAGTAACAGGGACAGGGGGCACCCCTGTCTTGTGCCCCTATATAGTTGAATGTAGTCGGATCGTTGCCTGTTCGTAATCACACTTGCCACCGGGGCCCCGTATAGGAGCCGAACCCATCTAATGAACCCCTCTCCAAATCCAAATCTCTTCAGTACCTCCCACAGATAGTCCCACTCCACTCTATCAAATGCCTTCTCTGCATCCATAGCCACCACTATCTCTGCCTCCCCCTCCGGTGGGGGCATCATCATCACCCCTAACAACCTCCGTATATTGGTATTCAATTGCCTCCCTTTAACAAATCCTGTTTGGTCACCATGCACCACCCCAGGGACACAGTCCTCTATCCTTGTCGCCATCATTTTGGCCAATAACTTGGCATCTACGTTCAGGAGGGAGATAGGCCTGTATGACCCGCACTGCAGCGGGTCTTTGTCTCTTTTCAGGATCAGCGATATCGTCGCCTCCGACATCGTCGGGGGTAGTGTCCCCCTTTCCTTAGCCTCATTGAAGGTTCTCGTCAGGAGTGGGGCCAGCAGATCCACATATTTCCTATAAAATTCCACCGGGAACCCATCTGGTCCCGGGGCCTTCCCTGCCTGCATGCTCCCGATTCCTTTTACCACCTCCTCTACCTCAATCTGCGCTCCCAGTCCTGTCCTCTCCTGCTCCTCAACCTTCGGGAACTCCAACTGGTCTAGGAAATGCATCATTCCCTCTTTCCCTTCCGGGGGTTGGGCCTTATACAGCCGGTCGTAGAATACCTTAAATACCCCGTTCAACCTCTCCGCTCTCTGTTCCATCCTTCCCTCCTCGTCTCTAACTCCTCCGATCTCTCTCGCCGCCCCCCTCTTCCTAAGTTGTTGGGCCAGCAGTCGGCTCGCCTTCTCTCCGTATTCATACTGTACACCCTGTGCCTTCCTCCACTGCGTCTCCGCCTTACCCGTGGTCAACAAGTCAAAGTCCGTGTGTAGTCTCCGTCTTTCCCTGTATAGCCCTTCATCCGGAGCCTCCGCATATTGCCTATCCACCCTCAAGATCTCCCCAATCAGTCTCTCCCTTTCTTTACCCTCTTGTTTCCCCTTATGGAGATCAGCTCCCCTCTCACCACCGCCTTCAGCGCCCCCCATACTACTCCCACCTGGACCTCTCCATCATCATTAACCTCTAGATATCTTTCAATACATCCCCTCACCCTTCCGCATACCCCTCGTCCGCCAACAGTCCCATGTCCAATCTCCAAAGTGGGCGTTGTTCCTTTTCTCACCTAGTTCCAGATCTACCCAATGTGGGGCATGATCTGAAATGGCTATAGCCGAGTACTCCGCTCCTACCACCTTCGGGATCAGCGCCCTTCCCAGGACAAAGAAATCTATCCGGGAGTACACTCTGTGGACGTGGGAGAAGAAGGAAAACTTTTTACTCCTCGGTCTAGTAAATCTCCAGGGATCCACTCCTCCCATCTGCTCCATAAAGCCCTTAAGCACCTTGGCCACTGCCGGCCTCCTCCCGGTCCTAGATCTGGACCGGTCCAGCCCTGGGTCCAGCACCGTGTTGAAGTCCCCCCCCATTACCAACTTTCCCATCTCCAGGTCCGGGATGCGCCCCAACATACCCTTCATAAAGTTCGCATCATCCAGTTCGGGGCATATGCGTTCACCAGCACCACCGCTTCACCTTGCAATCTGCCACTCACCATCACGTACCTACCCCCACTATCCGCCACTATGGTCTTCGCCTCAAACGATACCCTTTTCCCCACCTGTATTGCCACCCCTCTATTTTTTGCATCCAAGCCCGAGTGGAATATCTGTCCCACCCATCCTTTTCTTAATCTGACCTGATCCGCCAGTTTCAGGTGCGTCTCCTGAAGCATAACCGCGTCTGCCTTTAGCTTCTTTAGGTGCGCAAATACCCTTGCCCTCTTAATCGGCCCATTCAACCCTCTTACGTTCCACGTGATCAACCGGGTTGGGGGGCTCTTTATCCCCCCTCCCCTCGTCGACTAGCCATCCCCTTTTTTAAACCATCTCCTCTCCCGGTTCCCACGCAACCACTTGTCCCCCAGACGGCACCCTCCCGTCCCGACCATCTCATCTCGTAACAGCTCCCCCTTCCCCTTAGCAGCAGCAGCAACCCAGTTAATCCCCCCCCCCCCCCTCTGCTAGATCCCGCTCTAGCTTGATTGCACCCCCCATATTGCTTCCCGGAGTCAGCAAACTCTGGCTGACCTCGGCTTCCCCCGTTTATCCTTAGCCTCCCTGCGTGTGAGGCCCCCTCGTCCCTACGCCCCCTTTTCCCGCCACAGTTTCCATAGCGCGGGAACAGAGCCCGCGCTTCTCTCTCGGCCCCGCCCCTAATGGCGCAGCTCCCTCTCTCCTTCCCCATCCCCTTCGCCACCGGCGCCCACATTTCTTCGTGTCCCCCCCCTTCGAGGGGAAAAAATTCCCCCATCTAATTTACAATTTCTTGCCACCACCTCGCTACTTCATTCCAAACATCCTTTCCCAAATCTAGTCCAACTTCTCCTCTTGAATGAATGTCCACGCCTCCTCTGCCGTCTCGAAGTAGTGGTGTTTGCCCTGATGTGTGACCCACAGTCTTGCCGGCTGCAACATTCCGAATTTCACTTTCTTCCTGTGGAGCACCGCCTTGGCCCGATTGAAACTCGCCCTCCTTCTCGCCACCTCCGCACTCCAGTCTTGATAGACGCGGATCACCGCGTTCTCCCATCTGCTGCTCCATGTCTTCTTAGCCCACCTCAGGACCATCTCCCTGTCCTTGTAGCGGTGGAATCTCACCACTATTGCTCGCGGTATTTCCCCTGCCTTTGGTCTTCTCACGAGGACCCGGTACGCTCCCTCCACTTCCAGGGGGCCCGTCGGGGCCTCAGCTCCCATTAAGGTATGGAGCATCACACTCACGTACGCCCCAACATCCACTCCCTCTGCCCCTTCGGGAAGACCCAAAATCCTTAAGCTCTACCTCCTCGAGCTATTTTCCAGGGCTTCCAATCTCTCCATACACCTCTTGTGTAGCGCCTCGTGCGTCTCCGTCTTCACCACCAAGCCCTGTATCTCGTCTTCATTTTCGGCAGCCTTTGCCTTCACTCCACGGAGCTCCATCTCTTGGGTCTTTTGCGTCTCCTTCAGCCCCTCAATCGCCTGCAGCATCGGCGCCAGCACCTCCTTCTTGAGCTCCTCCACACATCGCCGGAGGAACTCCTGCTGTTCCAGGCCCCATACCAACTGGGCTCCCTCAGCCGCCATCTTGCTTCTCCCTTCCCTTCTCTGCCACTGCTCCAGAGGATCCTCCACAATCTGGCCACTACTATCACTTCTTTCCATCCACACCCGGGGGGGACTCCTTCCTCTGTCGCCTCACACTGAGTTTAGCCTTTGAAAATTTCCATTGGGGCACCCGATAAGAGCCCAAAAGTCCGTTGAAACGGGAGGTGCCGAAACGTGCAACTTAGCTGGTCATCGCCGCACCTGGAAGTCCTACTTTTTAAGATTTGAGCTGAGAGATTTAGGAATCTGTACATTTTGGGTTTTGGGTAGGTCCACAAACAATAGGATATGTGAATCCTGCAAATGGTTTTGTATTGGTATATCCATTCAAGGGAAGCACCCATGGTCATTCAATTAGGAATTTTCCAGAGACTTGAGGTCATTCTGAGTCCGTACAGAAATTTCAAAATTCATCTTAAAAAGAGAATGCCATTCCAGAAATTATATATTGAATAGTTTAAAGTCATTCCAATCCCTTTGCGATCCTGGTGGACCGAAAAGAAAGATTTTGAGAAAAAGTTGATAGCATTTCAATTTTTTAAGACTCTTCATAGATTATCATAGAATTTACAGTGCAGAAGGAGGCCATTCGGCCCATCGAGTCCGCACCGGCTCCTGGAGAGAGCACCCTACCCAAGGTCAACACCTCCGCCCTATCCCCACAACCCAGCAACCCCACCCAACACCAAGGGCAATTTTGGACACTAAGGGCAATTTATCACGGCCAATCCACCTAACCTGCACATCTTTGGACTGTGGGAGGAAACCGGAGCACCCGGAGGAAACCCACGCACACACGGGGAGGACGTGCAGACTCCGCACAGACAGTGACTCAAGCCGGAATCGAACCTGCGGCCCTGGAGCTGTGAAGCAATTGTGCTATCCACAATGCTACCGTGCTGCCCACACTTATTTCGAAAGGAAACCTAATCCTTTTAGTTTTAGGGGTGGCACAATGGCACTGTGGTTAGCACTGCTGGCTCACAGTTCCAGGGTCCTGGGTTCAATTCCGGCCTCGGGTGACCATCTGTGTGGAGTTTGCACTTTCTCCTCGTGTCTGCGTGAGTTTCCTCCGGGTGCTCCCGTTTCCTCTACAGTCCAAAGATGTGCAGGTTAGATGCATTGGCCATGCTAAATTACCCCCTAGTGTCCAAAGGTTAGGTGGGGTTACTGGGTTATGGGGAAAGGGTGGAGGCATGGACTTAAGCTTAAGTAGGGTGCTCTTTCCAAGGGCTGGTGCAGACTAGAATGGCAGAATGACTTCCTTCTGCACTGTAAATTGTATGGTTCTATGATAAATCAGATAGCTACAGCTATGAGTAAAGGTTTGTTCCCTTTGCTAACATATTTGGAGTCTTTGATAGCACCTCTGCAGTCCAGGCTAATTTAAAAAGAATGCTTAAATAGTATTTTGAACTTTCCACAAGTACCTGTTGTTGGAACCTATGCAGGGAGTGATTGGCTGGGAAGACATGCTCCTTTCCCGCTGTGGAAGGCTCTTGTGGCTTCATTTGTTTATTTTGTTTCTGTGGCTTTGATATGCAGACGTTCAGTTTCTTTCAACCCGTCACCTCTGATAGATGAAAGGTTGTCGCCTACAAGGGAAATAAAAACACCCTTAGATGCTGAACACTGTTGCTGCCTTTTAGGCTCACACACCGGTCACAGGGCTTCTTACATAATTGGAATTTTAATTTCCTAAAAGATTTGACTGCCTTGGGTTGCACATTATTCAAAGTGGTCAAATCTTGCTCAGTCTCGAGAAGAAGAAATGGCAATGGATTTCACATGGAATGTTTTTTTCTGCATATTTCAATAATCAACATCGCATGCATCAATTCTTCTGACCAGAATCTTTACTTTGGGTTTTGTCAATAATAAATCTTTTATTAACGCTTTGTGTTTTTTGAACATTCAATGGTTGCAAGTGTGCTAATAATAAAGCATACATTTTCATCAACGTGAAATAGAAATTAGAGAATTTCCATCTCTCCTTGATATCTCAATTGCCAGCCTATTTAAGGCATGCTTATAAGACAGCAGAAATGAAAATCAAATACTGTTTGGTTCAATTTGGACACATTAAATGGTGGTTTATTGTATCTGAAATTAATAAAACGATTGTCAATCAAAGTGCTCAGATCATCACATTGAAACAAAAATACACATCCAAAGATGTGTGAGATGGATGAAATAATTACAACAGTGAAAGTGCTATTAACATATTTATCTACAAGATTGCCAGGAATAGAATAAGCACTTTAAAAAAAATGTAAGGTTAGATTGCTGTTATTAGTTAGGTGCTGCAATCCTGGTCAGCAATCATATTTTAATGTTTCATTCAGATGCAGTCAGAGAAATCATTCTTTAATCAAGCTGCTGTCAGGCTACTGAGACCATTATTTTCATTCTAAATGACAGAGGTATGAAAACAAATGTAAATCCAGCAAATCAGTGATTGTCATTGACTGCAGCTAATAGACAAGAACAAACTTTCATTGGAGTCAGTGAAGCTACTGGTCAAGTGGCTCAATGCCCCAGCACACTGTGGCATAATGTATCCAATAGCCTCACTTACTTACTCCATTATGTACTGGAACTTTTCAGATTTTGCTGCCAAAATAAAAGTGAGTTTAACGTGCCCGCTGTTATACATGTGTAAGTCATGCTGCAATTTATGGCCAAGAAGCAATGCCCTGTGAATTGTACATCTCCAAAAGCTGGTGATAGATTTATGTGATTTGTTAGCCTCATGAAATTGACAGCTGAACACCAACTCTCTGGTGAATTTCATGAAATTGTTGCATTTGTACATTAATTGTTGATTAAACTCACTGCAAAATGTTAGGACTGGAACTTTCCAGCACATGTTACTTAATAGGGGAGTTCGCCCTGATGCCCTGGCCAATGCTTACCTCTCAGTTAACATCACAAAACAGATTATTTGGACATTATCTGATTTCTGTTTGTGGGAACTTGCTTTGCACAAATTGGCTGCTGAATTTCTGACATTACAGCACTGACTACACTTCATAAGTACTTCCTTGGCTGTGAAGTGTTTTGGGATGTCCTGCAGTTGTGAAAGGCTCCACATGAATGCAAATCTTCATTTTTTGTTTTTGACAAGATTTTTTTTCCTGCAGTGCCACTCAATCCCTGTGGACCAGAAAGTTACAATTGAAACTGTATAGTCTGCCATTCATAATGTAGAAATTAGTTGTAGATATTTATAAATATTAAGATTTAAATTAAAATAAAAATGCTTAAATTGCCTTTCTGTCTCTCCTCTCTCTCTCTAGGGTTGCCAACTCTAACCGGATATATTCTGGGAGACGCCAGCAGAAGTGACGTCATGGAAAGCTCCCAGAAGTGACATTGCGGAAAGCCAGTGGTATTGGCACGAGTGTGAAACTAATTCCTCTGTCGGATTAAATCAAGGAGAAGGCAATATTCCTAAAGTTAAATCTGTACCCTCCAAATGGGCATGCCAATAAAATCTGCTAGTTTCAGATGATCAGTTTTCACACTGAGCCGGTTGGCAAATAAAGCTTCTTGGCAGCAAAGTTCAATTGAACTGATCCCAAGTGCATGGTCAGAATTTTGGGGTGCGCGGGCAGGCGTGCACCCAACATAGAAGTGTGTGAAATCACACAGAAAGACGTCAGGCGTGTGTCTCAACATCATTTTACACAAGTGCGATATTTCAGTCGGCGGGCACGTGTGAGAGTTGGAAGCACACATATCGGCAATCAAACAGGTGCCGGATTGTGGCGACAACGGGCTTTTCGCAGTAACTTCATTGCAGTGTTAATGTAAGCCTACTTGTGACAATAAAGATTATAAATAGGTCATTTGGCCCATCACGTCTGCTCCGGTCAAAAACAAGCACCTAAATATTCTAATCCAGCACATTTTCCAGCACTTGGCCTATAGCTTTGTATGCCTTGGCTTTACAAGTGCACATCTAAATACTTCTTAATAAAAGCAAATTACTGCGGATGCTGGAATCTGAAACCAAAGAGAAAATGCTGGAAAATCTCAGCAGGTCTGGTAGCATCTGTAGGGAGAGAAAAGAGCTAACGTTTCGAGTCCAGATGACCCTTTGACAAAGGGTTGCCTTGTACATGTCTCACTGCCCCCAGAAAAGGTCTCAATGTCCCAGAAATCGGAAGCCCAACTTCCTGTACCATTCCTCCAGCCATGCAATCATCTGGACCAACCTCCTATTTCTATACTCACTAGCATGTGTCACTGGAAGTAATCCAGAGATTATAACCTTCTGGGTCCTGTTTTTAAATGTACTTCCTAGCTCCCTAAATTATGCTTGCAGGAACTCATCCCTTTCATAATATGCACCTATGCACATCACGAGGTAAAAACAGGCAGTGACAGACACCCAAGTTAGCCAATCAACATACAGGACAGAACACAGCCAATCACCAGATAGAACACCAGAGGGGGGCTTCCAACTATAAAACACACGAGGCAACAGCACTCTGCTTCTTTCCACTGGTGACAGCTGTAGTGACAGGCAGGGTGTATATATCAGTCAGCACCTTCTACACGTGGATCAGAGCTAGCCTGGTCTAGTAAGCTAGAGTTAGTACATTTAGAGTAGTAGAGTGTCAACCCACAGCCAGCTGTGTGCATTGTTACAGAAGTTCAATTAATCATATCGAACCAACGCCTACGTTTGGTGTATGCTTTACAGTTCATTTGCATCCTGTTGCAGTCCGTGTTACCCAGGGTGAATAACACAACATGATACCAGGAGTCTACTTCATCTAAGTAATTTACCTTGAATAATTCAGTGATGTCCAACAAGTGCCTTCCAGCGGCTTGGAGAAGATCCAGGCCCCTCCACAGCTCTGGATCTCCGGAAATCTCGGCGCCAACTGGCGGGTCTTCAAGCAGAAATTCAGTCGATACATTGAGGCCTCGGGCCTCGAGGATGTGTCTGATGCCAGAAAAATCGCGCTGCTCCTATAGACTGCAGGAGACCAGGCCATCCAAATCTTCAATTTGCTCACTTTTGCCGACGGCGAGGACAAGACCAAGTTCCAGACCGTGTTAGCCAAATTCGACAGTCACTGTGTAGTTGAAACGAACTAGAGCTTTGAGCGCTATGTCTTCCAGCAACGCCCTCAGGGTAAGGATGAGCCTTTCCAATCCTTTCTTTTTAAAAAAAAATATATTTTATTAAAGTTTTCAAACACAATTTCTTCCCTTACAAATCAACAAAAATGGTAACATGATAACTGCTATATAACATTGTTTAACTAACATAGTAAACTAACCAAATAACACGAAGTAATGCTCCCCCCACCCCCTCTCCCCATCTAGAACACAAACAATTTACCCCCCCCCCCCGGGTTGCTGCTGCTGGCCATCTATCTTCCCCCTAATGTTCCGCTAGGTAGTTGAGGAACGGTTGCCACCGTCTGGTGAACCCTTGAGCCGATCCTCTCAGCGCAAACTTCATCCGCTCTAGTTTTATGAACCCCGCCATATCGTTTATCCAGGCCTCCAGTCCGAGGGGTTTCGCTTCCTTCCACATGAGTAAAATCCTACGCCGGGCTACTAGGGACGCAAAGGCCACAACATCGGCCTCTTTCGCCTCCTACACTCCCGGCTCATCTGCTACTCCAAATATAGCTAACCCCCAGCCTGGCTTGACCCGGACATTCACCACCTTCGAGATCACTCCCGTCACTCCCCTCCAATACCCCTCCAGTGCCGGACACACCCAGAACATACGTGTGTGGTTCGCCGGGCTTCCCCCACACCTCCCACACTTGTCCTCCACTCCGAAGAACCTGCTCAACCTTGCTCCCGTTATGTGTGCTCTATGCAGCACCTTAAATTGGATCAGGCTAAGCCTGGCACACGAGGAAGAGGAATTTACCCTGCTTAGGGCATCAGCCCACAAATCCTCCTCAATCTCCTCCCCAAGCTCTCCTTCCCATTTTCCCTTCAGTTCGCCCACCAGCTCCTCCCCCTCTTCTCTCATCTCCCGGTATATCTCTGACACTTTGCCCTCCCCGACCCACACCCTATCCTGGATCCCTTGTGTGGGAGCAGCGGAAATTCCCTCACCAGTTGTCTCGTGAACGCTCTCACCTGCATATATCTAAAGAAATTTCCCAGGGGCAGCTCATACTTTTCCTCAAGCGCTCCCAAGCTCGCAAACGTCCCATCTATAAATAAATCTCCCACTCTCCTGATTCCTACCCGGTGCCAGCTCTGGAATCCTCCGTCCAGCCTCCCTGGGGCAAACCTATGGTTGTTCCTGATCGGGGACCACACCGAGGCTCCCAGCACACCCCTCTGTCGCCTCCATTGCCCCCAGATACTTAATGTTGCCGCCACCACTGGGTACGTGGTAAATCGTTTTGGGGAGAGCGGTAGTGGCACCGTCACCAGCGCTTTTAAGCTTGTTCCTTTGCAGGACGCCATCTCCAGCCTCTTCCACGCCTCTCCCTCTCCCTCCATCATCCACCTACAAATCATCGCCACGTTGGCGGCCCAATAGTAATCGCCCAAATTCGGCAACGCCAGTCCCCCTCTGACTCTGCTACGTTGTAGGAACCCCCTCCTTACCCTCGGGGCCTTCCCTGCCCACACGAAGCTCGTGATGTTTCTATCTATCTTTTTGAAAAAGGCCTTAGTGATCAGTATAGGGAGACATTGGAACACGAATAGGAACCTCGGGAGGACCATCATCTTAATCGCCTGCACTCTGCCCGCCAGTGACAGTGGCTGCATGTCCCACCTTTTGAAATCCTCTTCCATTTGTTCCACCAGTCGAGTCAGATTGAGACTGTGTAAGGTTCCCCAGCTCCTGGCTATCTGAATCCCCAGGTATCGGAAGTTTCTTTCCACTCTCCTTAGCGGTAGGCCATCTATCCCTCTACTCTGGTCCCCAGGGTGTATCACAAAAAACTCACTCTTTCCCATGTTAAGCCTATATCCCGAGAAATCTCCAAACTCCCTCAATATCTGCATGACCTCTGTCATCCCCCCCACTGGGTCCGTCACATACAGCAGTAGGTCATCCGCGTAGAGTGACACTCGGTGTTCCTCTCCCCCTCTAATCACCCCTCTCCATTTTCTGGAGTCTCTCAGCACTATGGCCAGTGGTTCAATTGCCAGCGCGAACAGTAATGGGGACAACGGGCATCCCTGTCTTGTTCCCCTGTGTAGTCGAAAATACTCCGACCTTTGCCGATTTGTGACCACACTTGCCGTTGGGGCCCCATATAGGAGTTTAACCCAGCTGACAAACCCCTCCCCGAACCCGAACCTCCTCAGCACCTCCCATAGATACTCCCACTCCACCCTATCAAATGCCTTCTCTGCATCCATTGCCACCACTATCTCTGCCTCCCCCTCTGCTGGGGGCATCATTCTCACCCCTAATAGCCGTCGCACGTTGACATTTAATTGTCTCCCTTTACGAACCCTGTCTGGTCTTCGTGCACCACCCCCGGTACACAATCCTCTATCCTCGTTGCCAACACCTTTGCCAGCAACTTGGCGTCCACATTTAGCAGTGAGATAGGCCTATAGGACCCGCACTGCAGCGGATCTTTATCTCGCTTCAAGATTAGCGATATCGTCGCCTCCGACATTGTCGGGGGTAGGGTCCCCCCTTCTCTGGCCTCTTTAAAGGTCCTTACCAGCAGCGGGGCCAACAAGTCCACATATTTTCTATAGAATTCCACCAGGAACCCACCTGGTCCCGGGGCCTTCCCTGCCTGCATGTTCCCCAGCCCTTTGGTAACCTCGTCCACCCCAATTGGCGCCCCCAGGCCTTCCACCTCCTGCTCCTCCACCCTCGGGAACCTTAATTGGTCCAAAAACTGCTGCATCCCCTCTTTTCCCTCCGGGGGTTGGGACCTATATAGTCTCTCATAAAAGGTCTTCAACACCTTGTTTATCTTCCCTGCTTTCCAATCCTTTCTAACTCATCTCCGCATATTAGCGCAATCCTGCAACTACTGTGACACCGCTGATTCCCTCATCAGGGATCAGATGGTGTTTGGGGTCCACTCCGACGCCCGGCGGGAGCAGCTCCTAAAAATAAAAAATATGACCCTGCCAGTAGCCATCGAGATGTGTAAAGTGCATGAACAGGCGAAAAGTCGCTACTCCCGCCTTAAATCGGCAGAACAGGACCAACTTGCCCCCACGAGGCAGAGAGTGTACAGGTCATCGCCCGAATGCGGCACCTTAGCATCGATGAAGTCGGCCATTTCGCGCGCTTTTCCCGGGGTCCCCACGCATGCGCACCACGGATGGGAGAACGAAGCGGCCGAAGACCACACTGCGCCGGCGCGAACGGCGGCTGACCGCACTGCGCATGTGCGACGACACACGGAGCGTTACAACGCCTATGTCATGACGTGCCCGAACTGAGGTACTGCCCACTTAAAGCGGCAATGCCCTGCAAGAGGCAGGCGATGTTTAAATTGTGGGAAGCCTGGCCATTACGCAGCCTTGTGCAGGTCTGCACCTCTGATCATGGGCCAGCGATCCCAGTTCCAACGCAAACGCGTTCGAAGTGTGCAGCAAGAGCTGCTGGATTCGGAACCTGGTAACACCACGGATCCAGAGGACGACTGCCTGGAGTCCCCATATCGTGTGGGCATCATTACCACGGATATCAAGGCCTCCTCAAATTCAGCAATACGCCTACCCATCCTCAACGTGGATTATGCGGACGAATGGCGTGCTGTCGTACAAGTTAACCAATGCAGCATCCGGTTCAAGCTGGACACTGGTGCTTCAGCCAATCTCATATCTCAAGCAGATCTTGCTCGCATCCAAAGGCAGCCAAAAATTCTTCTGCCGGCCTGCCAGCTGCTTGATTATAATGGCACCATTACTGTGTTAGGGTCTTGTCACCTGCATGTCTCCAACAAGGCCATCAAAGCCACACTGCGATTCGACATCGTCAAGCCTGACAAGGCTTCCCTGCTTGGTGCCCATGCATGCAAGCTACTCAAACCCGTCCAGCGCATACAAGCCATGTCCTCTGCCAATATGAATCTTCAGGCTCACATTGACGAATTCCTGTCACAATACCTGGATGTGTTCAGTGGGAAGGGCACGCTGCCGTACCGCTACAAAATCTTACTCAGGCCTGATGCCACGCCTGTGATCCATGCACCACGCCGGGTGCCGGCTCATCTGAAGGACCGTTTAAAGGCGCAGCTGCAGGAGCTCCAAGACCAGGGTATAATCTCTAAAGTGACGGAACCGACTGACTGGGTCAGCTCGATGGTCTGTGTGAAGAAGCCCTCTGGAGAACTGCGCGTATGTACAGATCCCAAGGATCTTAACCGAAACATAATGCAGGAACACAACCCGATCACGAAACAGGAGGAGCTAACCAGTGAGATGGCACATGCCAAATTCTTCATGAAGCTAGATGCATCACGTGGCTTCTGGCAGATACAACTGACGAGTCCAGCAGGAAGCTCTGCACGTTTAATACACCTTTCGGAAGGTACTGTTTGTTGTGTTGGATGTTCTGGTCTACAAACAGGACAACACGGCTGGAGATGGTGTAACTCTATTTTATTAACAACTCAACTGTAATAACATACTGTAAGCTTGGATACATGCATTACCAGCTTATCTGTGGACCCTGTCCTATCACTATCTAGGTGAGGCACTCAGCACATGGTGAATGTCTGAGAGCAGGCTGTGAGCTCTGTGCTCTGAGCTGGCTGCTGCTAGAATGAGCGGGAACCCTGGTGTCCCCTGTCTTTATAGTGCGTGTGCTCTCACTGGTGACTGGCTGCGTTGTTGTGTATGCTGGTTGGTCCGACTGTATGTCCATCAGTGTGTCAGTGTGTGTGTGATTGCACCATGATATGCTGATGTATATCATGACATCCCCCCTTTTCGCAAAGAATATGTGCCTACATGAGAATACATAAAGTGTAGTGAGTGTGTCTGATCATGTGTGTGCATTTTTTACATCAATATGTGCATGTGGCTATACTATATACACAGGAAGGTGCCAGGTGCAGAGGAAAACTATGTTACACCAAGAACGAAACAAATGCTATTAACAAACAATGAAAAACTCTTAAACAGTACGGCAGAACAAGTCAGTGAGTCCAATAGTGCAAGGTTTATAAATCAGGTCTTTGGGGTGGGCGACGAATTTGGGTTGACCACCTCAAGGGTGGTTCAGGATCCACCGGCTGAGGAATGGGCCGGGCCACGGTCGAGTGAGGAGGAGGCAGGGTATCCGGAAGCTCAACAAAGTCCATGTCAGGGACAACAGGAGGGCGTGGCACCGGTGCAGAATTTCGTAGCGAGCGTGGAGCCAGACGAAGGGCACGCCGATTGCGGCGGCGAATGGAGCCATCAGGCAAACGAACCAGAAACGAGCGGGTAGCCACCTGTCTAAGAACCTCAGCGGTTGCCGACCAGCCACCGTCCGGAAGACGTATGCGGACATGATCTCCAGGCACCAGGGCAGGAAGATCAGTCGCTCGAGCATCATGAGCCGCCTTGTGTTGCTCACGCTCTTGTTGCATCCGCCGAAGTACCGGAGCATGGTCGAGGTCTGGGACGTGAATGGATGACACAGTGGTCCTGAGGGTACGACCCATAAGCAGCTGGGCCGGCGATAGGCCCGTGGACAGTGGGGCGGAGCGATAGGCCAGCAAGGCGAGGCAGAAGTCAGATCCTGCATCAGCAGCCTTGCAGAGGAGCCTTTTTACAATGTGGACGCCCTTCTCTGCTTTGCCGTTTGACTGAGGGTGCAGGGGACTGGACGTCACGTGTGCAAAGTTGTATGCACTAGCGAAGGAAGACCATTCCTGACTCGCGAAGCAGGGCCATTGTCTGACATCACGGTGAGCGGAATGCCGTGGCGAGCAAAGGTCTCCTTACAGGCCCGGATAACAGCCGATGACGTGGTGTCGTGCAGGCGTATGACCTCAGGATAGCTGGAAAAGTAGTCGATGATGATGATGTAGTCCCTGCCGAGCGAATGGAACAGGCCCACGCCCACCTTCGACCAGGGGGACGTGACCAACTCATGGGGCTGAAGGGTCTCACTTGGTTGTGCCGGCTGGAACTGCTGACAGGTGGGGCAATTGAGCACAGTGTTAGCAATGTCCTCATTTATTCCCGGCCAGTATACAGCCTCTCGGGCCCTCCGCCGGCACTTCTCAACGCCGAGATGGCCTTCGTGCAGCTGTTCTAAGACAAGCCGGTGCATGCTGTGTGGGATCACGATGCGGTCCAGCTTCAGAAGGACACCATCCACGACTGCCAAGTCGTCTCGAATGTTGTAAAACTGTGGGCATTGTCCCTTGAGCCACCCGTCCGTCATGTGGCGCATCACACGTTGCAGAAAGGGGTCAGCCGCAGTCTCACGGCGAATGTGGGCAAGGTGTTCGTCAGTGGCCGGCAGATTGGCAGAAGTGAAGGCTACATGTGCGTCGACTTGGCCAACGAACCCCTCTGGGTCGGACGGAGTGTCAACTGCCCTGGACAGAGCGCCTGCTATGATCAGGTCCTTACCCGGGGTGTATACAAGTTGGAAGTCGTACCTCTGGAGTTTGAGCAGAATGCGCTGGAGGCGAGGGGTCATGTCATTCAGGTCCTTTTGGATGATGCCAACCAGCGGGCGATGGTCGGTCTCCACAGTGAGCTGGGGAAGGCCATACACATAGTCGTGGAACTTGTCAACGCCAGTCAACAGGCCTAGGCACTCCTTCTCAATTTGCGCATAGCGCTGCTCTGTGGGGGTCATGGCACATGACGCATAGGCGACAGGGGCCCATCTTGTTGCAGGAAGACCACCTCAATGCCGGATTGGCTGGCGTCAGTCAAGATCCTCATCTCCCTTGCAGGATCGAAGAACACCAGTACCGGGCGGTGGTAAGCTTGACCTTGAGCTCCTCCCATTCACGCTGGTGGGTGGGAAGCCACTAGAATTCAGTTGTCTTCCTGACAAGGTGCCGGAGAGCTGTAGTGTGGGAAGCGAGGTTAGGGATGAATTGTCCCAGGAAGTTGACCATTCCTAGGAAGCGTAGCACCGCCTTCTTGTCTGTCGGCTTCTGCATAGCTGTAATTGCCACCTTGTCGGCATCCGGCCGCACACCCAACCGGGAGATGTGGTCCCCCAAGAACTTGAGCTTGGTTTGGCCAAAAGAACATTTGGCTCTGTTAAGGCGCAGGCCCTGGTCCCGTATCCGTTGAAAGATGCGTTGGCGGCGACTAATATGCTCCTGCGGTGTGTTAGACCAAATAATAATATCATCCACATAGACGCGCACGCCTTCAATGCCCTCCATCATCTGTTCCATGATGCGATGGAAAACTTCAGAGGCCGATATGATTCCAAATGGCATCCTATTGTAGCAGTATCTGCCAAATGGAGTGTTGACGGTACACAGCTTCCTGCTGGACTGATCCAATTGAATCTGCCAGAAGCCCTTTGAGGCATCAAGCTTGGTGAATATTTTTGCCCGAGCCATCTCGCACGTGATCTCCTCACGTTTGGGTATTTGGTAATGTTCCCTCATTATATTGCGATTTAAGTCTTTCGGGTCAATACAGATCCGGAACTCGCCGGAAGGCTTCTTGACGCACACCATGGAGCTGACCCATGGAGTCGGCTCCGTTACCCGGGAAAGCACTCCTTGGTCCTGAAGATCCTGCAGCTGCTGCTTGAGGCGGTCCTTGAGGGGTGCTGGGACTCGGCGAGGTGCATGAACTACCGGGGTGGCATCCTGTTTGAGCAGGATTTTGTATGTGTAGGGCAGTGTACCCATGCCCTCGAAAGCATCCTGGTTGTGAGAGAGGATTGAGTTTAGTTGCGCCCTGAATTCCGCATCTTGGAAGTCAGACGTGCCTTCTGGAGAGAGAGAGTGTACGCGCTGAACAAGGTGGAGGAGTTTGCACGCCTGTGTGCCTAGCAGAGTCCTTTGAAGAGCCCACAATCTCGAAGGGTAGGATGGCTTTACGCGAGTTGTGCGTCACTTCGAGTTGGCACGACCCCGTGGCGGGGATGACGTTGCCATTATAGTCGACCAGTTGACAGATGGAGGGAAGAATTGCTGGCTTGACCCTCAGGGTTTGAAGTGCTGACCATGTGAGGAGATTTGTGGAAGCACCCGTGTCCAGGCGGAATGTGATCTGGGATCGGTTGACCGTCAGGGTGGCACACCACTCGTCGTCCGGATCAATGCTGTGCACTGACAGCGGCTGGTGCTTTCGACTCGGGGACAGCGTGTTCTTGTTGATGACAGCAATGCGGAATGGCTCCCTGTCCTCAGTGTCACTGGTCTGTATGATGTCAGGATCGGACTCGGTGAACGTGGGTAGAATTGCCCGAACATTTCTGCGAGGCTGGTTAAACTGTTGTGAGTTGGCAGGCTGAGGTGCTCGACAGCAGGCAGCATAGTGGCCAAGCCTGCCACAGCGTAGGCATTGTCGCGCTTTGGCCGGACATTGCCGCTTTAAATGGGCGGAGCCACAGTTGCCGCACGTCATGACGTCAGTGCGTTTGTTGCGCCACCGTGCATGCCGTGGTGCGGTCTTGCATAGTGCGCACCTGCGCATCACGTTCCTCCACGTCAACGTCCCCTCTTTTGGCGCGTACAAGCGCGGGAGGCCTCGGAAAGCGCGCAAAACGGCCTCCTTCCTCCGGTCCGCGGGCCGGGAGGTACTTGACCGTCTGGACCCGCCCCGCCTCGTGGGGCCCCTGCCGCGCCGTTTCAGCCACCTGGATGTGTGAGTACCGGCTGGTGGCGTTCTCTTGCAGTACGCAGGTCTCGATGGCCGTCGCTAGGGTGAGTTGCTTGATTTTAAGGAACTGCTGGCGCAGGGTGTCCGACATGACCCCGAAAACTATCTGGTCGCGTATCATGGAGTCAGAGGTGGGCCCATAGCCACAGGACTGCGCGAGGATGCGGAGGTGCGTTAAATAAGACTGGAAAGGCTCGTTCTTACTCTGCAGGCGCTGCTGGAACAGGTAACTTTCGAAGCTTTCGTTAACTTCAATGCTGAAGTGTTCATCAAATTTTAGGAGCACCATCTTGTATTTTGTTTTGTCCTCGCCGTCAGCGAATGTAAGGGAGTTAAAGATCTGGATGGCATGTTGCCCTGCCGTGGAGAGAAGAAGGACAATCTTCCTGGTGTCTGATGCATTCTCCCTGTCTGTGGCCTCTAGGAAGAGCTGGAAGCGCTGTTTAAAAAGCTTCTAATTCACCATGAGATTGCCAGCGATGCGTAGCGGCGGCGGTGATTTGATGTTCTCCATGCTGAAGGATGGCGGATTGCTGATAAGTTGCAGGTAGGTCTCACAGGGGCTAGTATGCGTCCACCCCTGGAACCATGTCGTGTTGGGTGTTCTGGTCTACAAACAGATCAACACGGCTGGAGATGGTGTAACTCAAGGGGCTGTTTAGCACAGGGCTAAATCGCTGGCTTTGAAAGCAGACCAAGGCAGGCCAGCAGCGCGGTTCAATTCCCGTACCAGCCTCCCCAAACAGGCGCCGGACTGTGGCGACTAGGGGCTTTTCACAGTAACTTCATTTGAAGCCTACTTGTGACAATAAGCGATTTTCATTTCATTTCTATTTTATTAACAACTCAACTGTAATAACATACTGTAAGCTTGGGTACGTGCATTTCCAGCTTATCTGTGGACCCTGTCCTATCACTATCTAGGTGAGGCACTCAGCACATGGTGAATGTCTGAGAGCAGGCTGTGAGCTCTGTGCTCTGAGCTGGCTGCTGCTAGAATGAGCGGGAACTCTGGTGTCCCCTGTCTTTATAGTGCGTGTGCTCTCACTGGTGATAGGCTGTGATGTTGTGTATGCTGGTTGGTCCTACTGTATGTCCATCAGTGTGTCAGTGTGTGTGTGATTGCACCATGATATGCTGATGTATATCATGACACTGTTACAACCGTATGCCGTTTGGTATTGTTTCAGCCTCTGAAATCTTTCACAGGATCATGGAACAGATGCTGGAGGGTATTGAGGGTGTGCGGGTTTATGTTGATGACGTCATTATATGGTCCACAACCCCAGAGGCACACGTATCTTGTCTCCAACAAGTCTTTAGACGCATACATGCCAACGGCCTCAAGTTGAACAAGGCCAAATGCTCCTTTGGCATGTCATCAATCAAGTTTTTGGGTGATCAAATATCCTAGTAGGGCGTGCAACCGGACTCGGACAAAGTCAAGGCCATCAACACCATGAAGACCCTGGAAGACAAAAAGGCGGTACTCCGCTTCCTGGGTATGGTTAACTTCTTGGGAAAGTTCATTCCGAACCTCGTGTCACACACCACGGCTCTCAGGCATCTGGTGAAGAAGTCCACTGCCCTTCCGTGGCTACCCACACATCAAGCAGAGTGGCTCGAGTTAAAGGCAGAGCTCACCACTGCTCTGGTACTAGCGTTTTTTGACCCAGAGCGGGAGACAAAAATCTCCACGGACACCAGCCAGGACGGCGTTGGTGCGGTGCTCCTCCAGAAGGATGACTCCTCGTCCTGGGCTCCAGTGGCCTATGCGTCCAGGGCCATGACTCTCAATGAGCAGAGGTATGCTCAGATAGAGAAAGAGTGCCTGGGCCTCCTCACTGGTATTGTAAAGTTCCATGATTACGTCTACGGTCTACCAACCTTTACAGTAGAGACTGACCACAGACCCATAGTCCATATCATTCACAAGGACTTGAATGACATGGCGCCCAGGCTTCAGCGCATTCTTCTTCGACTCCGCAGGTATGATTTCGAATTGGTTTACACACCGGGCAAGGAGCTAATCATTGCGGATGCCCTGTCTTGCGCCATCACCTCACCCTGTGAACAGGTCAACTTTATCTGCCAAATTGAGGCACAGAAGCAACTGTATGCCAGCAACCTCCCGGCCTCAGACGAACGAGTAGTCAACATTCGAGAAGAGACTGCCAAGGATCCTCTTCTGCAGCGGGTCATTCATCACCTTGCAAATGGTTGGCAGAGAGGGCAATGCCCCCAGTTCTTTAATGTCAAGGATGACCTAACAGTTGTCAAGGGGATCCTCCTCAAGCTGGATCGTATCGTTATTCCTCGCAGTCTCCAGAGCTTAGTGCTCAAACAGGTCCACGAGTGTTATGGGTGAGGTGTTTTCAGAACCCCAAAATGTATCATGAAGTTCAACCAACCCCCCCCCCTTTAAAGGATTGTTGCTTTTGAAGCACTCGGCTTGTTCCCCAGGTGTGGAATTACAATTATGGACACGTGGATTTTTAAACAAAACAATGTTTATTCCATGAACTCAACTTAATCTTTTAAATAAACATTGGATCTCTTAACACCCCTTACTTCAAAGATAACCCCGAAAATACTACAACACTAAATAATCCTTCAACCTGTTCTTTTAAACTTCCAAAAGACTTCACCTTCAAAACAGACATGAGGTTACATTAAATATATTTATAGTCTTTGGATTTGCAGACATCTGTGTTTTCTTCCTGCAGCTCTCAGCAAAACACACAGACACTCCCAGCTTTCTCCTCAAACTGAAACTAAAAACTTCAAAACGGCCGAGCTGAAGCCCAGCTCCACCCACACTCTGACATCACTGCATTTCTTAAAGGTACATTGCTTAAACATCCATTTCTTAAAGGTATTCTCACATGACACCTCCCCCCAAGAAAAAAACCAAAAACATCAACTTCAAGATGGTTTCATTTTTAACCTTGCACCATTAATTAAGAAATGCACACAGTAAAAATACTTTTTTGTTTAAAAAAAAACAACACAAGCAAACAGGCATAATAATAGAGTCCATTTTTCCCGTTCTTCTTCCTCCAACCGAAATCCTTCCATTCATCACATTTGTGACAAAGCATCGGCTATCACATTTTCCCGTCCTGCCACATGTACTATTTTTAAATGAAATGGCTGTAACAATAAACTCCAGCGAAACATCCTTGCATTGTTATTCTGGAATCGCTCCAAAAACGTCAAAGGATTATGATCAGTATATATAATGGTGTCAGATGGATTGCTGGTCACATAAATGTGAAAATGTTGCAAAGCCAGCACCAAACTCAAAGTCTCCTTCTCAATCGTCGAATACCTTTCCTGGTGAGAATTCAATTTCTTTGAAAAATAACCAACAGGCCGCTCTAGCCCTTCGTCGTCGTCTTGTAGAAGCACCGCACCTACGTCCACATCGCTCGCATTAACAGCCACTTTGAATGGTTTGGTGTAATTTGGGATGGCTAACACAGGAGCAGTGGTTAGCACAACCTTCAGGCCATCAAATGCCTGTGGACACTCCGCTGTCCACTGGAATTTGTTACGCTTCTTGGGCAAGTCCGTCAGTGGAGCAACCACACTGCTAAAATTTGGTACAAATTTCCTGTAAAATCCGCTCATACCAAGAAACCTCATTATTTCCCGTTGTGTCGAGGGTATTGGAAACTCCCCAATAACTTTCGTTTTCACATCCCGTGGGACCAATCGACCCTGTCCGATTGTATGGCCAAGGAAAGTGACTTGGGCTTTTCCAAATTCACTTTTGGCTAGGTTTATCACCAAACCCGCCTCCTGAAGTCAATCAAATAACTCTCTCAGATGTTTTAAATGTTCTTTTCATGTCTGGCTGAAAACTACCAGATCGTCGATGTATATCGCACAATTGGGTAATCCTGAAACGACTGTATTAGTTAACCGTTGAAATGTGGCTGGGGCGTTTTCATGCCAAATGGCATAACTTTGAACTGGTATATACCATCTGGAGTCACGAAAACTGAAATTTCCTTCGCCCTTTCGTATAAAGTTACTTGCCAGTACCCTTTCAGTCAATCCAATTTGGAAATAAAAGCAGATTGTCTCATTTTCTCAATGCAATCCTCCAAACATGGGATAGGATAAGTGTCCGTTCTTGTAACTGCATTCACCTTTCGATAGTCCACACAAAACTGTTGGGTACCGTCTGGTTGAGGTACCATCACTATGGGTGAGCTCCATTGGCTGCAACCCACTTCAATTATGCCATTTTTAAGCATACTCTCAATCTCTTTGTTAACCTGTGCCAATTGTAAAGGGTTAAGTCTATATGGATGTTGTTTGATCGGAACAGCATTTCCCACATCTACATGTATAACCATTTTAGTACTTCCCAATTTATCTCTACAAACTTGCCCATGTGATATCAATAACTCTTTCAGGTCAGTTCGTTTTTCCTCTGGAAGGTAACTTAACAATTCATCCCAATTTTTAAGAACATCCTCATTTTCCAATTTAATTTGAGGTATGACAAATTCACAGTCATCTGGATTTGGTTCGTCACTTTGAGTTAGAATCATTAAAACCTCCTTTTTCTCTCCTTCCCTTTCAAAGTACCTTTTAAGCATATTCACATGACACACTCGGTGAGTCTTCCTTCTAGCTGGTGTTTTTACCACATAATTCACCTCACTTAATTTCCTTTCAATCTGATGCGGTCCACAAAACCTAGCTTTTTTTTAATAAATATATTTTATTGAAATTTTTTTCCAAACAACAATTTTTCCCTCTTACAAAGCAAACAAAACAATAACAAAACAGAAATTTTTAACAATACACAGGTAACAAAACCTCCTTGTCTATTGACCTAAACTAAACTAAACCCCCCCCCCCCTCCCCCCCCCCCTCCCCCTGGGTTGCTGCTGCTGGTCATCTGTCTTCTCTCTAACGTTCCCCTAGGTAGTCGAGAAATGGCTGCCACCGCCTGGTGAACCCTTGAGCCGATCCTCTCAGGGCAAACTTTATCTGCTCCAGTTTAATGAACCCCGCCATATCATTTACCCAGGCCTCCAGTCCGGGGGGTTTCGCCTCCTTCCACATGAGTAGGATCCTGCGCCGGGCTACTAGGGACGCAAAGGCCACGACATCGGCCTCTTTCGCCTCCTGCACTCCCGGCTCTTCCGCAACTCCAAATCGAGCTAACCCCCAGCCTGGTTTGACCCGGGCCTTCATCACCTGCGAAATCACTCCCGTCACTCCCTTCCAATACCCTTCCAGTGTCGGGCACGCCCAAAACATATGTGCGTGGTTTGCCGGGCTCCCGCCGCACCTCCCACATTTGTCCTCCACTCCAAAGAACCTGCTCAATCTTGCCCCCGTTATGTGTGCTCTATGTAGCACCTTAAATTGAATCAGGCTAAGCCTGGCGCATGAGGAAGAGGAATTTACCCTGCTTAGGGCATCAGCCCACATACCCTCCTCTATCTCCTCCCCTAATTCTTCTTCCCACTTTCCTTTTAGTTCGCCCACCGACTCCTCCCCCTCTTCCCTCATCTCTCTATAAATCTCTGACACCTTGCCCTCTCCGACCCACACCCCTGAAAGCACCCTGTCCTGTATCCCCTGTGTCGGGAGCAACGGAAATTCCCTCACCTGTTGTCTAGTAAACGCCCTCACCTGCATATATCGCAAGAAATTTCCCCGGGGCAACTTATACTTTTCCTCCAATGCTCCCAAGCTCGCAAAAGTCCCATCTATAAATAAATCTCCCACCTTCCTAATTCCCAACTGGTACCAGCTCTGAAATCCTCCATCTATTCTTCCTGGGGCGAACCTATGGTTGTTCCTGATAGGGGACCCCACCAGGGCTCCCCGCACCTCTCTCTGTCGCCTCCACTGTCCCCAGATATTCAGTGTTGCCGCCACCACCGGGTTTGTGGTAAACTTTTTAGGTGAGAACGGTAGCGGCGCCGTCACCAGCGCCTCTAAACTCGTCCCTTTACAGGACTTTCTCTCCAATCTTTTCCACGCCGCTCCCTCACCCTCCATCATCCATCTACGTATCATTACCACATTGGCGGCCCAATAGTAATCACCCAAGTTCGGTAGTGCCAGTCCTCCTCTGTCCCTACTACGCTGAAGGAACCCCCTCCTTACTCTCGGAACTTTCCCTGCCCACACGAAGCTCGTGATGCTCCTATCTATTTTATTAAAAAAGGTCTTGGTGATTAGTATAGGGAGACATTGAAATACAAATAAGAACCTCGGGAGGACCATCATCTTAATTGCCTGCACCCTGCCCGCCAGCGACAGAGGCTGCATGTCCCACCTCTTGAAGTCCTCCTCCATTTGTTCTACCAGCCGTGTCAGATTAAGTCTGTGCAAGGTTCCCCAGCTCCTAGCGATCTGAATCCCCAGGTATCGGAAGTTTCTTTCCACTTTCCTTAGCGGTAAGCCTTCTATCTCTCTATTCTGGTCCCCTGGATGTATCACAAATAATTCACTCTTCCCCATGTTTAGCCTATACCCCGAGAATTCCCCGAACCCCTTCAAAATTTGCATAACCTCTATCATCCCCCCGCTGGGTCCGACACGTATAACAATAGGTCATCTGCGTATAACGAGACTCGGTGTTCTTCTCCCCCTCTAATCACCCCTCTCCATTTCCTGGATTCTCTCAACGCCATGGCCAGAGGTTCAATTGCCAACACGAACAACAATGGAGACAGCGGGCATCCCTGTCTTGTTCCCCTATATAATCGGAAATACTCCGATCTATGTCGACCTGTAACTACGCTTGCCGTTGGAGCCCCATAAAGAAGTCTAACCCAGCTAATAAACCCGTTCCCAAACCCAAACCTCCTTAACACTTCCCATAAATACTCCCACTCCACCCTATCAAATGCCTTCTCTGCGTCCATTGCCGCCACTATCTCTGCCTCCCCCTCCACTGGGGGCATCATTATCACCCCTAATAGTCGTCGCACGTTAACATTCAGTTGTCTCCCTTTTACGAACCCTGTCTGGTCTTCGTGCACCACCCCCGGGACACAGTCCTCTATCCTCGATGCCAGTACCTTTGCCAGCAATTTGGCATCCACGTTCAATAGTGAAATAGGTCTATAGGACCCGCACTGCAACGGATCTTTGTCCCTCTTCAAAATTAGCTTATAGAGGTCTATAAAATAATGAGGGGCATAGATAAGGTAGATAGTCAACATCTTTTCCCAAAGGTAGGGGAGTCTAAAACTAGAGGGCATAGGTTTAAGGTGAGAGGGGAGAGATTCAGAAGGGCCCAGAGGGGCAATTTCTTCACTCAGAGGGTAGTGAGTGTCTGGAATGGGCTGCCAGAGGTAGTAGTAGAGGCGGGTACAATTGTGTCTTTTAAAAAGCATTTAGATAGTTACATGGGTAAGATGGGTATAGAGGGTTATGGGCCAAGTGCGGGCAACTGGGACTAGCTTAATGGTAAAAACTGGGCGGCATGGACTGGTTGGGCCGAAGGGCCTGTTTCCATGCTGTAAACTTCTATGATTCTATGATTAGCGATATCGTCGCCTCCGACATCGTCGGGGGTAGAGTCCCCCTTTCCCTGGCCTCATTGAACGTCCTCGCCATCAACGGGGCCAACAAGTCCACATATTTTCTGTAATATTCCACCGGGAACCCGTCTGGTCCCGGGGCCTTCCCTGCTTGCATGCTTCCCAGTCCCTTAATAACCTCGTCCACCTCAATCGGCGCCCCCAGGCCTGCCACCTCCTGCTCCTCCACTTTCGGGAACCTCAATTGGTCCAGGAACTGCCGCATCCCCTCCTCTCCCTCTGGGGGTTGAGACCTATACAGTTCCTCATAGAAGGTCTTGAACACCTCATTTATCTTTCCTGCCCTTCGCACCGTGTCTCCCCTTTCGTCTCTAATTCCTCCTATCTCCCTCGCTGCTGCCCTCTTTCGCAATTGATGCGCCAACAGGCGACTAGCCTTTTCCCCATATTCATATCTCCTCCCCTGTGCCTTCCTCCACAGTGCCTCCGCCTTTCTGGTGGTCAGAAGGTCAAACTCCGTCTGGAGTCGTCTCCTCTCCCTGTACAATTCCTCCTCCGGGGTCTCTGCAAATTCCCTGTCCACCCTTAAAATCTCCCCCAGTAGTCTTTCCCTTTCCTTGGCCTCTGTTTTCCTTTTGTGGGCCCCAATAGAGATCAACTCTCCTCTGACCACCGCTTTTAATGCTTCCCAGACCACTCCCACAGGGACCTCGCCGTCGTCATTGACCTCCAGGTATCTCTCAATACACCCCCGCACTCTTGCACACACTCCCTCATCCGCCATCAGTCCCACATCTAATCGCCAGAGTGTTCTCTGCTCCCTGTCCTCTCCTACTTCCAGGTCCACCCAATGTGGGGCATGATCCGAAACCGCTATGGCTGAGTACTCAGCTTCTTCCACCCTAGAGATCAACGACCTTCCCAACACAAAAAAATCTATCCGGGAGTACACTTTATGGACATGGGAGAAGAAGGAAAACTCCCTAGCCCTAGGTCTAAGAAATCGCCATGGATCCACTCCCCCCATTTGGTCCATAAACCCCTTAAGTACCTTGGCCGCTGCCGGCCTTCTTCCGGTCCTTGAGCTGGATCTATCTAGCCCCGGGTCCAGCACCGTATTAAAGTCCCCTCCTAAAATCAAGTTTCCTGCCTCCAGGTCCGGTATACGCCCCAGCATCCGTCTCATGAATCCCGCATCGTCCCAATTTGGGGCATACACATTAACCAACACGACCTCCTTTCCCTCCAGCCTACCACTCACCATTACATATCTACCTCCGCTATCTGCTACGATGTTCTTTGCTTCAAATGCTACCCGTTTCCCCACCAAAATAGCCACCCCTCTGTTCTTTGTGTCCAGTCCTGAGTGGAACACCTGTCCCACCCATCCTTTCCTTAGCCTAACTTGGTCCGCCACCTTTAGGTGCGTCTCTTGGAGCATAACCACGTCTGCCCTTAGTCCTTTCAAATGCGCGAGCACTCGGGCCCTTTTTATCGGTCCGTTCAGGCCTCTCACGTTCCACGTGATCAACCTCACTAGGGGGATACCTGCCCCCCTCCCGTGTCGACTAGCCATTACCTTCTCTAGGCCAGTCACAAAACCTAGCTTTTAAAGGCTCACCTACCACTGGTAACAACACTAAAACTTTATCCCCACTGGCAAAACTATGAACTTTGAATTTCTTGTCCGTAACCCGTTTCATCACATTTTGTGCAACTTTCAAATGTTGTCTAGCCAATTTAATTGCTCTATTTAATCGTTCCCTAAAATTTCACACATAATCCAATAGTGTGATTTCCGATTTCTCATCCACCAATTTTTCCTTAATCAATTTAAGTGGTCCACTTACCTCATGACCAAAAATTAGTTCAAAGGGACTAAATTTGATGGATTCATTAGGTGCATCCCTAATTGCAAACAATACGAATGGGATTCCTTTATCTCAATGCTCTGGATAATCTTGACAATACGCCCTCAACATTGTCTTTAATGTCTGATGCCACCTTTCTAACGCTCCCTGCGATTCTGGATGGTACGCAGTTGATTTAAATTGTTTTATTCCTAAGCTATCCATAACTTCTTTGAATAACTTTGAAGTAAAATTCGATCCTTGATCCGATTGAATTTCTGTGGGTAGTCCATATCGAGTAAAGAATTTAAGTAACTCCTCCACAATCCTTTTCGCTGTAATATTATGTACGGGAATGGCCTCTGGAAACCTAGTAGACACATCCATTATAGTCAAAAGATATTGATTCCCACTTTTAGTTTTAGGAAGCGGTCCTACACAATCAATTAGGACCCTTGTAAAAGGTTCCTCAAATGCTGGAATGTGTATTAAGGGCGCTGGTTTTATCACTGCTTGAGGTTTCCCTATCACTTGACATGTGTGACATGATTGACAAAATTTAACTGCATCTTTATGTAGTCCAGGCCAATAAAAATGTTTCTGGATTTTAGCTTGAGTTTTGCTGATTCCCAAATGACCTCCCACTGGTACCTCATGTGCAACTCGCAACACCTCCTTTCTATACCCTACCGGCAATACTACTTGATGAACTTCTGCTCACTTTTCATCTGCCTGCATGTGTACAGGCCTTCATTTTCTCATCAAGACATCACTTTTACGGTAATAACACTCTGGTACACTCTCAGATTCCTCTTCCCTATATGCTTTCTGATATATCCGTTTTATTTCTACATCTTTCTGTTGTAACTCCGCCAATTTTCCTGAACTAAAAATATCCACCTCATCCTCCACCTGTTTTTCAACCATCTGATCAAAAATCATTTCTGATAATTGCACTTCAACTTCATTTTCACTCTTTGATTTCTCCTTTTGTCTTAACCTGTGACTTTGCGACCTTGTTACTACACAATTCGGAAAAATCCCATGATATTCGTCCTTCAACACTTCAGTTGCCTGATTTTCCACTGGCTTATCAACCACAGTAGGCATCACTCCCACCTGCGATCCAGCTATATCATTACCCAAGATCAACTGTATTCCTGGACAAGATAGTTTATCTATTACTCCTACTACCACTTCCCCACTCTTCACTGGACTTTCCAACCTTACCTTATAGAATGGAACACTACTCCTCTCACCCTGAATTCCACATATCACCACCTTTTCTGGCAACATTCTTCCCAAACTACATAATTCCTCAACTCTTATCATTGAAGATTGACTAGCCCCTGTATCTCTCAAAATTGTGACTTCTTTACCTGCTCCTCCTGATACACATGAGTAAACTTTACCCACACAAGTAAATCCTTTAAAGACATTGGGCACCTTCCTAACAATTACTTCTTGAACAGGCTGTAAAATCGTTTGCACCTCCTTTGTTTCCCTTGGGCTTTCCTTTACCACTCTAACAAATCCCACTGTCTTATCCTGTTTTACCACATCAGCCTTTCCAGTGCTTTTCTTCAACCACCAACACTGTGACTTTACATGGCCTAGTTTATTACAGTGAAAACATTTGAAATTTTTCATTTCTTTTCCACCCTCCTGGATTTCTTTTAAATCTGAGGTACACTCTCTTTATTGTCTCCCATCAGATCACCTTTATCTTTACCACTTGAGTATTTCTCATGTCCCCAGTTCCATCCCTCACCGGCTGAAACTGATGTCGGAAACCAATGTTTGATTTATGAACTAATTCATAATCATCTGCCATTTCTGCTGCTGATCTCGCAGTTTTAACCCTCTGTTCTTCCACATGAGTTCTCACTACATCAGGAATTTAATTTTTAAACTCCTCCAAAAGTATAATTTCACTGAGAACTTCATACGTTTGGTCTATTTTCAAAGCCCTTATCCACCTATCAAAATTACTCTGCTTGAGCCGTTCAAACTCCATGTATGTTTGACCAAATTCTTTCCTCAAATTTCGAAACCTTTGTCTGTAAGCTTCAGGCACTAGCTCAAATGCACTTATGATGGATTTCTTCACCTCCTCATATGTTCCAAATACCTCCCCCGGTAGTGATGCAAATACTTCACTAGCTCTACCCACCAGCTTTGTTTGAATCAGTAAAACCCACATGTCCTGTGGCACAGGTTTCTAGAAAAATCACACCCCGGGGCTTCTTTCGAGTGAGGCTGATGAGTCTCTTTTTTATTTTCAAATGAACAAACAAATGTTGTTTCAGCAATTTTCGATGGTTATTGAGTGCACACGAATGTATGGTTAAACCTGCTGATCAATCTCTATTTCACAATATTTAGGTTTTAAAAGCTAGGTTATTATCAATCTATTTTCTTATCTGTGGCCTTAATGTGGATTTATTTTTGTGAACATCTTAGTAAACATCTTGAATATTACACACCACGGCACAATGGTATTTTGTTTCTGTGACTATAGATTCTCTAAGGCGTGTTGTAGAATGACCGCAGTTGAGGAGAAAAATAAAATAACTCATCCAGCTGTTATTTTATTTCTTTAGCTGCTTGATGGTCAACCACTGAAATATAAATCTTATGCTTTCTAAGTTTGAACTGAGGGTGAATTGACCATTTATTCACTTGCACACGTTTGACAATACTTTCGAGACCTCTAGTTCTTGGAGAAAATTCCTGTCAAACTTGAAACAGTAATTTTATTATGTTACTAAAGGAACAAAGAACAAAGAAAAGTACAGCACAGGAACAGGCCCTTCGGCCCTCCAAGCCCGTGCCGACCATGCTGCCCGACTAAACTACAATCTTCGACACATCCTGGGTCCGTATCCCTCTATTCCCATCCTATTCATGTATTTGTCAAGATGCCCCTTAAATGTCACTATCGTCCCTGCTTCCACCACCTCCTCCGGCAGCGAGTTCCAGGCACCCACTACCCTCTGTGTAAAAAAACTTGCCTCGTACATCTACTCTAAACCTTGCCCCTCGCACCTTAAGCCTATGCCCCCTAGTAATTGACCACTCTACCCTGGGGAAAAGCCTCTGACTATCTACTCTGCCCCCATAATTCTGTAGGCCTCTATCAGGTCGCCTCTAAACCTCCGTCGTTCCAGTGAGAACAAACCGAGTTTATTCAACCGCTCCTCATAGCTAATGCCCTCCATACCAGGCAACATTCTGGTAAATCTCTTCTGCACCCTCTCTAAAGCCTCCACATCCTTCTGGCAGTGTGGCGACCAGAATTGAACACTATACTCCAAGTGTGGCCTAACTAAGGTTCTATACAGCTGCAACATGACCTGCCAATTCTTATACTCAATGCCCCGGCCAATGAAGGCAAGCATGCCGGATGCCTTCTTGACTAGCTTCTCCACTTGTATTGCCCCTTTCAGTGACCTGTGGAACTGTACACATAGATCTCTCTGATTTTCAATACTCTTGAGGATTCTACCATTCACTGTATATTCCCTACCTGCATTAGACCTTCCAAAATGCATTACCTCACATTTGTCCGGATTAAACTCCATCTGCCATCTCTCTGCCCCAGTCTCCAAACAATCTAAATCCTGCTGTATCCTCTGACAGTCCTCATCGCTATCCGCAATTCCATCAACCTTTGTGTCGTCTGCAAACTTACTAATCAGACCAGTTACATTTTCCTCCAAATCATTTATATATACTACAAACAGCAAAGGTCCCAGCACTGATCCCTGCGGAACACCACTAGTCACAGCCCTCCAATTAGAAAAGCATCCTTCCATTGCTACTCTCTGCCTTCTATGACCTAGCCAGTTCTGTATCCACCTTGCCAGCTCACCCCTGATATCCCGTGTGACTTCATCTTTTGTACCAGTCTACCGTGAGGGACCTTGTCAAAGGCCTTACTGAAGTCCACGTAGACAACATCCACTGCCCTACCTGTATCAATCATCTTTGTGACCTCTTTGAAAAACTCTATCAAGTTAGTGAGACACGACCTCCCCTTCACAAAACCATGCTGCCTCTCACTAATACGTCCATTTGCTTCCAAATGGGAGTGAATCCTGTCTCGAAGAATTCTCTCCAGTAATTTCCCTGCCATTGACATAAGGCTCACCGGCCTGTAGTTCCCTGGATTATCCTTGCTACCCTTCTTAAACAGAGGAACAACATTGGCTATTCTCCAGTCCTACGGGACATCACCTGAAGACAGTGAGGATCCAAAGATTTCTGTCAAGGCCTCAGCAATTTCCTCTATAGCCTCCTTCAGTATTCTGGGGTAGATCCCATCAGGCCCTGGGGACTTATCTACCTTAATATTTTTCAAGACGCCCAACCCCTCGTCTTTTTGGATCTCAATGTGACCCAGGCTATCTACACAACCTTCTCCAGACTCAACATCCACCAATTCCTTCTCTTTGGCGAATACTGATGCAAAGTATTCATTTATAACCTCGCCCATTTCCTCTGGCTCCACAGATAGATTCCCTTGCCTATCCTTCAGTGGGCCAACCCTTTCCCTGGCTACCCTCTTGCTTTTTATGTACGTGTAAAAAGCCTTGGGATTTTCCTTAACCCTATTTGCCAATGACTTTTCACGACCCCTCTCGCCTTCCTGACTCCTTGCTTAAGTTCCTTCCTACTTTCCTTATATTCCACACAGGCTTCGTCTGTTCCCAGCCTTTTAGCCCTGACAAATGCCTCCTTTTTCTTTTTGACGAGGCCTACAATATCTCTCATTATCCAAGGTTCCCGAAAATTGCCGTATTTATCCTTCTTCCTCCCAGGAACATGCCGGCCCTGAATTCCTTTCAACTGACACTTGAAAGCCTCCCACATGTCAGATGTTGATTTACCCTCAAACATCCGCCCCCAATCTAGGTTCTTCAGTTCCCGTCTAATATTGTTACAATTAGCCTTCCCCCAATTTAGCACATTCACCCTAGGACCACTCTTATCCTTGTTCACCAGCACGTTAAAACTTACTGAATTGTGGTCACTGTTCCCGAAATGCTCCCCTACTGTAACTTCTACCACCTGGCCGGGCTCATTCCCCAATACCAGGTCCAGTACAGCCCCTTCCCTTGTTGGACTGTCTACATACTGTTTTAAGAAGCCCTCCTGGATGCTCCTTACAAACTCTGCCCCGTCTAAGCCCCTGGCACTAAGTGAGTCCCAGTCAATATTGGGGAAGTTGAAGTCTCCCATCACAACAACTCTGTTGTTTTTACTCTTTTCCAAAATCTGTCTACCTCTCTCCCACTGGCTGTTGGGAGGCCTGTAGTAAACCCCCAACATTGTGACTGCACCCTTCTTTTTACATAGAATTTACATAGAATTTACAGTGCAGAAGGAGGCCATTCGGCCCATCGAGTCTGCACCGGCTCTTGGAAAGAGCACCCTACCCAAGGTCAACACCATCCACCCTATCCCCATAACCCAGTAACCCCACCCAACACTAAGGGCAATTTTGGACACTAAGGGCAATTTATCATGGCCAATCCACCTAACCTGCACATCTTTGGACTGTGGGAGGAAACCGGAGCACCCGGAGGAAACCCACGCACATACGGGGAGGATGTGCAGACTCCGCACAGACAGAGACCCAAGCCGGAATCGAACCTGGGACCCTGGAGCTGTGAAGCAATTGTGCTATCCACAATGCTACTGTGCTGCCCTATTCTTATTCCTGATCTCTACCCATATAGCCTCACTGCCCTCTGAGGTGTCCTCCCAATGGTGCATGTAGCACAACATTTGGTCAAGTATCTCTTAATAGGGAGCAAATTGCTATATTGAAAGCTCTCTTTGTTAAAAGGTTAATGCATGGTCTTTGCTGAACTTAACTCTTTTGTTAAGCCAAGGCATCAACTTTTTCACAACTTCCCTTCAATTAAACCAACTCATAGATGTCCATTATGAAGGACAATCTTTGTCTTCCAGTAAACCCTACACAGGAAATGTGATGTCGACTAAAGTGTTCTTCCTGACTGAAAAATAATTTTAGCAGTTAAATTGCAAATAATGGTGCTCCTGAATCATCTAAAAGAACAAACTACTCCATTTAAGGGCTAGTTGGAAAAGGGTGCTAAACAGCCCCTAATAAAGTCATCATCAGATGGGAACAAGATGTTAAAGTTAGTTTATTTTAAGAAGTAAAAATATTTTACTTCATATTCTGAAGATTATTTTTTCCAGAAGCTGTAAAGTGATTTTTAAACCATGTGCTAGTTAGGTCACCGTATTTGGGGAAATTCAAATAAGAGTATATTTTTGGGCTCCTGGTAGATCAGCAGGTAAATATGGAACAGAGAAGTTCTGCCAGCTGGCATTCTGATAATGAACAACACTTCTCTTTGGGAGTATTTGATCACGGAATCATTTCTCTGTTCTGGTTGTTGAGCCATAAGTACTCATGGGGATTGGGGTAATAAAAGCAAAATATTACAGATGCTGGAAATCGGAAATAAAAACAGAAAATGGTGGAAATACCTCTTTAGCTCTGAAGAAGAGCCATCTGGACTCAGAGTGTTAACTCTGTTTCTCTCTCCACTGATGCAGCCAGATCTGCTGAATTTTTCCAGCATTTTGTGCTTTTATTTCATGAGGTTTAGGGATTTGATCACTGGTTTGGTCTCGCTTTGTTAATATTAATGGTCAATTAAATCAACGTTATTCATTTTAAACTTTCTCCCAAAGTGAGAAGTTACCACAATATTTTCCTTTGTCATTGTGACTTTGCTGGAAATGCACTGAAAACCAAATTCCCGCGAACAAATAGGATTTCTGCTGCAATGTCAGAGAAGTCAAGCAACTCGAAGCAAATTCCAGGCCAATGTTTGTTTTCTTGTGTTAGTTTTGTACTGTTTCACTGTTATTTCATCTGTTATAAATCTACATTCAACATCTATCAAACAATGATCTCATAACTTGACAAAAGTTCCCAACTTGTGAACATAGGAGCGGGAGTCGGCCATTTTTTGGCCCTTCAACCTTGCTACACCATTCAATAAGGTCATGGTTGGTCTGGTTGTGGTCTCAGCTCCACTTTCCTGTCTGTCACCGCATAAAACCTTGACTCCTTGGGCTTAACAAAGATCCATTTTATCTCCACCTTGAATACGTTTAAAGACTCAGCCTCCATTTTTTCCTGGGGAAGAAAATTCCACACACCATTGGTCCTTTCAGGAAAAAGTTTCTCCTCAGTTCCATCTTAGATGGGAGACCTCTTATTTTTAAGTGATGCCTCATAGTTTTATCTCCCCCACAAGAGGAAACATTCTCCGGGTGTGAAGTTAACAGGAAGATAAGTGTTGGAAGAGATACGGTCAGTAAACCAGCATTCAGGAGATTGTCCAGCAGAGAAAAAGAGAGCAGTGGAAAGGGGAAAACAGGGAGCGGAGAAGTCCTCAGTTAGTTGAGTTGAGGGGAAGGGAGTGTCCATCTGATCAAGTTGCTCAGGATCTTGTATATTTAAAAAATGGTCACCTCTCATTCTTTTAAACTCCAGAGGGGACAGGCCTAACCTGTTTAACCTTTCTTCATAAGAGTATTATCCTGACAGACAGGAGACCACCAGGTTGATTAACAAATAATGGTTTATTGAAGTAATAACTATATACAGAGAGTGAGTGAAAAGGCTACCATGTTCCGAGTCTCCAAACTCCTAACTGACTGGGAAACTGGGTTTGCGCTCGCCAGCCCTATTGGCCTATTGGGTCGTATGACACTCTGGGAATTCGCCCCCTCAAAGAGGTACACTACAACATCCCTCCTCCTTTAAGTTGCTGACTACATTCTTCAATTAACAAAGGAACTATTTACAAAAATACCCAACAAGTGTCTCTCAAAACAGTCTCTTATAAGGCAAGCCAGTCAGGGAACTTCTTAATCCTTTGAGAGTGACGCAATTCACTAACTAGTGCTTCAGTGTTACAGTTAACTTTGGTTTGAACCTCAATGGGTTGACACTGGAATTGCAAAGGTGCATCCGTGCTCCCTCAGTTCCCCCTGGGACATTACTGGGTTTGTCCTTGGTGTAGATTGCTGCAACATCACTTTCATTTGTAGCCATATCACTGACAAGCCTACCCAGGCCAGGTTGCCCATCGGTTCTGTGGGAGATTCTCTCCTCTTCAGATCGTCTCCCTTGAACATCCACCTCGTACGATACTGGACCTGGTCTTGCCACGACCGTTCCCGGGATCCAATTTGGGCCAGCACCAAAATCCTTCACATGTGCCAGATCATCCATCGCAAACATCCTTTCAGCTTTCTTTGAGGTGCTTTTTCTGTTCTTTCTGTTTAGCCTCCACCCTCCCTGCCAAATTCGTAAATATCAGATCCAATAGCCTTCTAATGCGTCTGCCCATTAGTAAGTCAGCAGGTGTAACACCTGTGGCGACATGAGGTGTGGCCCAATAGCTCAGCAGGAACTGGGCCAGTCTGACTTGTAGAGGGACTGGTAACTATTTCTTCATGATATCTTTGAATGTTTGGACAGCTCTCTCTGCCAGTCCATTTGAAGCAGGGTGGTAGTAGGGAGCCGTTTGAACATGTAGAACACCATTGGTTCTCATATAATGTTGGAATTCTTCATTAGTAAAAGCAGTCCCATTGTCTGAAACCAGAAACTTGGGCAAGCCATGGGTCACGAATGTCAGTCTCAATTTCGGCACCATTGCCGATGAGGTCGTGAACATCATTACGTGTATGCCTAATGATGGGCAAGAATATGAAACCCATAAATGGGCCCACAAAATCGACGTGTAGATGCACCCAAGGTTGCCTGGCCGCTCCAAAGGGTGCATTAGGGCTGCGGATGGAAAGTTCTGCTGTATTTAACACTGGCCACATTGTTTGACCAGATTCTCTATGCCCGAGACCACCACGTGTGAGAATTTTCATTTTTGTCATACCAGAATGGGCACAGTGTAGCTCTGGTAATAATAGCTTCCTAACGGGAGTGGGAACGACTGCCCTTGTTCCTCATAATAATATCCCATCTTCACTTAACTCATCTTTTCTTATCTGAAAGGGTCACAACTGTTTAGTCCTGTTATCACAATGCCAGTGTGAAGGACCATGATTCGGGTTCTAAGCTTGACCTGCCGCATCGACCTGGCAGTGTACCTAGAAAGTGTAAAAAAAAACTGATTTCCTGTGGTGCTGGGGGAGGCGGTCTGCTGTCAGAAAAGCGAAGACAGCTCAAAGTGTTTGAAATGTGGGTGTCCGGCCTATGTTGAATTGTGCATTCAAAGGCTGCTAACAATAAAGTTCAGCAGTGGAGCCTAGCTGAAGCTATGGGGAGAATGGCCTTATCCTCCCTTAGTAAACCCAACAACCATTTGTGGTCGGTAATGGCTTTGAAATATCGTCGAAAGGTGTATTGCTGGAGCATTTTCACTCCAAATCTTCAGGGTAGTCACTCCTTTTAGGTTTGCGAGTAAGCACAGTCCTTGAGGCATAGGCCCTTCTGGATATCTTCTATTTTATGGGTCAAAACCACTCTGATCCCGCAAGAGGACTCATCACAGGAAAGAAATATGCCTTTTGAAGGGTTAAAATGGAGCAGAGACTGGATGAAGCCAAAGATGTGCAAGTTAGGTAGATTGGCCGTGATAAATTGCCCCTTAGTGTCCAAAACGTTAGGTGGGGTTACTGAGTTATGGGAATAGGGTGGAGGCATGGGATTAAGTAGGGTGCTCTTTCCAAGGGCAGGTGCAGACTCGGTGGGCCGAATGGCCTCCTTCTGCACTATAAATTCCATGATTCTATGACTATAAAGCTAGTTTAACTTGTTCAATAGCGTCTTTCGATGTTCTTTCCAATACCCACCTCTGGTGCTACTTGAGTAAAGTGTGTAAAGGTGCCAACATTGTAGAAAGATTAGGAATAAATCTGCCGTAATAGTTCACCATTTCTAAAAAGGATTTAAATTCTAACGTTCGCTGGCTTAATAGCTTTGATCTTCTTTTCCATAGGGTGAGACCCTGTGATGTCTATCGTGAATTCTAAACATGTTACTTGGAACATACGTGTTGGGTGGGGTTACTGGGTTATGGGGATAGGGTGGAGCTGTTGACCTTGGGTCGGGTGCTCTTTCCAAGAGCCGGTGCAGACTCGATAGGCCGAATGGCCTCCTTCTGCACTGTAAATTCTATGAAATCTATACATTTCTCACTTTTCAGCCTTATTTTGACCTTCTTAAATCTTTAAAACAATTCTTCAAGATTTGCTAGGTGCTGCTCCTCAGACACTTCTGTAATCAGTACATCATCCAGATAAACAATCACCTTGGGCAGATCCTGTAGTAATCTTTCCATCGTGCATTGGAAAATTGCACACGCAGAAAAGATTGAAAGATAGGCGGGTATACTTGTGTAAGTTTTTGTTAGTGTTTATAGTGACAAATTCCCTGGATGTTTCGTCTAACTCTATTTGTTGATACGCATGACTCATATCAAGTTTAGTATAAGTTAAGTCTGCCAATTTAGCGTTAGAATCTTCAATTATTGGTATTGGGTATCGGTCAAATTTGATTATAAAGTCATAGAGACATGGAGGTTTCATGGAAACAGGCCCTTCGGCGCAAATTGTCCATGCCGTCCAGTTTTTACAACAAAGCTCATCCCAATTGCCCGCATTTGGCCCATATCCCTCTATACCCATCTTACCCATATAATTGTCGAAATGCTTTTTAAAAGACAAAATTGTACCCGCCTCTACTACTGCCCTGGCAGCTCGTTCCAGGTACTCACCACTCTCTGTGTGAAAAAACTGCCCCTTTGGACCCTTCTGTATCTCTCCCCTCTCACCTTAAACCTATGCCCTCTAGTTTTCGATTCCCCTACCTTTGGGAGAAGATGTTGACTATCTACCTTATCTATGCCTCTCATTATTTTATAGACCTCTATAAGATCACCCCTAAGCCTCCTACGTTCCAGTGAAAAGTCCCAGTCTATCCAGCCTCTCCTTATAACTCAAACCATGAAGTCCCAGAAGCACCCTAATAAATCTTTTCTGCACTCTTTCTAGTTTAATAATTTCCTTTCTATAATAGTGTCCAGAACTGTACACAGTATTCCAAGTGGGTCCTTTCTAATGTCTTGTACAACTTCAACAAGACATCTCAACTCCTGTATTCAATATTCTGACCAATGAAACCAAGCATGCCAAATGCCTTCTTCACCACCGTGTCCTCCTGTGACTCCACTTTGAAGGAGCTATGAGCTTGTACTCCTAGATCTCTTTATTCTACAACTCTCCCCTACACCCTACCATTAACTGAGTAGGCCCTGCCCCGATTCGATCTACCAAAATGCATCACCTCACATTTATCTAAATTAAACTACATCTGCCATTTATCGGCTCACTGGCCCAATTGATCAAGATCCTGCAATCCTAGATAACCTTCTTCATTGTCCACTAAGCCACCAATCTTGGTGTCATCTGCAAACTTACTAACCATGCCTCCTAAATTCTCACCCAGTCATTAATATAAATAACAAATAACAGTGGACCCAGCATCGATCCCTGAGCCACACCGCTGGTCACAGGCCTCTAGTTTGAAAAACAACCCTCTACAGCCACCCCTTGTCTTCTGTCGTCAAGCCAATTTTGTATCCAATTGGCTACCTCATTCTGGATCCCGTGAGATTTAACCTTATGTAACAACCTACCATGTGATACCTTGTCAAAGGCCTTGCTAAAGTCCATGTAGACACGTCGACAACTCACGAATTGTCCTTCCAGGTACAGGCCTCACCTTTTCCAGTCCCACCTCCCTCCATCTTCTATACATCCCATATATCTTCCCAGGCTTAAACCTGTGGTTCCCACACAGTGGTGTCAACATCAATATCCCCTCCAATTTAAAGTACCTCCTTAGTTGGTTCCAAACCTTAACCGTTGATTGCACCACCGTGCTCTCCGAGTACTTCCCTGGGGCAAACGGCAGAGTGGCCGTCACCAAGGTTCTCAGGTTGGATCTCCTGGAGGACTCCTCTTCCATCCTACTCTACACACTCCTCTCCTCACCACCGCCTCACCTTCTCCATATTAACACCCCCTTTTCTGTTTACGCCTCTGTAACAGAGACTTCTTTACCCTCGGCACATTTCCTGCCCATACAAATTCCAAGATTGCTGCCTTTAAGTTCTGCGATGGATTCTCCTCATCACCTGGGAGGAAAGGCATACTAACATCAGGGAGGAGGAGCCAAGAGCACCAGCATAGAGGCCATGATCATCCAAAACCAACTCCACTGGGCCAGCCAAGTGTTTAGGATGCCAGAGTCCTGATTGCCAAAGCAGATCTTCTGCGCCGGAACAAGATCAGGGTAAAGGAAGCACTGAAGGCTTTCCTGAAGAAATGCAGCATAGACATCAATTCCTGGGAGAACCTTGCTCAGAAGAGACTTACATTGAGTAGCCTCCTGATTTAAGGGACACAATTCGTCGAGAACACCCAACAATAAGAGAAAGTCAGGAACAGGGGCTTGAGAAAGGAATACCAGTGATCTCGAGTCTAAGGACCAATCTCATCTCCCAGAAATATCTACCAAATGTGCAGTTAAAGATGCAGCTCTAGGATCAGCTCATCAGCCATGCACGGATCCACAGAACCCATGACCAGTGACACAGAGTTTCTTTGGCGAACAATCATACTCGTCAGCGAATGATCACCGAAGAAGAAGATTACTATTATAGTAATTATGGTGTCTGTCTCTTTAAGACAGTACAGCCATAAAGGGTCATCTGACTTGAGGGACCAATGGGAACTGAGAGTGAGTGATCACCCCAGAGAGTGGAGTCCTCTCTTGGGCAGAATGCATCCAGCAGCCATGTAGTAAGCATGTAAAGACTAATTTTGCTCCAAAGCAGCTTCGTGCTGCAAAACCTCCTGTACCAAGTTACGCTGCATTAATTAACATTTTCTTGTTCCTAACGAAGTCTGAAGTCTCTTGGCAATGCCAGAAGTGGCCACAATACATAATAACTATGCTATACAATATGTTAAAATGGTAGGATAATTAAAATTCCCCATTATGACAATTGTACAGTTTTTGCATGTTTCTATAATTACCCGCCAAATTTGCTTCTCTCTATTTTTCATATTAGTTGGCGACTTATACAATGCATTCAGTAGTATAATAATACCTCTACTGGTTCTTACTCTCACCAAATAGATTCTGCCATCGACCCCTCTAGGACATCCTCTACCTCTAACACTGTAATATTATTCTTAATCAATATGGCCATCCTATCTTCATGCCCTTTCTTGTCTTTCTTAAACACCTTGCATCTAGAGATCTTTATTACCCAGTCCTGCTCTCTTTGAGCCAAGTCTATGTTATTACCATAGTATCTTATTCCCACTTGGCTATTTGTGTTTTCAGCTCACAAACCTTATTTACCATGTTTTATACATTTACAGACATACAATGTAAACCTCATTAGGATCTTACTGCATTCCCTCTTACTCTGACCTTATCTAATATTGTACCATTTCTGGGCAGCATGGTGGTGCAGTGGTTAGCACTGCTGCCTCACGGCGCCGAGACCCAGGTTCGATCCCGCCTCTGGGTCACTGTCCATGTGGAGTTTGCACATTCTCCCCGTGTTTGCATGGGTTTCACCCCCACAACCCAAAGATGTGCAAGGTGGGTGGATTGGCCACGCTAAATTGCCCCTTAATTGGAAAAAATGAATTGGGTATTCTAAATTTATTTTTAACAAGGTATTGTACCATTTTGTACTCTGGCTCTATTTGTCTCTTCCAAACCTTTGTGCCTCTTTCTGATAACACCACCTGCCAAGTTAATTTATACCCACCACAGCAGCACTAGCAAAACACCTTGCAAAACACATTGGTCCTGGTTCTGTTTGTATTCTCTCTTTCCATAGCTGGGGAAACCCGACACACATTCCCTTAAATTGCCAATTTCCCATGGCTGTGGAAATGCTTCTAGAGACACAGTGTGGGTTTGTTCCTTCCAGGGGAACCTCTGGAACCATCTTTGTTGCCAGACAAATCCAAGAAAAATGTTGGGAACAACACCAGGAACTCTTCATTGCATTCACCGGCCTGAGCTAGGCATTTGGCTCAGTAAATTATGAGGCTTTGTGGATTGTTCTCCAAAGATTTGGATGTCCAAGAAACTTCAACATAATCCGGTAAATGCTTCATAATGAGATGACTGCAACTGTCTTGAGTGTGAGATCTGAAACAGACATCTAAAAAATTCAGACTGGTGTCAAGCAAAGCTGCCTGATAGCCCACATACTATTTACAATCTACCTGACAGTGGCTATTCCCCTCATCAAAGATCAACTGCCCTCTGGTGTGAGTATTAAATATCGCCTAGATGGAAAAGTTTTTAACCTTCGTCGCCTCCATTCCAAATCTAACCTGACCATCATACACTTACATGATCTACAGCAGTGTTCTTCAAACTCGGGGGCGCGACCCGCGGATGGGTCGCGGGCGGGTGTCAGGAGGGTCGCGGAGTCATCCTTCGCGGCGCTCCCGATCGCGCAAATCCCCGTGCAGCAGCCGGCTTTTAATAACGCCGGCTGCAAGCGGCCTTTAAAATGGTCGCGAACATGTAAAAAAAATTCTGCTGCATTGCGCTTGCGCGCTGATGATCGGGCACGCACGCGCAGTGCGGCCACTATTTTTTTAGACGGTCGCAGCTTTTGTTTTACAAGTTTATTTTTTATTTTTTTTTACAAGTTCGGGGGGGTTTTATTTAATAAAGGTTTACGGGAAACTACTTTCCGACACCGGAAGGCTTCACCTTCATCCAACAGGTTCCATTGGAGGAGCGTGTACGAGGGCCAAAGGGACCCAAAACCATTTCCTCTATTTTTATCAGCAGCAAACAAGGTAAGAGAAAATGGTGGGTCGCTCAGGTCAGCCGGCGTGGGTTGCAAAGGTCAGCCGGCGTGGGTCGCGAAGGTCGGCCGGCGTGGGTCGCGAAGGTCAGCCTGTGTGGGTCACGAAGGTCGGAGGGCATGGGTCGTGACGGTCAGCCGGTGTGGGTCGCGAAGGTCGGCCGGGTTGAGTCCCTAAGGTTTGCCGGTTGGTAAAAATGGGTCCCCGGAAAAAAAGTTTGAAGAACACTGATCTACAATGTGTTGACCATTGCAGTGTTGTTACCTACTCTGCACCAAATTTGCAAGCAACTCTGGACCTCTTTGATTTGCACACAAGAAACTCAGCCTGACCAGGAATGTTACCAAAGCAAACCTCATGTCATTCCACCTTCAGTAGCTGTTGAAGGAGAGAATTTGGAATGTTTTTTTTTAATAAACATTTTATTGAGGTATTTGTGGTATAGTGACAACAACAAAATCACCAATATACATGAAATCATAAACATAGTGCAAAAGCCATTTACCTCTTGGACAGGTCCCACCCTTATTGACCCCCTACTCTAATCTAAAGTACTCCCCCCCCCCCTCCCTGTCTGCTGACGATTAATTTCCCGCAAAGAAGTCGACGAACAGTTGCCACCTCCGGGTGAACTCTAACAGTGAACCTCTCAAGGCGAACTTGATTTTCTCCAAACAGAGAAAGCTAGCCAGGTCCGATAGCCAGCTCTCCGACTTCGGGGGCTTTGAGTCCCTCCAAACTAATAGTATCCGTCTCCGGGCGACCAGTGAAGCAAAGGCCAGAACGTCTGCCTCTTTCGCCTCCTGGATTCCCGGGTCTTCTGACACCCCGAAAATCGCCATCTCTGGACTCAGCGTCACCCGTCTTTAACACCGTGGACATGACATCCGCAAACCCCCGCCAAAATCCCCTATGCTTTGGACATGCCCAGAACATGTGGACATGATTCGCCGGTCCGCCCGCACATTTTGCGCACCTGTCCTCCACCACAAAGAATCTGCTCATCCGGGCCACTGTCATGTGAGCCCGGTGAACAACCTTAAATTGTATCAGGCTGAGCCTGGCACATGTTGCAGACGTGTTCACTCTACTCAACACGTCTGCCCATAGACCATCCTCTATCTCACCTCCCAGCTCCTCCTCCCACTTGCGCTTCAGCTCCTCGGTCTGCGTCTCCTCCGACCCCATAAGCTCCTTATACATGTCTGAGATGCTCCCTTCTCCTACCCACCCTCTGGAAACTACCCTGTCCTGAATCCCCCTTAGCGGTAGGAGTGGGGAGTGGGAAGGTTGATACCTGTTTATGTGGGAAGTCCCGTACCTGCAGATACCTGAATTTGTTTCCCCTAGCCAACCCAAACTTTTCCTCCAACGCCCTCCTACTCGGAAAGCTCCCCTCTATGAACATATTCCCCATCCTCCCAATCCCCGCACTCCGCCATAACCGGAACTCCCCGTCCATACTCCCCAGGGCAAACTGGTGATTATCACAGATTGGGGCCCAAACCGATGCTCCCACTGCTCCCACATGCCGCCTCTACTGGCCCCAAACTCTCAGGGCCGCCACCACCACTGGACTGGTGGAGTACCGTGCCGGCGGGAACGGCAGAGGCACAGTTACCAATGCCCCCAAACTGGTGCCCTTACATGAAGCCGCCTCCATACGCCCCCATGCTTCCCCCTCCCCCACCACCCACTTCCTGATCATGGCTATATTAGCCGCCCAGTAATAGTTGTTAAAATCTGGCAGCGCCAGCCCACCCTCTCCCCGACTCCGCTCAAGCATTACCTTCCTTACTCGCCGGGTCTGGCCCACCCAGATGAAGCCCGTGATCACTCTGTTGACCCGCTTAAAATAACTGCGGAATAAAGATGGGGAGACACTGAAATACAAATAGGAATCTCGAGAGGACCGTCATCTTCACCGTTTGCACCCTCCCAGCCAGAGACAATGGAAGCGCATCCCATCTCTGAAAATCGTCCTTCTTTTGGTCCACCAGCCGGGCCAGATTCAGATTATGCAGCCGGTCCCATTCCCGTGCCACTTGGATGCCTAGGTACCTAAAGCTTCCCATTGCTAACCTAAACGGCAGCTCTCCTGTCCCTCGCCAAACCACAAACATCTCACTTTCCCATATTAAGCTTACACCCCGAAAACCGGCCAAATTCCCCTAGAGTCCTCATGATTTCTTCCATCCCCGCTATTACCCCCCCCCCTGCCCCCGCCCCCCCCCCCCCCCCCCCCGCTGACGATTAATTTCCCGCAAAGAAGTCGACGAACGGTTGCCACCTCTGGGTGAACTCTAACAGTGACCCTCTCAAGGCGAACTTGATTTTCTCCAAACAGAGAAAGCTAGCCAGGTCCGATAGCCAGGTCTCCGACTTCAGGGGCTTTGAGTCCCTCCAAACTAATAGTATCCGTCTCCGGGCGACCAGTGAAGCAAAGGCCAGAACGTCTGCCTCTTTCGCCTCCTGGATTCCCGGGTCTTCTGACACACCAAAAATCGCCACCTCTGGACTCAGCGTCACCCTTGTTTTTAACACCGTGGACATGACGTCCGCAAACCCCTGCCAAAATCCCCTAAGCTTTGGACATGTCCAAAACATGTGGACATGGTTCGCCGGTCCTCCCGCACATTTTGCGCACCTGTCCTCCACCCCAAAGAATCTGTTCATCCGGGCCACTGTCATGTGAGCCTGCTGAACAACCTTAAATTGTATCAGGCTGAGCCTGGCACATGTTGCAGACGCGTTCATTCTACTCAACGCGACTGCCCATAGACCATCCTCTATCTCACCTCCCAGCTCCTCCTCCCACTTGCGCTTCAGCTCCTCGGTCTGCGTCTCCTCCGACCCCATAAGCTCCTTATGCATGTCCGAGACGCTCCCTTCTCCTACCCACCCTTTGCGGATATCTTTTCCCAGTTCCAATATTTATGTTTTGGAAGGAGCTAATTTAACCAGGCTTCTTGAGTTAAAGATAAAATGAGTATATTAACTACTAAAGGTAAGAAAATGGTAAAGCGCATGCATATTCGTTCATACAAATTATAAGTGAGACTGGCGTCCAAAGTAAGCAAAAAAATATACAACACTGTCCTTGACTTTTGAAATTCCAGTAGTGCTGACTTCAGCAGGTGAATAGTCGTTTTGAGATTCTGGAGTTCTGCAGTTTGACAGAGAAGCTTCCCTGTTTCCTTTTCAGCTGTGGTCTTTGCTGGCTTGGCTTACTTCAATAATAAGAGAGAGAATTAGAGATATTCCTGAAAACAAGCATTTACAGGGATGATACTGCTGCTGGCTGGCACTTTACTTTTGTGACATACACCCTCTGACACACCAACACTGGTACGCACTTGGAGAAGCTTTTCAGCTGGCTTTTATCCAAGTTTTTGTATATTCCTGGAAGGCAAAAAGCACAAAGCTGTCCCGACGTTATGCACAGGGTATCTCTTGATGAGATGATATTCATTTCCACTGGTCTCCCATTGTCTCCACAGGAGATGGCAATTAATTTGTGCATACCTTAGAAGCATTTTTGCCTGGAAACAGAAAGGGGTTCCATTATCTCTCAGAGTATCACCAATCAGCAATTCATCCAGTAACTGACTTTACATCCTCAGCCATTTTGGCTTATTTGTGTATTTTAAAAACTCACAGGTCTTATTTAAAGTTCAATATTTCCAGGCATAGTTCAATGTTTTTCCTCCATTATTATGACAGTAACCACACTCCTGTACTGCAGTGGGGTCTGGACTGTGTATAAGTGATACATATGAGCACATTTGTCCCGTGGTCCTCCCACTGAATTCAGAAGAGCTCACTCCCAGTCATTCAATATGGCAACAATTTGCCCATCAAGCCGCATCCTGCTTTGAGTCACAATGTCTTAATGATGGGCAGAGTGGTGGCACAGAAGGAAAGAAAGGGAAGTAAAACCCAATGACGATGACCTCTCGACTTGAATATTCAAACCCACTTTTGACTGGTCCTTCACATTCTGCCCTACATAAACTTGAGGTCATCCAAAACTCTTAGCTCTCGCTAACTCCAGCTCATCTATCACCCCTATGCTTGCTGAAATACATTGGCTCCTAGTCAAGCAACATCTTGAGTTTAAAATTCACATTCCCATTTTCAAATTCCTCCATAACTTTGCCAATCCTTACGTCTCCAATCTCCAACCCCTTTGAATTAACTGTGCTTGTCTTATTCGATCTCCTGAACATTCCTATTTCAATCGCTCTACCACCGGTAGCCATGCCTTCGGCTTCTTAGGCCCTCAGCTCTGGAAGTCCCTCTACACATCACCACTTTTCTACCTCACTTCCTTCCTTTAAGGCTCTTTTCAAAACCTAACTCCTTCACCAAGCTTTTGGTCATCTGTTCCAATATCACCTTATGTGCCTCGTGATATATCATAGATTATCATAGATTATCATAGATTATCATAGATTATCATAGATTATCATAGAATTTACAGTGCAGAAGGAGGCCATTCGGCCCATCGAGTCTGCACTGGCTCTTGGAAAGAGCACCCTACCCAAGGTCAACACCGCCGCCCTATCCCCATAACCCAGTAACCCCACGCAACACTAAGGGCAATTTTGGACACTAAGGGCAATTTATCATGGCCAATCCACCTAACCTGCACATCTTTGGACTGTGGGAGGAAACCGGAGCACCCGGAGGAAACCCACGCACACACGGGGAGGATGTGCAGACTCCGCACAGACAGTGACCCAAGCCAGAATCGAACCTGGGACCCTGGAGCTGTGAAGCAATTGCGCTATCCACAAGGCTACCGTGCTGCCCCTTGGGACATTTTATTAATTACTAGGTACTGGGGCAGGTTTAGCTCATTTGGCTGGACAGTGGTTTGTGATGCAGAATAAGGCCAACAGTGTGGATTCATATCCCGTACCAGCTGAGGTTATTCTTGAAGGGCCCGCCTTCTCAACGTTACCCCTCGCCTAAGGGATGGTGATCCTCTGGTTAAACCACCACCAGTCAGCTCTCCCCTTCAAAGGGCAAAGCAGCCTAAGGTCATCTGGGACTATGGTGACTTTACCTTACCTTTACATAAATATAAGTTGCTGATGTCATGCAGAGCTTGATTTATGAGATCACTGTCACAAAAATGTCCGCTTTTTTTTGTTAACATAGGTAAAGTACATAGAATGAAGATGGTGAGTCATGTTTTTAGAGCGACTACATCTTGGTGATCACTGAGAAACAGAATGAGCATAGGGAGCGGGACCAGCATTCTGAGGGATTATGGAAAATAAAAGTAACAAAGTGAGTTCTTGCAAGAAACAAGAGCACTGTGTCAGAATCAGTGTGAAAAGCAAGCAATGCAAATGGGCAATGAATTGTTCTAGTGAGTGGGAATGCTGCCAAGAATCATGTTACCTTAGGATAAGAAGCAAGCATGTTTCAGCGAATCACAATAAATCTCTGCTCCTAAAAGAACAAGTTCTGAGTGCTGAACCACTGTGAGTCTCAATGGAATTTCTTGAGAAGAAAGACCAACACAACACATCCCTGTGAATAATAGGGATGTCATGCTGAATGAAAGAAGAGCCTCAGCAAGATGCTGGGAGAAACAGGTGCATTGCAATTCGTCACTCTGAGAAACAGGATCACTGTAACAAGTTGCCAGCAGGCATTGAGTATCGAGGAGAATCCTTGTGAGAATATAGAAAATTATTGTGGGAACTCAAGTGTTCAGTGCTTAGAAGAAATTCTCATGAAATTTGTTATGAGCTTGAAAGGAAATACAAAGCTAATGCCATGTTTGCCCACTTCACAACCGTCACCCCACTCTCCAAAAATATTAAAATGAAACATTTTGTGAAGTTTTGGCAGTATCATAAGGTGCCAAATAGATTGAAGTTTTTCTTTGTTTATTAATTATCTTATATCGCCATTTGACAATATTTAATTGACAGGCAAAACAATGCTGTCAAAGTAATGGTAAGGCTATTGGTCTTCACCATCATTTATTCACAAATGGTACAACAACTTCAGGCAAGGAGCAGATGCACACTTAATCTCACAAAAAATCATAAGTTGCTGTTTGAGTAGCTTCATGAGAATAGTAACTCAATATTTCCTTCATCATTAAAACACATCACATAGCGTGAAGCTCCTGTATTCATATAGATGCACACTACACTCAACACAGAATGTTAAGCTGCCATTTTTAGTCCAAATCCCCCATTAAAGGTTTAATAAGAGTTCATTACTCCAAAACACTGCTCTGGTGGTGAAAACCCTACCGGGTTTGAATTTGAACAAAGTTAGTCAGTTAACTGGTCCATGCTGCATTCTCCATGGCAATGCCTCCACCAATCAGAGTCCACTTGCCAACTAATCAGTACTCTCTTCTCATGCAGTATAAAGTGTTTTTCCCTTTTACTATTGGTTATTTCAGTGGATGGCACGGTGGCACAGCAGTGGTTAGCACTACTGCCTCATGGCGCGAAGGACCAGGTTCGATCCCGGCCTGGGGTCACTGTCTGTGTGGAGTTTGCACATTCTCCCCGTCTCTGCGGGGATCTCACCCCACAACCCAAAGATGTACGGTTAGGTGGATTGACCACGCTTTATTTCCCCTTTAGTGGAAAAAAAGATTTGGGTACTCTAAATATATATTAAAAATATAAAAATAAAAACAAACCATTTATTATTTCTTGCAAGCTGTCCTGATGAATGTAAAGCAAAAAGCTTTGGTAGCATGTCTCTGTCTTCAGCAATACTCAAGTTCTGTACTACCAAACAACTATTTGAAATTTATGTTACTAAAGTGGATCCTCATTTTCTCATGTTTGAAATGTTGGAGATTTTAAACCAATCTTTTCTAAATCTTACTACTCTTTCTTTTCCAATAAATTGATGACTGTGCCGTTGTGGCCATACTGCAAATAACATTTAGACGACCTTTAACCTCTTCAACTTCACATACAAAAGGTACGCAACATCAGCAAGGCCAAAATCCCTCGCTAGTCCTCCCCGGACAGTGCCGAATCTCCAGGTATTATTGTTGACAGGGCGTTCGTAGAAACTGTGGAACACTTCTCATTATTTCAGCAGCTGCCTTTTTCAAAAGATCACCACTGAAGTAGAGATTCAGTAAAGAATCAGCTGTGCCAGTACAGCATTCCAAAACCTTACTACCACCACCACCACCACCACCACCACAATAGCAGTGAGACCTGGGGCACCAACCAAATGGACCTCCAGATGCTGGAGCATTTCCATCAGCCCTATCTCCACAATAGATTTAAAGTCAAGTGGGAAGACAAACTCCAGCATCCTCACTGAAGCTAATTCCTCCAGCAGTGCAGCCATGATCATCCAAAATCAGCATCTGCATGTCGATAATCAGCTTCCAAAGAAGACCCTCTTTCAACAACTTAAGGATTACACCCGAACTCAGGACTATACATAAAAGCCCGCCCAAAGCAGGCCTGGTGTGGTTAGTTGTCCCAGCAAGGACTGGAGCGGAAATGAATTACTGTCGTTGTCGTGTTGGGTGTTCTGATGTACAAACGATCCAACATGGCTGGAGATGGTGTAACTCAATTTTATTTACTGCTTAACTGTAACAGCACACTGCTAACTTGGGTATGTGCATTACCAGCTAATCTGTGGACCCTGTCTTATCACTATCTGGGTGAGGCACTCAGCACATGGTGAATGAATGAGTGGCAGGCTCTGAGTTCGGTGCTCTGAGCTGGCTGCTGCTGGAATGAGCGGGAACTGTAGTGTCCCCTGTTTTTATAGTGCATGTGCTCTCACTGGTGATTGGCTGCGATGTTATGTGTGTGTTGGTTGGCCCTACTGCATGTCCATCAGTGTGTGTGTGATTGCACCATGATATGCTGATCTAAATATCATGACATCCCACCTTTTTGCAAAGAATATGTGCCTACATGACAATAAATAAAGAAGTGTGGTGAGTGCATCTAATCATGTGTGTGCAATATTTACAACAATATGTACATGTGGCTATACTATTGTGGCGCACAAAGACTCCATGAGACAAATAGAGTGAAGTCGATGAGGCTTTATTAAGCGTGTCTGTTCCCCAGCAGCCCGATAGTAAACTGGCCTGCGGGGGAAGGCACCGGCTTCTTATACTTCGCCTTCAGGGCGGAGTATGAGGTCAACGGCCAACCAGGACCCGGGATCTGTCAGCCAATGACATTAGGGCTTCCTGTCCCACATGACCCCCAATACATACTACCACATTCACCCCTTGTCAAAAATGAACCCGGCGGGGTGATGCTTCGTATGGTGGTAAGGGTTTACAGTACTGGTCCTGGGAGGATAGAACAGTTACATGGTAGTACCGTATTGGACAGTATCGTCCTGTTACAACTATTTACAGAGGATATAGGAAAAACAAAATGTTCATTGGACAGTCCATCTTTGTTTTACATCGACGCCACGAGTCGGTCGGGCGGTCTGGTCGTCCGTGTCGATCGCCTCGGCCCCGGCGGTGGTGGTGGTGCTTGTACCAGCGTTGTCGCCTCCGGGAGCCGCACGGTTGCAGCTGTCGGTGCAAAGGGGAGGGGGACTGATCCTCCTGGGAAGGGGGCGGTCGCGGGGTGCGGCGGTGGCAGGAAGGGGGGCGGTTGGGTTGATGGTGCCGGGGGGGTGTGCGTGGTGCCGGCGGGCGCCAGATCCCGCAGGGAGACCGTGTCCTGTCGGCCGTCGGGGTACTCCACGTAGGCGTACTGGGGGTTTGCGTGGAGGAGGTGAACCCTTTCGACCAACGGGTCCGCCTTATGTGCCCGCACGTGCTTTCGGAGCAGGATGGGTCCTGGGGCCGCCAGCCAGGTCGGCAGCGACGTTCCAGAGGAGGACCTCCTAGGGAAGACAAGGAGACGCTCGTGAGGTGTTTGATTAGTGCTCGTACATAATAACGACCGGATGGAATGGAGAGCGTCCGGGAGGACCTCCTGCCATCGTGAAACTGGGAGATCCCTGGACCGTAGGGCCAGTAGGACGGCCTTCCAGACCGTGCCGTTCTCCCTTTCTACTTGCCCGTTCCCCCGGGGGTTGTAGCTGGTCGTCCTGCTTGAAGCTATGCCCTTGCTGAGCAGGAACTGGCGCAGCTCGTCACTCATGAAAGAGGACCCCCTGTCGCTGTGGACGTATGCGGGGTAACCGAACAGTGTGAATATGCTGTTCAGGGCTTTAATGACTGTGGCCGCGGTCATGTCGGAGCAGGGAATGGCAAAAGGGAAGCGGGAGTATTCGTCCACTACATTAAGGAAATACGCGTTGCGGTCGGTGGAGGGGAGGGGCCCTTTGAAATCGAGACTGAGGCGTTCAAAGGGACGGGAAGCCTTAATCAGGTGCGCTCCATCTGGCCTGAAAAAATGCGGTTTGCATTCTGCGCAGATGTGGCAGTCTCTTGTGACTGTACGGACCTCCTCTAAGGAGTATGGGAGATTGCGGGACTTGATGAAGTGGTAAAACCGAGTGACCCCCGGGTGGCAGAGGTCCTCGTGGAGGGCTTGGAGGTGGTCAATTTGTGCGTTGGCACATGTCCCGCGGGATAGGGCATCAGACGGCTCGTTCAGCTTTCCGGGCCGGTACAAGATCTCATAGTTGAAGGTGGAGAGTTCGATCCTCCACCGCAAGATCTTGTCGTTCTTGATCTTGCCCCGCTGTGCATTATCGAACATGAAGGCTACCGACCGTTGGTCAGTGAGGAGAGTGAATCTCCTGCCGGCCAGGTAATGCCTCCAATGTCGCACAGCTTCCACTATGGCTTGGGCTTCCTTTTCCACTGAGGAGTGGCGGATTTCTGAGGCGTGGAGGGTTCGGGAGAAGAAGGCCACGGGTCTGCCCGCTTGGTTAAGGGTAGCCGCTAGAGCTACGTCAGAGGCGTCGCTCTCGACCTGGAAGGGGAGGGACTCGTCGATGGCGCGCATCGTGGCCTTTGCGATGTCCGCTTTGATGCGGCTGAAAGCCTGGCAAGCCTCTGTCGACAGCGGGAAGGTCGTGGTCTGTATTAGGGGCGGGCCTTGTCTGCGTACTGGGGGACCCACTGGGCGTAGTATGAAAAGAACCCCAGGCAGCGTTTCAGGGCTTTTGGGCAGTGCGGGAGGGGAAATTCCATGAGTGCGCGCATACGTTCGGGGTCGGGGCCTATTATCCCATTGCGCACTATGTAGCCCAGAATGGCTAGCCGATCGGTGCTAAAAACGCACTTGTCCTCGTTGTACGTGAGGTTCAAGGCTTTGGCAGTCTGGAGGAATTTTTGGAGATTGGCGTCGTGGTCCTGCTGATCGTGGCCGCAGATGGTTACATTGTCGAGGTACGGGAACGTGGCCCGTAACCCATGTTGATCAACCATTCGGTCCATTTCCCGTTGGAAGACCGAGACGCCGTTTGTGACGCCAAAAGGGACCCGTAGGAAATGGTATAACCACCCGTCTGCCTCGAAGGCTGTGTACTTGCGGTCACTTGGGCGGATGGGGAGCTGATGGTAGGCGGACTTGAGGTCCACGGTGGAGAAGACTTTATACTGGGCAATCCGATTGACCATGTCGGATATGCGGGGGAGAGGGTACGCGTCTAGTTGTGTGTACCTGTTGATGGTCTGGCTATAGTCAATGACCATCCTTTGTTTCTCCCCTGTCTTCACTACTACCACCTGCGCTCTCCAGGGACTATTGCTGGCCTGGATTATGCCCTCCTTTAGTAGCCGCTGGACTTCGGAGCGAATGAAGGTCCGGTCCTGGGCGCTGTACCGTCTGCTCCTAGTGGCGACGGGTTTGCAATCCGGGGTGAGGTTCGCAAACAAGGACGGGGGTTGCACCTTGAGGGTGGCGAGGCCGCAGATAGTGAGTGGGGGTATGGGGCCGCCGAATTTAAACGTAAGGCTCTGTAGGTTACATTGAAAATCTAAGGCCAGCAAGGTGGGGGCACAGAGTTGGGGAAGGACGTTAAGTTTGTAGTTTTTGAATTCCCTCCCCTGTACCGTTAGGGTAACTATGCAGAATCCCTGGATCTGTACGGAGTGGGATCCTGCAGCTAGGCAAATCTTTTGTGCGCTGGGGAAGGTAGTTAAGGAACAGCGTCTTACCGTGTCGGGATGTATAAAACTTTCCGTGCTCCCGCAGTCGACTAGGCATGGCGTCTCGTGGCCGTTAATTAGGACCGTTGTCGTCGTCGTCTGGAGAGTCCGGGGCCGAGCCTGATCGAGTGTAACCGAAGCGAGCCGTGGTTGTAGTAGTGGGGTGGGGTCCATTGTTGCCGTCCAAGATGGCGTCGGGGATGGACAAACTGGCCACCCCCATACCTCGCCCGTGGCTGAGGGGTCACAAGATGGCGTCGGGGGTGGACAAAATGGCCGCCCCCATGCGTCGTACAGGTCGGGGGCGGTCCAAGATGGCGGGGCCCCTCCTCCCCTCGTGGTGGTCGGGACCCAAAATGGCGGCGTCTGCGGGTTGCACATTGAGTGCTGGGGGGTCTGGGGGGCGCTAGGACCGCGCGGAGTTCATGCATTGCGAGCGCCCGGGCCGCGGGCGCTAGGACCGCGCGGAGTTCCTTGGCTGCGAGCGCCAGGGCCGCGGGCGCTAGGACCGCGCGGACCTCCCTCGCCGCGGACAGCGGTGGTCTGGGCCCAGGCCGGCGGGTCAGTACTGCGAGCGCTGGGACCGTGAGGAGCTCCCTCGCCGGGGACGGAGGTGATCGGGGTCCAGGTAAGTTGTATTGCCGGCGGGTCAGGCGTGGGGCGCGGGACGGGGGTGAGGGCCCAGGTCGGCGGCGCCGGCGGGTCAGTCGTGGGGCCGCGAGCGCTGGCACCGCGCGGAGCTCCCTCGCCGGGGACAGCGGTGGTCGGGGCCCAGGCCGGCGGGTCAGGCGTGGGGCGCGGGACGGGGGTGAGGGCCCAGGTCGGCGGCTCCGGCGGGTCAGTCGTGGGGCCGCGAGCGCTGGCACCGTGCGGAGCTCGCTCGCCGGGGACAGCGGTGGTCGGGGTCAAGGTAGGTGGCGCTGGCGGGTCAGGCGTGGGGCGCGGGACGGGGGTGAGGGTGGCGTTCGGGATGCGAAAAACCCCCTCCTCTCCGTGGAGAGTGTTGGCCGGCACCCAAATCGGGAGCGCCGGCGGCGGGTCGTACATGGACTGCGGGGAGGGGGGTTGGGGAGCGTAGGCGGCGTGCAGGGCTCCCAGTTCTCCCGGGGCCGCGGTGGTCGGGACCCAAAATGGCGGCGCCTGCGGGTCGCACATGGCGTGCTGGGGGGGTTGGGAGGCATAGACTGCCTGTAGGGCTCCCTGTTCTCCCGGGACGGCGGCGACCACGCGGGATCGGCACACCACCGCATAGTGGCCCTTTTTCCCGCAGCTTTTGCAGATGGCTGCGCGGGCCGGACAGCGTTGTCGGGGGTGCTTCGCCTGGCCGCAGAAATAACAGCGGGCGCCCCCGGTGCGACTCGGCGTTTGGACTGCGCAAGCCTGTGGGGTGTCCGGGGGGGGGGGGGGGTAGGGGGTTTGCCGCAGCGGGTATGTACGGGGCCCAATGGCCTGCCGCGCGGTCGGGACCGTAGGCGCGGGTATTACGCGCGGCTACGTCCAGCGAGGCTGCCAGGGCCCGTGCCTCTGAGAGTCCTAGTGACTCTTTTTCTAGAAGTCTTTGGCGGATTTGGGAGGATTGCATACCTGCAACAAAAGCATCGCGCATTAACATGTCCGTGTGTTCGTTTGCGTTCACCGACGGGCAGCTGCAGGCTCGTCCCAAAATCAGCAGCGCGGCATAGAACTCGTCCATCGATTCTCCGGGAGCTTGCCGTCTTGTCGCGAGCTGGTAGCGAGCGTAGACTTGGTTAACTGGGCGAACGTAGAGACTTCTCAGTGCTGTGAAGGCCGTCTGGAAATCGCGGGTGTCTTTAATGAGGGTGAAAATCTCCGTGCTCACCCTCGAGTGCAGGACCTGCAGTTTTTGTTCGTCTGAGACTCGGCCTGTGGTCGATGTGATGTAGGCCTCAAAGCAAGTCTGCCAGTGTTTGAAGGCTGCTGCCGCATTCACTGCGTGGGGGCTGATCCTCAGGCATTCTGGAATGATCCTGAGCTCCATAGTCCTTTTTAGGCACGCTTAATAAATTGTGGCGCACAAAGACTCCGTGAGACAAATAGAGTGAAGTCGATGAGGCTTTATTAAGCGTGTCTGTTCCCCAGCAGCCCGATAGTAAACTGGCCTGCGGGGGAAGGCACCGGCTTCTTATACTTCGCCTTCAGGGCGGAGTATGAGGTCAACGGCCAACCAGGACCCGGGATCTGTCAGCCAATGACATTAGAGCTTCCAGTCCCACATGACCCCCAATACATACTACCACAACTATATACACAGGAAGGTGCCAGGTGCAGAAACTAACTATGTTACATCAAGAATGAAAGCAATGTCATAAACAAACAATAACAACATCTTAAACAGTATGGCAAAAAGTCAAAATCTTAAACAGTATGGAAAAAAGTCTGAAACAGTATGTCAGAACAAGTCAGTGAGTCCAATACGAAAAGGTTCATAAATTAAGTCTCTCAGGTGGGCGACGAATTCGGGTTGACCGCCAGGGTGGCACACCACTCGTCGTCCGGATCAATGCTGTGCACTGACAGCGGCTGGTGCATTCGACTCGGGGACAGCTTGATCTTGTTGATGACAGCAACGCGGAAGGGCTCCCTGTCCTCAGTGGCACTGGTCTGTGTGATGTCGGGATCGGACTCGGGGAACGTGGGTTAAATTGGCCGAACGTTTCTGCGAGGTTGGTAAAACGGGTACAAGTTGGCAGGGTGAGCAGCTCAACAGCAGGCAGCATAGTGGCCCAGCCTGCCACAGCGTAGGCACTGCCGCGCTTTGGCAGGACATTGCCGCTTTAAATGGGCGGAGCCACAGTTGCTGCACGTCGTGACGTCAGTGCGTTCGTTGCGCCACCGCGCATGCGCGGTGCAGTCTTGCGTTGGGTGCACCATGTTCCTCTGTGTCAGCATCCCCTCTTTTGCCGCGTACAAGCGCGGGAGGCCTTGGAAAGCGCGCGAAATGGCTGGCCTCCTCCAGGCTGCAGCCCGGGAGGTACTCGATCGTCTGGACCCGCTCTGCCTCGTGGGGCCCGTGCCACGCCGTTTCGGGCACCTGGATGTGTGAGTACCGGCTGGTGGCGTTCTCATGCAGGACGCAGGTCTCGATGGCAGTCGCCAGGGTGAGCTGCTTGACCCGAAGGAGCTGCTGGCGCAGGGTGTCCGACATGACTCCGAAAACTAACTGGTCGCGTATCATGGAGTCAGAGGTGGTCCCATAGCTGCAGGACTGCGTGAGGATGCGGAGGTTTGTTAAGTAAGACTGGAAAGGTTCGTCCTTACCTTGCAGGCGCTGCTGGAACAGGTACCTCTCGAAGCTTTCATTAACTTCAAAGCTGAAGTATTCGTCAAACTTCAGGAGCACTGTCTTGTATTTGGTTTTGTCCTCGCCGTCCGTAAATGTAAGGGAGTTAAAGATGTGGAAGGCGTGTTGCCCCGCCGTGGAGAGAAGAAGGGCAATCTTCCTGGTGTCCGATGCATTCTCCCTGTCTGTGGCCTCGAGGAAGAGCTGGAAACGCTGCTTGAACAGTTTCCAATTGACCCCGAGATTGCCAGCGATTTGGAGCGGCGGCGGCGGGTTGATGTTCTCCATGGTACAGGACGCCGGATTGCTGATACGTTGCAGGTAGTTCTCACAGGCGCTGGCTTGCGTCAACTTCTGGTATCATGTCGTGTTGGGTGTTCTGATGTACAAATGATCCAACACGGCTGGAGATGGTGTAACTCAATTTTATTTACTGCTTAACTGTAACAGCACACTGCTAACTTGGGTACGTGCATTACCAGCTAATCTGTGGACCCTGTCCTATCACTATCTGGGTGAGGCACTCAGCACATGGTGAATGAATGAGTGGCAGGCTCTGAGTTCGGTGCTCTGAGCTGGCTGCTGCTGGAATGAACGGGAACTGTAGTGTCCCCTGTTTTTATAGTGCATGTGCTCTCACTGGTGATTGGCTGCGATGTTATGTGTGTGTTGGTTGGTCCTACTGCATGTCCATCAGTGTGTGTGTGTGATTGCACCATGATATGCTGATCTAAATATCATGACAGTCGTGAGCAGAATATTGTATATAATTAAATAAATCTCTGTTCTACTACTGCTGGCTTCCTCAAGTTATTAAACAATAATAATAACAAGTAAGTTTACATTAACACTGCAATGAAGTTACTGTGAAAAGCCCCTAATCGTCAGATTCCAGCGCCTATTTGGGTACACAGAGGGAGATTTCAGAATGTCCAATTCACCTAACAGTAGGTCTTTCAGGACTTGTGGGAGGGACATACCTTGGCAGAATATGATGTAATAGCTTCACCACTTGTAGGCAGTTGGCAAACGGTTGTGGTTGAGGTCAAAGATGTGCTTCACTGCCTCCAGGTGAACTTTGCCTGTATGTAGCCTTATCTTCAAAATAAAGAGCTCACATTATTGTTTCACAATCCTTTTGTATAATTTTTTTTGTACATTTACGTCAAAGAAGAAGAAGTGGTTAGCACTGCTGTCCCACACCGCCAGGGACCCGGGTTTAATTCCGGCCTTGGGTGACTGTCTATGTGGAGTTTGTACGTCCTCCCTGTGCCTGCGTGGATATCCTCTGGATGCTCCGGTTTCCTCCCACAGGCCAACAATGTGCAGGTTAGATGGATTGGTCAGGCCAAATTGTCCCTTAATGTCTAGCGGTGTGCCGATCAGGCTATGGGATTACGAGGGTAGGTTGGAGTGGACACTGGTAAATGGGCAGAGTGCTCATTCGAAGGATTGGTGCAGGCTCAATAGGCCCAATGGCCTCCTTCTACACTGTAGGGATTCTATGACATAACACCTATCATGGGGCAAACTTGGTCCTCTCTGCCCAAAGACCTATGGTTCCAGGATTGGTGTGTTGATTCACCTGAGGACACACAAAACATGAAGTCTGGCAGATGTCATCCTCAGTTTGAAGGACTGACAATGATAATTCTGCCTCTTAGGCTGGGATTTTCCAGCTCCATTGTGGTGGGACCTGCCATCGGAGATTTAGCGGCCCAGCCGAAAGTCCATTGACTTTCTGCAGGACTGGATGTAAAATCCCACCTTGAATCCAATACTTCTTTTCCTCTCTTTAATTCTCTTTCTGAGCCTGATTTGATACAGCCTTTTGAATGTCTACTTCCTTCTCAATTAATTTCACAATACGTCAATCGTTTTTTATATTCATTTTTACAGGATTTTGGCATCGCTGGGTAGGCGAGCATTTGTTGCCCATCCCTAATTTCCCTTGAGAAGGTGACAGTGAACTGTCTTTTGAAGCACTACAGTCCATATGGTGTAGGTGCACACACAGTGCTGTTGGGAAGGGAGTTCCAGGATTTTGACACAATGGCAGTGAAGGAACGGCAATGTATTTCCCAGTCAAGATGGCGAGTGACGTTGAGGGGAAATTCCAGGCGGTGGTGTTCCCATGTATCTGGTGCCCTTGTCCTAGTTGGTAGTGGTTGTGGGTTTGGAAGATGTTGTCTAAGGAGCCTTGATGAGTTCCTGCAGTGCATCTTGTAAGATGGTACACACTGATGCTACTGTGTGTTGATGGTGGAGGGAGTGAAGGTGGAATGTTTCGAAGGTGTTTGTCAAATGGGCTGCTTTGTCCTGGACGGTACCGAGATTCATAAGTGTTGTTAGAGCTGCACTCATCCAGGCAAGTGGGGAGTATCCATCACACTCCTGACTTGTGCCTTGTAGATGGTGGACAGGCTTTGGAGAGTCAGGCGGTGAGTTACTCGCTTTAGGATCCCTAGTCTCTGACTTGCTCTTGTAGCCACAGTATTAATATGGCTAGTCCAGTTCCGTTTCTGGTCAATGGTAACCCCCCAGGATGTTGATAGCGGGGGATTCAGCTATGGCAATGCTACTGAGGGACAATGGTTTGATTTTCTCTTATTGGAGATGGTCATTGCCTGGTACGTGTTTGGTGTGAATGTCACTTGTCAGCCCAAATTTGGATATTGTCCATATTTTGCACGTGGACTGCTTCAATGTCACAGAAGTCACAAATGGTGCTGGACATTGTGGAATCATCAGTGAATAACCTCATATTGGACCTTTTGATCCTCCGATCATTGATGAAGTAGCTGAATGTGGTTGAGCCTTGGACTGAGATGACTAACCTCCAAAAACCACAACCACCTTCCTTTGTGCTAAGCATGACTCCAATCATTGGAGAGTTTTCCCCCTGATTCTCATTGACTCCAATTTTGCTAGGGTTCCTTGATGCCATACTCGATCAAATGCTGCCTTCATGTCACCTCTGGAGTTCAGCTCTTTTTTCCATGTTTGAACCAAGGCTGTAATGAGAATCTGAGAGACCCTGGCGGGACCCAAACTGAGTGGCAGTGAGCAGGTTACTGCTAAGTAAGTGCCACTTGATAGCACTCCTTCCATCACTTTACTGATGATTGAGAGCAGACTGATAGAGCGGTAATTGTCTGGGTTTGATTTGTCCTGCTTTTTGTGTGCAGGTCATACACGGGCAATTTTGCACATTGCCGGGGAGATGCCAGCATTGTAATTGTACTGGAACAGCTTGGCTTGGGGAGCGGCAATTCTGGGGCAAAAGTCTTCAGTACTATTTCTGGAATATTGTCAGGGCCCATAGATTTTGCAATATCGAATGCCTCCGCTGTCTCTTGATATGATGTGGGGTGAATTGAATTGGTTAAAGACTGGCATTTGTAATGCTGGGGACCTCTGGAGGGGACCGAGATGGATCATCCACTCAGCACTTCTAGCTGAAAATTATTGTGAATGCTTCAGCCTTGTCTTTTGCACTGATGTGCTGGGCTCCTCCATCATTGAGGATGTGGATATTTGTGGAGCCTCCTCCAGTGAGTTGTTTAATTGTCCACCGCCATTCATGACTGGATGTGGCAGGACTACAGAGCTTAGATCTGATCTGTTGGTTGTGGGGTCACTTAGCTCTATCTACTCAAGGACTGTGGGGTGGTCACTCCTATCAATACTGTCATGGACAGATGCATCTGCAGCAGGCAGGTTGGTGAGAATGAGGTCTGGTATGTTTTTACCTCTTGTTGGTTCCCTCACCACCTACTGCAGTCCCAGTTTAGCAGTTATGTCCTTTAGGACCCAGCCAGGTCGGTCTGTGGTGGTACTACCAAGCCACTCTTGGTGATGGACATTGAAGTCCCCCACCCAGAATACATCTGTATCCTTGCCTCCCTCAGCACTTCCTTTAAGTGGTAACATGGATGAGTACTGATTCATCAGCTGATGGTGGGCGCTTTATAATAATCAGCAGGAGCTTTCTTTGACCATGATTGACCTGAGGCCATGAGACTTCATGGGGTCCAGAGTTGATGTTGAGGACTCCCAGGGCAATTCCCTCCCAACTATATACCACTGTGCCACCGCCACCTCTGCTGGATTTGTCCTGCTAATGGGACAGGACATAGCCAGGAATGGCGATGATGGTGCCTGGGATATTATCTGTAAAGTCTGATTCCATGAGTATGACTATGCTAGGCTGTTGCTAGTCTGTGAGACGGCTCTCCCAATTTAGCACAAGCCCCCAGACGTTAGTAAGGAGGACTTTGCAAGGTTGACAGGGCTGGGTTTATTGCTGTCGTTTCCAGTGCATAGGTCGATGCCGGGTGGTCCGTCCAATTTCTTTCCTTTTTATTGACTTTGTAACAGTTTGTTGCAACTGAATGCCTTGTTAGGCCATTTCAGAGGGCATTTAAGTGTCAAGCACATTGCTGTGAATCTGGAGTCACCTGAATGATGTTGAGCTTCTTGCATGTTGTTGGGGCTACATTCATCCAGGAAAGTGAAGATTTTTCCATCAAAACTCCTGACCTTTGATGTGCTGATGTTGGACAGAATTTGGGGAATCAGGTGGTGACTTAGTTTCAGTCCTGTATCTCCTGCAGGGATGTCTTGGGGCTGAGACGATTAATCTCCAATAATTATCACTTTGTGTAACGTATGGCTCCCACCAGTGGGTAATTTTTCCCTTGACCACCACTCAGATGCAACATTGATATGAAGCCATCTTCGCCTCCCCATTGGAATTCAGCTCTTTTATCCATGTTTGGAACAAGACCTAAATGAGTTCTGGAGCCAAGCCACCTTGGTGGAACTGAAACTGGTCATCGGGGAACTGGTTATTGTTGAATAAGTTCTGCTTGACAGCGCCATTGACAACACCTTCCAACACTTTGCTGATGATCAGAAGTGTGGTGGTGGGGAGATAATTGGCTGGATTGATTTGTCCTGTTTTATGTTGATGGGACATACCAGGGTAGATGTCAGTGTTGTAGCTGCGTTGGCCGGTCCTGAGCGCATGTTTTGTCACAGAATCACTACAGCGCAGAAGGAGGCCATTCGGCCCATCAAGTCTACACCAACCCTTTGAAAGAACACCCTAACCACTCCTCTTCCCTATCCCCGTAACCCCAACTAAGCTTTGGATACTCGGGGCCCATTTCTACAAATTAATTTTAAATTCACGATACATCAAGCACAGGCTCTATCCTCTGAGTCTACTGTGGTGGACAAGGTGAAACAATTTGGCATGAACTATATTTTATATCCATTTTAAAATTGTAAAAACAGCAATCTTATAACCTTTCAGCTTGTTCTTTATCAATGTGAGCATGCAGAATTGACATATCTTTTCTCATAAACCATCCCCTCCATCATCTCAATCATTAGGGTTGCTCTCCTATACTATCCTTTTGATATCTGACAGTGTGTTTTTATAATGTGATAACCAGAACTGTACACTATATTCGGAGTGTGGTCACGATGATAAGCTACAAAGTGGTTGGATTTCCTCTCTATTTCACTTAATATTGACCCTTTCACACATGCCAACATCTGGTTTGCTTTACTCATTTCAAACAACCACTGTTCTGACAGCTCATTGAACAAGGGTCCCCAAATCTCTTTCACTTTCCTTGCATTTTATCTTTTGCTCATTTAATTTATAGTCCATTTCTGGATTCCTTTGTCCCCATGGGAAGAACTTTGTATTTCTCAACGTATCCAGTTCCTGCTGGCAATATGCCACTGACTGGTTCAATAGTATTTCATAATTCAAGAAGTTTCTTTTTTTTAAAGTATGCTATAAATGCCTGAATTCAAATTAGTAGTTTTAAAGTGAGAGTTGTCATAATATCTGTGCACTAATAGATAAAAGTGAAGCAAAGAGAAAAATTCTGTTGCCTGTTTCTAAATACTGTGAGCATCATAATGCACGCTATGTTAGCCTAAGTGTTATAGTGACCCAGAGATCATGGCGAGAATTCCCCTCTGCATCCTGCCCAAAGTCAGGTGGTATCACCGCGGAGAATGTTGGGAAATGAAGGTTGGTGCTTCACCATCTGATTGGAATTTCCCTTCCCCATCCCTCCTGGGAGCACCACTGCCCATTCCTTTCCCATCAACTGCATGTAATTGGTGCATGCAGGACAGGATCTGGATTCCTCGAGATGACCCCTGCTATTCACCACATTCACCACCACTTCCTGGAGTTTCTATGTGCAAGTGGCCTTCAACGTTTTGAAGTGACATTTAATAAATTGAGGAAGAAGCCTGGAAACACCTCCTCTCCCTTCATTTAAAAAAATAATAATTTACAGGATGTGGTCGTCGCTGGTTAGGCCAGCATTTATTGCCCATCCCTAGTTGCCCTTTAGAAGCTGGTGGTGGTTGCCTTCTTGAACCGTGTAGGTACACCCACTGTGCTGTTAGGGAGGGAATTCCAGGATGTTGCCACAGCGACAGTGAAGGGGCAGTGATATATTTCCAAGTCAGGGTGGTGAGTGTATTGCAGGGGAACATCCAGGGGGTTGGGTTCCCAGGTATCTGCTGCTCTTGTCCTTCTAGATGGTAGTGATCATGGGTTTGGAAGGTGTTAATGAAGGAACCTTGGTGAGTTACTGCAGTGCATCTTGTAGATGGTACACACGGCTGCCACTGTTCGTCGGTGTTGGAGGGTTTGAATGTTTGTGGAAGGGGGAGCAAGCAAGCTTTGTCCTGGATGGTGTTGTGCTTCTTGAGTTGGAGCTGCAATCATCCAGGCAAGTGCAGAGTGTTCCATTACACTCCTGACTTGTGCCTTGTAGATGGTGGACAGGCTTGGGGGGGGGGGGGGGGGGGTACAGGAGGTGAGCTATTCGCCGTAAGATTCCAAGCCTTTGACCTGTCCTAATAACCACAGTATTAATGTGGCTAGTCCAGATGGTATTGCCATTGAATGTCAAGGGATGGTGGTTAGATCCTCTTTTGTAGGAGATGGTCATTGCCTCGCACTTGTGTGGCACGAAAGTAACTTGCCACTTGTCAGCCCAAGCATAGATATTATCCCGGTCTTGCTGCATTTGGACATGGACTGCTTCATTATCTGAGAAGTTGCGAATGGTCCTCAACTTTGTGTAGTCATCCGCAAACATTCCCACTTCTGACCTTGATGGTGGAAGGGAGGTCATTGGCGAAGCAGCTGAAGATGGTTGGGCCTAGGACACTTCCCTGAGGAACATCTGCAGTGATGTCCTGGAGCTGAGATGATTGACCTCCAACCATCACAACCATCTTCCTTTGTTCTAGGAATAACTCCAACAAACGGAGAGTTTTCCCCCTGATTCCCATTAACTTCAGTTTAGCTAGGGCTCCTTGATGCCATACTCGGTCAAATGCTGCCTTGATGTCAAGGGCAGTCATTCTCATCTCACCTCTGGCATTCAGCTCTTTTGTCCATGTTTGAACCAAGGCTGTAATGAGGTCAGGAACTGAGTGACCCATGCGGAACCCAAACTGGGCGTCTGTAAGCAGTTAATTGCTGAGTAAGTGCCGCTTGATAGTACTGTTGATGACTCCTTCCATCACTTTGCTGATGATGGAGAGTAGACAGGCGGTAATTGGCTGGGTTGGAGTTGTCCTGTTTCTTGTGTACAGGACACACCTGGGCACTTTTCCACATTGTCGGGTAGATGCCAGTGTTGTAGCTCTCCTGGGACAGCTTGGCTGGGGGTGCGGCAAGTGCTGAAGCACAAGCCTTCAGTACTATTTCTGGGGTATTGCCAGGATCCATAGCCTTTGCAGTATCCAGTGCCTTCAGCCGTTTCTTAATATCGAGTGGAGTGAATCATATTGGCTGAAGACTGACATCTGTGATACTGGGGATCTCTGGAGGAGACCGAGATGGATTATCCACTGGGCACTTCTGGCGGAAGATTGTTGTGATTGCCTCAGCCTTGTCTTTTGCACATCTGTGCTGGTCTCCTCCATCATTGAGGATGGGGATATTTGTGGAGCCTCCTCCTCCAGTGAGTTGTTTAATTGTCCACCACCATTTACGGCTGGATGTGGCAGGACTGCAGAGCTTAGATCTGATGCGTTTGTTGTGGAATCGCTTAGCTCTGTCTATTACTTGCTGCTTATGCTGTATGGCACACAAGTAGTCCTGCATTGTAGCTTCAACAGGTTGACACCTCATTTTTAGGTATGTCTGATGTTGCTCCTGGCATGCTGTCCTGCACTCTTCATTGAACCAGGGTTGATCCCCTAGCTTGGTGCTAATGGTAGAGTGGAGGGTTATACCAGGCCATGAAGTTGCAGATTGTGGTTGAATACAATTCTGCTGCTGCTGAGGGCCCACAGCGCCTCATGGATGCCCAGTCTTGAGTTGCTAGATCTGTTCGAAGTCTATCCCAATTAGCACAGTGGTAATGCCACACCACACGATGGAGGGTATCAGCAATGTGAAGACGGGATTTTGTCTCCACAAGGACTGTGTGGTGGTCACTTCTACCGATACTATCATGGAGATGCATCAGCAGCAGGCAGGTTGGTGAGGATGAGGTCAAGTATGTTTTTCCCTCTTGTTGGTTTCCTCATAACCTGCTGCAGTTCCAGTCTAGCAGTTATATCCTTTAGGACCCGGCCAGCTCGGTCTGTGGTGGTACTGCATTGAAGTCCCCATCCTGAGCATATTCGGCACCCTCACCACCCTCAGTGCTTCCTTCAAGTGGTGTTTAACATGGAGGAGTACTGATTCATCAGCTGATGGTGGCCTGTACGTGGTAATCAGCAGGAGGTTTCCTTGCCCATGTTTAACCTGGAGCCTTACGACTTCATGGGATCCTGAGTTGATGTTGAGGACTCCCAGGGCAACTCTCTCCCAACTGTATACTACTGAGCCGCCACCTCTGCTGATGAGACTGGATATACTCAGGAATGGTGATAGTGTCTGGGACATTGTCTGTAAGATATGATTCTGTGAGTTGACGATGTCAGGTTGTTGCTTAACTAGTGTGAGACATCTCTCCCAACTTTGGCACAAGCCTCAAGTGTTAGTGAGTAGGACTTTGAAGGGTGGGCAGGGCTGGGTTTGCCGTTGTCGTTTCCGGTGCCTGGTTTGGTGCAGGGTGGTCCGTCCAGTTTCATTCCTTTTTTATGTTTTCGGAGCGGCTGAATACAACTGAATACAGCTTGCTAAACTGAATGAGAAAATGCTGGAAAATCTCAGCAAGTCTGGCAGCATCTGTAGGGAGAGAAAAGAACTAACGTTTCGAGTCCGATGACTCTTTGTCGAAGCTAACAGACAGAGAAAGTGGGAAATATTTATACTGTGGAGTGAGAATGAAAGATGAGTCATAGCCACAGAAACCCAGGGAAACCGGGTGCTAATGGCCACAGAAACCAAGGGGAAAGAGTGCGAGTGGCAGTCCCCAGAGAGGACAAAAGAAGTGAAAGGTCAAACAGCAGGGCAACTAACATCAGAGGATGAACTGTGTTTTGTTACCTGTCTGGTAGGTAACATGTGCTGCTCAAACCTTGGTTAGTGATGAGATATTCTGAATCTCGATGAAGGAGATTCAAACTCTTCCAGTAGTAACAAAAGGTTTATTGAGTAACTACAACAACATTTACATGAGTTATTTACTTTAACTTTGATACTAGTGATAAGGTTAACAAGATCTAACTATAGTAACTATATGTAATTCCACTGGCCATCTAAACTAGTCTGCTGTTGCTATGATCACAATGCACCCAAGAGAGAGAGAGAGACTCAATGTGGCTGCCTTTTATACCCCTGTTGGTCCGGCCCTCCAGTGATCATGTGGTACTACTGATGACACATTAACCCCTTGTGTACATGCACACATAGGGACCACCACATCCCCCTTTTTTTCATGTTACATATTTTCTGTATGTTGTAAAGAAAATTGAACAAAACATAATGGATGCAGCTTGCAAATGCATTACAGAAAATCAATGAGTTAGTCCGTAAAATGTTAATACATTTAGTCTCTGAAGTTTTTGTTTTTTGCTTGCGTAAAATAGGTAGACAAATGACGCTATGTACAAGTTGTGATGATCTTGATCAAAGCCAATTAATATTTATGAGTCCAGTCTTAATTTTAAAAAAACATTGTGAGTCTGATTTATGCTTTTTTTTTCTATGCTTGTGGTAGCGATTCTGTGTTACATCTTTGTTGTCTGACCTGGACTTTTTCCTGTGTTTGTGGTGTTGATTCTGTATGTCATCATTCTTTTTTAAAAAAATATATTTTATTCAAGATTTTTTGGCCAAACATAACAGTACATAGTTTTTCTTTTAAACAACAGTAAAGCAATATAAATAACAGTGGCCAGTTTTAAACAAGTAAATAAATAATATATAAACAGAAACAAAAACAAAACTAAATGGCAAATGCCTTGTCAAAAATAGTTACTCTCCAAAGATACAATCCAACAGTCCAATATACATTTCCTATAACAAATGTCTATACATATACAATGACATCCCTAACAGCCCGCCCGGATCCTCCCCCCCCCCCCCCCCCCCCCCCATCCCCCCTGGGTTGCTGCTGTTGTCTTTCTTTCTTTTCATTCCCTCTATCGTTCTGTGAGGTAGTTGACGAACGGTTGCCACCGCCTGGTGAACCCTTGAGCCGAACCCCTTAATACGAACTTGATCCGTTCTAACTTTATAAACCCTGCCATGTCGTTTATCCAGGTTTCCACACCCGGGGGTTTGGCTTCCTTCCACATAAGCAATATCCTGCGCCGGGCTACTAGGGATGCAAAGGCCAAAACATCAGCCTCTCTCGCCTCCTGCACTCCCGGCTCTTCTGCAACCCCGAATATAGCCAACCCCTAGCTTGGCTCGACCCGGACCCCCACCACCTTCGAAAGCACCTTCGCCACCCCCACCCAGAACCCCTGTAATGCCGGACATGACCAGAACATGTGGGTGTGATTCGCTGGGCTTCTCGAGCATCTCCCACACCTATCCTCTACCCCGAAAAATTTACTGAGCCGTGCTCCAGTCATATGCGCCCTGCGTAGAACCTTGAATTGTATCAGGCTTAGCCTGGCACACGAGGACGACGAGTTTACCCTACGTAGGGCGTCAGCCCACAGCCCCTCCTCAATCTCCTCCCACAGCTCTTCTTCCCATTTCCCTTTCAGCTCATTTACCATGATCTCCCCCTCGTCCCTCATTTCCCTGTATATGTCCGACACCCTACCATCCCCCACCCATGTCTCTGAGATCACTCTATCCTGCACCTCCTGCGTCGGGAGCTGCGGGAATTCCCTCACCTGTTGCCTCGCAAAAGCCCTCAGTTGCATATACCGAAATGCATTTCCTTGGGGCAACCCATATTTTTCCGTCAGCACTCCCAGACTCGCAAACGTCCCATCTACGAACAGATCTCTCAATTGTACTACCCCAGCTCTTTGCCATGCTCCAAATCCCCCATCCATTCTCCCCGGAACAAACCTATGGTTATTTCTTATCGGGGACCGCACCGAGGCTCCCGTCCTTCCCCCATGCCGTCTCCACTGCCCCCAAATTTTTAATGTTGCCACCACCACCGGGCTTGTAGTGTATTTCTTTGGTGAAAACGGCAACGGTGCCGTCACCATTTCTTGTAAACTGGTCCCCTTGCAGGACGCCCTCTCCAATCTCTTCCACGCCGCTCCCTCCCCTTCTCCCATCCACTTACACACCATTGAAATATTGGCGGCCCAGTAATAATCATTTAGGCTCGGTAGTGCCAACCCCCCCCTATCCCTACTACGCTGCAAGAACCCCCTCCTCACTCTCGGGGTCTTCCCGGCCCACACAAAACTCATGATGCTTTTCTCAATTCTCTTAAAAAAAGCCTTCGTGACCATCACCGGGAGGCACTGAAACACAAAGAGGAATCTCGGGAGAACCACCATTTTAACCGCCTGCACCCTACCTGCCAGTGACAGGGACACCATGTCCCATCTCTTGAAATCCTCCTCCATCTGTTCCACCAATCGTGTTAAATTAAGCCGGTGCAAGGTTCCCCAATTCTTGGCTATCTGAATCCCCAAATATCGGAAGTCTCTTGTTACCTTCCTCAGCGGTAAATCCTCTATTCCCCTGCTCTGCTCCCCCGGATGCACCACAAACAACTCACTTTTCCCCATGTTCAATTTATACCCCGCAAAATCCCCAAACTCCCCAAGTATCCGCATTATCTCTGGCATCCCCTCCACCGGGTCCGCCACATACAACAACAAATCATCCGCATACAGAGATACCCGGTGTTCTTCTCCTCCCCTAAACACTCCCCTCCACTTCCTGGAACCCCTCAGTGCCATGGCCAGGGGCTCAATCGCTAGTGCAAACAATAACGGAGACAGGGGACATCCCTGCCTCGTCCCTCTGTAAAGCCAGAAATAATCAGACCCCCGTCGATTCGTAACCACACTCGCCATCGGTGCCCTATACAGCAGCTGTATCCATCCGATATATCCATCTCCGAAGCCAAATCTCCTCAGCACCTCCCACAGATAATCCCACTCCACTCTATCAAATGCTTTCTCGGCATCCATCGCCACCACTATCTCCGCTTCCCCCTCTGGCGGGGGCATCATCATTACCCCTAGCAACCTCTGTATGTTCGTGTTCAGCTGTCTCCCCTTCACAAACCCAGTCTGGTCCTCATGTACCATCCCCGGGACACAGTCCTCTATGCTCGTCGCCATTACCTTGGCCAGAATCTTAGCATCCACATTTAAAAGAGAAATGGGCCTATAGGACCCGCATTGCAGCGGGTCTTTTTCCTTCTTTAGGAGGAGCGATATCTTTGCCTCTGACATAGTCGGGGGCAACTGCCCCCTTTCCCTAGCCTCATTAAAGGTTCTCATCAGAAGCGGGGCCAGCAAGTCCATATACTTCCTATAAAATTCCACCGGGAATCCGTCTGGTCCCGGGGCCTTCCCCGCCTGCATGTTCCCAATCCCTTTCACTACCTCCTCCATCTCAATCTGTGCTCCCAGTCCCGCCCTCTCCTGCTCCTTCACCTTAGGGAATTCCAGCTGATCCAGAAAGCACATCATTCTCTCCTTCCCTTCCGGGGGCTGAGCTTTATATAATCTTTCGTAGAATACCTTGAACACCCCATTTACTCTCTCCGCTCCCCACTCCATCTTTCCCTCCTCGTCTCTCACCCCCCCTATCTCCCTCGCTGCTCCCCTCTTCCTCAGTTGGTGGGCCAACAACCGGCTCGCCTTCTCCCCATATTCATACTGTACACCTTGTGCCTTCCTCCATTGTGCCTCTGCATTACCCGTAGTCAACAAGTCAAATTCTACATGTAGCCTTTGCCTTTCCCTGTACAGTCCCTCCTCCGGTGCCTCCGCATATTGTCTGTCCACCCTCAAAAGTTCTTTCAGCAACCGCTCCCTTTCCCTACCCTCCTGCTTTCCTTTATGTGCCCTCATAGATATCAGCTCCCCTCTAACCACTGCCTTCAACGCCTCCCAGACCACTCCCACCTGAACCTCCCCATTGTCGTTAAGCTCCAAGTACCTTTCAATACACCCCCTCACCCTTAAACATATCCCCTCATCTGCCAATAGTCCCAAGTCCATTCTCCAGGGCGGGTGCTGTTCTTTTTCCTTCCCTATCTCCAGGTCCACCCAATGTGGAGCGTGGTCCGAGATAGCTATTGCCGTGTACTCCGTCCCTGTCACCTTCGGGATCAGCGGCCTTCCCAATACAAAAAAGTCTATCCGTGAATATACTTTATGGACATAGGAGAAAAACAAGAACTCCTTACTCCTAGGCCTGCTAAATCTCCAGGGGTCTACTCCTCCCATCTGCTCCATAAAGTCCTTGAGCACCCTAGCTGCAGCCGGCCTCCTCCCGGACCTGGACCTCGATCTGTCCAGCCCTGGGTCCAGCACCGTATTAAAGTCTCCCCCCATTACCAACTTTCCCGCCTCTAGGTCCGGGATACGTCCCAACATTCGCCTCATAAAATTGGCATCATCCCAGTTCGGGGCATATACGTTCACTAGAACCACCGCCTCCCCTTGCAATCTGCCACTCACCAGCACGTATCTACCCCCGCTATCCGCCACTATGGTCTTTGCCTCAAACAGTACCCGTTTCCCCACTAATATAGCCACCCCCCTGTTCTTTGCATCTCACCCCAAATGAAACACCTGCCCCACCCATCCTTTGCGTAGTCTGACCTGGTCTATCAGTTTCAAATGCGTCTCCTGCAACATAACCACATCTGCCTTTAATTTCTTTAGGTGTGCGAGTACCCGTGCCCTTTTAATCGGCCCGTTCAGCTCTCTCACGTTCCACGTGATCAGCCGGGTTGGGGGGCTCTTTACCCCCCCCCTTGTCGACCAGCCATCCCCTTTTTAATCCAGCTCCTCACCCGGTTCCCACGTAGCCGTATCTCCCCCCGACGGCGCCCTCCCGCCTCGACCACCCCACCCCGTACCAGCTCCCCCTTCTCCCCAGCAGCAGCAACCCAGTTAATCCCTTCCCCCCGCTAGATCCTCTTCTAGCGTAATTGCACCCCCCATGTTGCTCCCAGAAGTCAGCAAACTCTGGCTGACCTCGGCTTCCCCCCGTGACCTCGGCCCCCACTGTGCGAGGCCCCCTCCTTCCTGCTTCCCTGTTCCCGCCATGATTACCATAGCGCGGGAACAAAGCCCGCGTTTCCCACTTGGCCCCACCCCTAATGGCCGGCGCCCACAATTCCTCATCCTTCTCCCCCCCCCCTCCCCCACGACATGGGGAAGAGAGAAAAGTTACAGGGTCGCAAGATTAACAACTTGAGAAATCATCCCTTCCCCCTTTTTCCCCCCCTTCACCCCACATAATCACACCACCACTTTGTCCCAAACGTTCTTTTTCTGGCCCGCCTATTCCAGCTGCTCCTCCACAATAAATGTCCATGCCTCTTCTGCCGTCTCAAAGTAGTGGTGCTTCCCTTGGTGTGTGACCCACAGTCTTGCCGGTTGCAGCATTCCAAATTTGACCTTCCTTTTGTGAAGCACCGCCTTGGCCCGATTGAAATTCACCCTCCTTCTCGCCACCTATGCACTCCAATCTTGATATACGCGGATCACCGCGTTCTCCCACCTACTGTTCCGAGTTTTCTTCGCCCATCTGAGGACCATCTCTCTGTCATTATATCGGAGAAATCTCACCACTATGGCTCGAGGTATTTCTCCAGCCCTCGGTCTTCGCATCATAACTCGATAAGCTCCCTCCACCTCCAATGGGCCCGTCGGGGCCTCCGATCCCATTAACGAGTGAAGCATCGTGTTCACATATGCCCCGATGTCCGCCCCCTCCGCACCTTCGGGAAGACCAAGAATCCTTAAATTCTTCCTCCTCGCATTATTCTCCAACACCCCCAGCCTTTCCACACACCTTTTGTGTTGTGCCTCGTGCATCTCTGTCTTCACCACCCGGCCCTGTATTTCGTCTTCATTATCAGCGGCCTTTGCCTTCACGACCCGAAGCTCCTGCTCCTAGGTCTTTTGTTCCTCCTTTAGCCCTTCAATCGCCTGTAATATTGGGGCCAGCAGCTCCTTCTTCATATACTTTTTAAGTTCTTCCACACAGCGCCGCAGGAACTCTTGTTGGTCAGGGCCCCATACTAGCTGGCCACCTTCCGCCGCCATCTTGCTTTGTGCTTGCTTTCCTTGCCGCTGCTCTAGAGGATCCTCCGCAATCCGGCCACCTTCCTCTCCTTTTTCCATCTGTGTCCAGGGGGAATTCCCTTCTGGTTTCCCGCACAGTGTTTTTAGCCGTTAAAATTGCCGTTGGGGCTCCTATTAAGAGCCCAAAAGTCCGTTCCACCGGGAGCTGCCGAAACATGCGACTTAGCTGGTCATCGCCGCACCCGGAAGTCTCGTATGTCATCATTCTTGACAGCTGGTTTGCTTGTTTGTTGTGGAGCAAATGTGAAATTGTGAGATTTGTTGCCATGCCATGTTTGTACACTTGCCATTGTTTTACAGTGTGCTGTGGCATTGTCCTTCATGTGCAGAGTTGTACCATGTTGTACAGGTCATTGCTTCATTGTTGTCGTTTCTGTCTTGGTTTTTTTCATTGTCGTTCTTGTTGTTTTTGTCATGCTTGTTGTTTCTGTTTTTGTTGTTTTCGCTGTTCTTGTTGTTTTTCTCATCGTGCTCGTTGTTTCTGTTTTTGTTATGCTTCTTGTTGTGTTTGTTGTTGTTCTTTTGTTTTTGATGTTGCTGTTGCGCTCAATGAGTGTTCCGTTTGGATGATGTGAGCCATTGTCACAGTTATTGGTGTCAGAATCTTTTGTGGTTTATGTTACATTGAGTGTTTCTTCTTGAGAATTCTGAGAATGATTTGATGTTGCATTGATGTTGGTGACATCAGTAATTTGTGGTGGATTTGATTCCTCTGCTATGCTTCCTTGGTATTCCTCATCTAGAGTCATTTCTGATTCACATGAATCATCTGTGTTCTCTTTGTGCTCCTCTTCTGGAGCTAGTTCTGGTTCATTTGAATCACCTTTGGTTTCTTGGTGCTCCTCTTCTGGAGTCAAAATCTTCAAGATTTCTATTAATGTGGTCTCTCTGGACTCTTGGTGCTCCTCTTCTGGAGTCAAAATCTTCAGGATTTCTATTGACGTCGTCTCTATGCACTCTTGATGCTCCTCTTTTGGAGTCAAAACCTTCACGATTTCATTTGACGTGGTCTCTCTGGACTCATGAATAGACGTCTTCTGATTATTGAGTGCTTCTGTGCAGACGAGCTGAGATATGTCAGTCTCACTGTGATCCTACACATCCTGCAATTCTGGTCGCCGCATTATAGGAAGGATGTGGAAGCATTGGGAAGGGTGCAGAGGAGATTTGCCAGAATGTTGCCTGGTATGGAGGGAAGATCTTATGAGGAAAGGCTGAGGGACTTGAGGCTGTTTTCATTAGAGAGAAGAAGGTTAAGAGGTGACTTAATTGAGGCATACAAGATGATCAGAGGATTGGATAGGGTGGACAGTGAGAGCCTTTTTCCTCGGATGGTGATGTCTAGCACGAGGGGACATAGCTTTAAATTGAGGGGAGATAGATATAAGACAGATGTCAGAGGTAGGTTCTTTACTCAGAGAGTAGTAAGGGCGTGGAATGCCCTGCGCTCAACAGTAGTGGACTCGCCAACACTAAGGGCATTCAAATGGTCACTGGATAGACATATGGATGATAAGGGAATAGTGTAGATGGGCTTTAGAGTGGTTTCACACGTCGGCGCAACATTGAGGGCCGAAGGGCCTGTACTGCGCTGTAATGTTCTATGTTCCTGTATGGGAATTGTGATTTCTTTGTCACTTGTCTCACATACAGTGGGTAGACATTCAGTGTCTTCTTGTTGGTTAAATGAGCTGGGTAGACTTTCATAGTCTTCTTCTGGTGGCTCAAATAAGCTGGGTAGACTGTCATAGTCCTCTTCTGGTGGCTCAAATAAGCTTGATAGATCTTCATGGTCTTGTTCATGCCTGGCGTTCGCTATGGAGTGTTTGCTTGATTCAATTTTTGAGTCTATCACCGAGCTGTTTGTGGAGGCTTGCGTCGCTTTCATTGTGGAGGCTTGCGTCGCTCTCTCTCTGGAGTCATTCATCACTCTCTCTGTGGAGTTTTTTATCGCTCTCTCTGCGGAGTCTGTCATTGCTCTCTCTGTGGAGTCTGTCATCGCTCTCTTTGTGGAGTCATGCAGTGTTCTTGCTGTAGAGTCGATCTGTGCTCTCTCAACGGGGTCGTCCTGTGCACTCCGTGTGGCATCGTCTTCGTCTTGGGTATTGCTGTCATCCAATGTATCAACGATCTGCCATGGCATCATGATATTGGATTAATCTGCCATGAGAAGAGTAGCGTTGAGCTTTTCAACCTTGTTGCTGATGCTGTGATCAGCATATCCGAATAACCCATCCATGTCTGAGCAGTATTGTGTGTATTGTTCGATAGACAAATCATCCCTTTTTGTTTCGGAGTTGTTATCGTTCTCTTCATGTTCAATGAACAAATTATCTTCTTTGGTTTCGGATTTTTCATTGTGCTCTTCACTTTGGGTGGTGCAGACTGCTTGTTCCAGGGTGTTGTGAAAGTTATTTTCAACTGCTGGTGTAAGTTTGGGCATTATTCTGTCTTTTGAGGTAAGAAAATTGGGTTTTGCAGCTTTAGATTTCTTTTTGTTCATTTTTGTGCATTTCCCTTTTAAATGGGCGTGGTCCTGAACCCCTGACGCCATGCTTAGGACTCGATTGCTCATGCGCAATTCGAGTTTCCTTTACTGTGCGCTCTTGGCGCTCGTGGGCAGCACGGTAGCATTGTGGATAGCACAATTGCTTCACAGCTCCAGGGTCCCAGGTTCGACTCCTGACTTGGGTCACTGTCTGTGCGGAGTCTGCACATCCTCCCCATGTGTGCGTGGGTTTCCTCCGGGTGCTCCGGTTTCCTCCCACAGTACAAAGATGTGCGGGTTAGGTGGATTGGCCATACTAAATTGCCCATAGTGTCCAAAATTGCCCTTAGTGTTGGGTGGGGTTACTGAGTTATGGGGATAGGGTGGAGGTGTGGACCTTGGGTAGGGTGCTCTTTCCAAGAGCTGGTGCAGACTTGATGGGCCGAATGGCCTCCTTCTGCATTGTAAATTCTATGAACTGCGCATGTGCGGCTCCTTTCTCAAGATGGCTGCCGCTCAACTTCCATCTTCTTAAATTTCAACCCTGCCTCTGCTTCGTGGTAAGTTTTGGCGCCGTTTTTACCGATTGTGTTTTTTAGATAATGATTCTGTGTTTGTAGAGACTCAAAGTATTGATTTTGTTTTTGTTCATAAGCAAGGCAGTTTCTAGAGTTAGATGCTTATTTTGTGATAGTTCTACCCTCAAATTTATATCAGATAGTCCAGAAATTAATTGATTCATTATCACAGTGTCTCTGAAATCAGAATAATCACAGCCTTGTGGTATTAACTTGAGATTTGTAATAAAATCAGTGATGGGCCCTCCGTTTCTCTGGCATTTATGATAAGTGTTAAATCTTTCCAGCATCACACCAGAGTGACTTTTACAGTGTTCATCAAATTTTTTGAGTATTTCTTCTCGTTTAGTGTCGTCTTCACCGTCTAAGTAATTAACGCAATTATAGATTTCTCTAGCTTCATGCCCTCCTATTGAGAGTAGTAGTGCTATTTTCATTGCGTTAGAGACCGTGCTTAAACCATTAGCTGTGATAAATATTTGGAATATCTGTTCAAATCTTTTCCAGTCATAACTTGAATTACCGGTTGTTTCCAGCTGCCCAAGAGATCCAATGAGTCCCATAGTTAGTCGTTGAGGATCCATTTGCTGCGAAGTCTACCACAGTCGAATGTCCAGTCTTCTCTTTTTCTTCTCTTTTTGTCTAACCTAACCTAACTAGTTCTGTTAAACCCACTCAACTGGTACCATGTTTTGTTACCTGTCTGGTAGGTAACATGTGCTACACAAACCTTGGTTAGTGATGAGTTATTCTGAATCCCGATAAAGAAGATTCAAACTCTTCCAAAGGTTTATTGAGTAACTACAACAATATTTATATGAGCTCTTTACTTTAACTTTGATACTGGTGATAAGGTTAACAAGATCTAACTATGATAACTATACGTAACTCCACTGGCCATCTAAACTAGTCTGCTATTGCTATGATCACAGTGCACCCAAGAGAGAGAGAGAGACTCAATGTGGCTGCCTTTTATACCACTGTTGGTCCAGCCCTCTAGTGATCATGTTGTGCTACTGATGACACATTAACCCCTTGTGTACACGCACACATAGAGATCACCACAAACTGTAGATGTGGAGAGAGGAGAAGGGGGAAGCAAAGAGGAGAAATTGAAGGAAAGGTGGATAAGATGGGGGGGGGGGGAATTAAATGTATATTAAGAAAGAAAGAAATGGTGAAAGACAGTTAAAATTAAATGAAAACAAATGGGTCGAGGTGGGGTAGAGCTGATCATCTGAAGTTGTTGAATTTGATGTTCAGGCCGGAAGCGTGCCTAACCGGAAGATGAGATGTTGTTCCTCCAGTTTGCGTTGAGCTTCACTGGAACATTGCAGCAGGCCAAGAACAGACATGTGGGCATGGGAGCAGGGTCTTTTGTTAAAATGGCAAGCAACAGGAAGGTCAGGGTCCTGAATGCGCACAGACCGAAGATGCTCAGCAAAGCGATCGCCCAGTCTGCGTTTGGTCTCTCCGATATAGAGGAAACCACATTGGGAGCAGCGAATACAGTAGACCAAATTGGAAGAGATGCAAGTGAAATGCTGCTTAACCTGGAATGAGTGTTTTGGGCCTAGGATGTTAAGCATGGAAGAGGTAAAGGGCAGGTGTTACACCTTCTGTGATTGCATGGGAAGGTGCCAGGGGTGATGGGAGAGGTACTGGTTATGGTGGAGGAGTGGACTAGATTGTCTCGGAGGGAACGGTCTCTGCGGAATGTTGACAGAGGGAGTGAAGGGAAGATGTTTTTGGTGGTGGCATCACGCTGGAGTTGGCGAAAATGGCGGAGGATTATGCTTTGCATACGGAGGTTGGTGGGATGAAATGTGAGAATGAGAGGGACTCTATCCTTGTTCTGAGAGGGAGTGGAGGGGGCGAGGGTAGTGGCGCAGGAGATGGACCGCACACTGTTGAGGGCCCTGTCCACAACTGTAGGTGGGAAATCACGGTTGAGGAAGAAGGAACACATATTCGAAGCACCATTTTGGAAAGTGGCATCATCGGAACAAATGCGACGGAGGCGAAAGAGATGAGAGAAAGGGATGGAGTCCTTACAGGGTGTAGGGTGCGAAGAGCTGTAGTCCAGATAACTGTGGGAGTCAGTGGGCTTGTAGTGGATATTAGTGGATAGCCTATTGCCGGAAATGAAGACAGAAAGATCAAGGAAGGGAAGGGAAGTGTCTGAGATGGACCAGGTGAAAGTGATGGAGGGGTGGAAACTGGAAGCGAAGTTGATGAATTTTTCCAGGTCCGGGCGAGAGCATGACGCGGCACCAAAATAGTCATCAATGTATCGGTTAAGGAGTTCTGGGAGGGGGCCCGGATAGGCCTGGAACAAGGAATGTTCCACATACCTCATAAAAGGACCCATACGGGTACCCATTGTTACACCTTTGATTTGGAGAAAGTAAGATGAGTTAAAGGAGAAGTTGTTGAGAGATAGAACAAGTTCAGCCAGGCGGAGGAGAGTGGTGGTGGATGGGAATTGTCCTCTTTTTGAGAAAGAAGCGACGAGCTCTCAGGCCATCCTGGTGTGGGATGGAGGTGTAGCGAGATTGCACATCCATGGTGATAAGGATGCGGTTAGGGCCCGCGAACGGGAAGCTGTCAATATGATGCAGGGCATCAGAGGAATCCGGGATGTAGGTGGGGAGGGAATGGACCAGACGAATGAGGATGGAGTCAAGATAAGAGGAAATAAGTTTGGTGGGGCAAGAGCATGCTGACACAATGGGTCTGCTGAGACAGTCCTTTTTGTGGATTTTGGGAAGTAGTTAAAAGCGGGCTGTCCGGGGTTGGGAGACTATGAGGTTGGAAACCACAGGGGGAAGGCAACCGGAGGAAATGATGTCGCTAACGGTGTTGGAGATAATGGCTTAATGTTCAGTGGTCTGGTCATGGTCCAGAAGAGGTAAGAGGAAGTATCTGAGAGTTGGCGCTCAGCCTCTGCGAGGTAGAGGTCAGTGTGCCAGACGACATCATCACCCCCTTTGTCGGCAGGTTTGATGACAAAGTCGGGGTTAGACCTGACGGAGTGAAGAGCAGAAAGTTCGGAAGGAGAGAGGTTGGAATGGGTGAGGGGGGCAGAAAAATTAAGACGGCCAATGTCCCGTCGACAGTTCTCAATGAAAAGATCAAGGGCAGGTAATTGTCCCGACCGGGGTGGGGGTGGGGTGGGTGGGGGTGGGGGGGGTGGGGGGGGGGGGGGGGTTCACTTGGAGGCAGAATGTTGGAGGCACATGAAAGGATCAGTGGAACGGGGGAAGGATTCTTGCCCAAAGAAGTGGGCACGGAGACGAAGGTTCCTTCCAGCATTTTGTCTTTCGTTTGAGATTCCAGCATCCGCAGTAATTTGCTTTTATCCAGTGATTAGCCTGCTAGGTCATTTCAGAGGGCATTTACGAGTCAACCACATTACTGTGGTTCTGGAATCACATGTAGGCCAGACCAGGTAAGGACGGCAGATTTCCTTCCCTAAAGGGCTTTAGTGAATCAGATGGATTTTTAACAACAATCGGCAATGGTTTCATGGTCATCATTGGACTTTTGATTCCAGATATTTTACTGAGTTTAAATTCCATCACCTGCCGTGATCTGCCCAGATCATTATCCTGGGTCTCTGGATTATTAGTCCAGTGACAATACCACAATGCCAACGCCTTTCTGATGGACAAAGGGAAAAAACATTTGGTTCACTAATACCTTTTGGCAAACGGATTTGCCTCTCCAGCCTGATCTAGTCGAAATATGGCTTTGGTTACTGTGGATTTTGATATATTTTCCAGATTTTCAACAAATGCAGATTTTGCTTTTAGGCCTACAGTTCCACACTACTGAGTTGTAGTGCAAATTGTGGGCGAGTTTCAACCAAATGTAATTTTGGGTAATTGTCAGGGTGTTTCCTGCCGGCTTTTTGGGTGAGATCCAGACTGGTATTCACCCACACTGAGTCATTTGTCGGGGACTTGCGGAGTTTCTACCCAGTCTAGCCCACATTTTAAGGCCTTTTCAGAACCCCACTTCACTCCACCCCCCACCCTTCCGGCTCTCACTTACCTCCCCATTCAGTGCATGGCTCCCCTCAGGCTCTGACCCTTGGGAGTGCCCTGGTACTGCCAGCATGGAACCTTGGCAGTGCAAACCGTTAACCCTGGGTACTACCCTGTCCCCGACCACACGGGGGCTCCAATGGCCTCCGAGACCCTCGGGTGACCCTCATCCTGGTACACTCAATGATTCCTGATATGTTCCAGACACTCCCTCGGATGGGGGGTTGGCTCCTGGATGATAGGGGTTGTCGTGGCTGATGACATCTATCCGGAGGCCACAGTGCGATGCAGGGACCTGCTACAATGATGCGTATGCAGCGACCGGGGTTGTGGTCGAACGATGTTTCGGCCTCCTGAAGATTCGGTTCAGGTGCCTGGACCGCTCTGGAGGGGCTGTCCAGTATGATGCTGAGAGGCCCTGCTGAGGCCTCCACAACATCTCGCAGCAGAGGGGCAACGTGCTGGAGGAGGAGAATGAAGCCCAGGCCTCCTCCGACAAGGAGGATGCGGGGGAGGGGGAGGGTGGGCAGGACATGGGGGCCAGGCAGGCATGGGAGACATCACGACGTATGTGCCAGGGCCAATGCACACAGGACGCTCTGATCGCCTCCAGGGTCATCGACTGGCGGGAGTGGGGAAATTGGCCAGGGGCATGGACACCACATCCTCCCACCCCTTCCCCCCCCCCCCTCTCTTCCCCCCCCCCCGGACACCCCCTCATCTCCAACCCCCTCCATAATACAGACCTGCCGTACGACAGGGCGTGGGGCCCGGCGTTGGCGGTAGCAACAGGCCTGGTCCATGGGATGGGGCAATCCACTCTGCGATAAGCTCTGGTGCTCCGCATCATATGACAACATTTGACTCCTGCCCCCGGAGCACCTTCCACCATCTATCTGGATGATCCCTGCATTCAAACTGGTCATTCCATCACATGGTGCCATAGAATCCCTGGGGTGACAGTGGTGGGGATGGTCGGGGCGGAGGAGGGGGGTAGGGAATCCAGGCCACACACAACGGTTGCCCATTCCCCTGCCCCCCCCTCCCACCCAGACCCCCTCTCTGACCAGCCCAGACCAGCCCACCCCTCAGATCCAGTTTACAGAGCACCGAGGCTACCTCATGGGACAGGGGTGTGAGCGCAGCTATCCCATGAGGCTCCCCGCCCCCTGGCATGCCAGTCCTGGAGGCCCGCTATGGTCTCAATCATGGCCTGCAGGCTGGCGGCCATGGAGCACAGGGAGTGGACCATTGCCGTCCTGACCCACTGACTGTGCCAGCACCTTCTGAGTCTGTGTCGCATCAGCCAGTCACTGCACCATCTCCCTCTGGGACTGGGCCAACTCCCTCTGTGTCTGCAGCACGTCGGCCAGAGCCTGGGCAATGCCGCCGATGTTTTCAGCCATGGCCTGCTGTGACTGGGCCATGCTCAGAAGCGTTGCAGCAATTTCCAGGTGGCTCTGGCACATGGCTGCCTGTGAAGCGGCAGCCCTGTCCTGGACCTCAGCCAGTGCCTGCACAGAATGTCCCAGGCCTTGGACATGCTGTCCGTTGCCGCAACACGCACCCTCAATGCCTCCACTACAGACGTCAACTGTGCAGTGTTAGCCTGGGTGGCACACATGGTCGGCACCACAACCTGCTCCTGCATGCCGTTGGACACCCCCACTTGCACCTGCAGGTGCTGGATGCTCGCTGACAACCCCTCACCTCCACAATCGATGGGACTGTCCATTCCAGAAACCCAAAATCTGTCTGGACGGCAGCTAGTTCCTGGGGCTGGCCCGCCCTCCAACCATCCACCCCCTTAGGTGTTCCTATCTCCTCCTCGTGTACCGGATCAGCTGTGTGGTGCTCACCAGAAAGCTTCCCACTAAAGTGCCAGAATGAGGTGAGTGTCTCTGTGATGGTGGAGGGTGTTGGAGACAACTGTGACGGGAAATCACTGTCATCTTCGGACTCGAGCTCCGGGGTGTCCTGAGTCCCGGGTTGAAGGCTGCCATCCCGACTGCTCTCCTCGTCACTGCTCGGCTCATTGGGGGCTCTGGCTGTGGCACTGGTTGGGGGCGGGGGACACAAGCTGGACCCACCCCATCACCAGCAGGTCCTGCAAGACACAAGATAAGATGCATGATTAAACTGCGAGCCGTGGGGGGCGGTGTGGGGATGAGGGTGATGCTGAGGTTGAGGTGGTGTGGGGGTGGTGTTGGGGGGGTGGGGTGATTGACACACGAGTCATGGGGAACCACAACTCAGTAGGGTCTCACTTCCTTACCCGTAGGCCAGGATGAGGGTGTTATGCACACTGCCCGCGTGTCGGGCGCAGACATGCGTGATGCGCAGCGGATGGTCCCATATAAACCGCAGGTTCATCAAGTGGAACCCCTTTCTGTTTGTGTAGAGCAGCCTGTCATCTGTAGGTGCTCGTAGGGTGACATGTTGGCAATGGCGGTGAACCCCACTGCCTGTTAAGTAATGGGTTAAGAGACATTGCAATTAGTTGTCTCATTTATGTTAAGTATCCATTAATTGACACTGATCTGTAAAGGGCCTTCAGGTGGCCTCTGTCAGGTGATGGATGGTTAGAGTTTTGTGCAAAGGCTGTTGGAACGGAATAAATGTGTGTTTGTGAAAAAGGAACAGAACTTTAGACTCTTCATATCACAGCAACTAAAATGTCCAACAATCGGTAGCAGAGGATGGTTGCTGTGTAAATGTGACATGTTGAAAGATACAACTTTTCCAGATCAAACCAAGGAGTGAGTGAGAAAAGAAAAAAAAGGGATATATGGTGAACCGAGGATAAAGATGGCTGGATATGACTATCCTCCCTTATTTTCTGAAAGGGAATCGTATGACCAATGGAGAAGTGCAGTAGTTATGTGGACTAAGGTAACTGCTTTGGGAAAGAGAAAACAAGGTATGGCATTGGCTCTTTCTCTACCATATGGCAGTAAAATCCGAAACAAAGTGCTTTCTGAGCTGGAATTGGAAGAGTTAGACTGAGAAGAAGGTCTGGAGACTTTATTACATTATATGGATAAGATTTATAAGAAAGATGACTTGTTAAGTGCGTATGAAGCATGGTCGGAGTTTGATAAGTTCCGGAAAATGGAGGATATCTCCATGGAAGACAATATAATGGAATTTGGCAGACTATATAAAAGGCTGCATAACCACAACCTGGAATTTCCACAGTCTGTGTTGGCCTTTAAATTACTTGACTGTGCTAGAGTGAGCGACATGGATAGGCTCCTGGTTTTGACAGGAGTTGTTTACTGATAAGGATACCGTATTTGAACAGCTGACAAAAGCTTTACAACAGTTTCTGGGGAAACATTCGAATCCAGTGGCTCTGATGACCCAAATAGGTCAGCCTGTAATAAGGCAGAATATGGAAGATACACTACTAACAGGATGGCAAAATCGTATGGCTACGAACAGGGCTCAAGACTATAGAAGGAGACCGAGACAAGGAAATTATGAAGACAGAAACCCAGTTAGAACCTACAATAGGAAGATGAACCCCAGAAATGCACGGGCATGGTAAATCGATGTTTTCAATGTGACTCTCAATACCATTATGCTTTCAACTGTCCAACTCGTTATGATAGAGTGTTTGAAGCGACACATGACACGGAAGAGTCAGAAGAGGAAAAAGATAGTGACCAGAAAGAAGGCATTGTCCTATTGACAAGCAGTTTTACGCCGGTAATGAGGGTGTTGGTTGCAGAATCCTTCAACTGTGCTGTATTGGACAGTGGCTGCACATCTACTGTGTGTGGAATTGACTGGTTAAAATGTTACCTGGAGACTTCCGGGTGCGGCGATGACCAGCTGAGTCGCACGTTTCGGCAGCTCCCGGTGTAACGGACTTTTGGGCTCTTAATAAGAGCCCAAACGGCAATTTTAACGGCTAAAAGTACTGTGCGGTGAACCAGAAGGGAATCCCCCCTGGATACGGATGGAAAAAGGAGAGGAAGGTGGCCAGATTGCGGTGGATCCTTTAGAGCAGCGGGAAGGAAGGCAAGCAAAAACCAAGATGGCGTCGGAAGGTGGCAGTTTAATATGGGGCCCTGAACAACACAAGCTTTTGAAACGCTGCGTGGAAGAACTCAAAAAGGAAATGAAGAAGGAGCTGTTGGCCCCGATATTACAGGCGATCGAAGGGCTAAAGGAGGAGCAAAAGACCCAGGAGCGGGAGCTTCGGGTCGTGAAGGCAAAGGCTGCCGAGAATGAGGACGACATACAGGGCCTGGTGGTGAAGACGGAGATGCACGAGGCACACCATAAACGATGTGTGGAAAGGCTGGAGGCGCTGGAGAACAACGCGAGGAGGAACAACCTAAGGATTATTGGCCTTCCTGAAGGTGCGGAGGGAGCGGACGTCGGGGCATATGTGAGCACGATGCTGCACTCGTTAATGGGAGCGGAGGCCCCGGCGGGTCCGCTGGAGGTGGAGGGAGCATACCGAGTGATGGCGCGAGGACCGAGAGCAGGAGAAATTCCCAGAGCCATAGTGGTGAGATTCCTCCGTTTTAAGGACAGAGAGATGGTCCTTAGATGGGCAAAGAAAACTCGGAGCAGTAAGTGGGAGAACGCGGTGATCCGCGTACACCAAGACTGGAGTGCGGAGGTGGCGAGAAGGAGGGCGAGCTTTAATCGGGCCAAGGCGGTGCTTCACAAAAAGAAGATAAAATTCGGAATGCTGCAACCGGCAAGACTGTGGGTCACATATCAAGGGAGGCACCACTACTTTGAGACGGCGGATGAGGCGTGGACTTTTATCGTGGAAGAAAAATTGGAATGAGCGGGTTATTAAAAAAAGAACGTTTGAAACAAAGTGGTGGGGCGAGTATGGGGGGCGAAGAAGGGGGGAAAGAGGAGTTTTATGTTATTAATCCTGCGATGTGGTAACTTTTCTCTCTTCCACAGGAGGTGGTGGGGGGAGGAAAGGAGGTGGAAGAGATGGGGCGTTGGCCATTGGGGGCGGGGCCAAGGGGGAAGCGTGGGCTCGGTTCCCGCGCTATGATAATCATGGCGGGAATAGGGAAGCAGGAAGGAGGGGGCATCGCACGGTGCGAGCCGAGGTCACGGGGGGAAGCCGAGGTCGGCCAGAGTTTGCTGACTTCTGGGAGCAACATGGGGGGTGTAACTACGCTAGTGGGGGATCGAGCGGGGGGGGGGTGGGAGGGGGGAATTATTGGGCTGCTGCTGCTGGGGAGAGGGGGGAGCTGGTATGGGGTGGGATGGGCGGGGGGGGCACCGCCTGGGCGGGACACAGCTGCGTGGGAACCGGGTGAGGAGCTGGAAAAAGGGGATGGCTAATCGACAAGGGGGGGGGGGGTAAAAAGCCCCTCAACCCGGTTGATCACGTGGAACGTGAGAGGGCTGAACGGGCCGATAAAGAGGGCACGGGTACTCGCACACCTTAAGAAACTTAAGGCAGACGTGGTTATGTTACAGGAAACGCACTTGAAACTGATAGACCAGGTGAGACTACGCAAAGGTTGGGTGGGGCAGGTGTTCCATTCGGGGCTAGATGCGAATGGGGGGGTGGCTATATTAGTGGGGAAGCGGGTAATGTTTGAGGCAAAGACTATAGTGGCGGATAGCGGGGGCAGATACGTGATGGTGAGTGGCAAACTACAGGGGGAGACGGTGGTTTTGGTAAACGTATATGCCCCGAACTGGGATGATGCCAATTTTATGAGGCGTATGCTAGGACGCATCCCGGACCTAGAGGTGGGAAAGTTGGTAATGGGGGGAGATTTCAATACGGTGTTGGAACCAGGGCTGGACAGGTTGAGGTCCAGGACTGGAAGGAGGCCGGCAGCAGCCAAGGTGCTTAAAGATTTTATGGAGCAGATGGGAGGAGTAGACCCGTGGAGATTTAGCAGACCTAGGAGTAAGGAGTTTTCGTTTTTCTCCTATGTCCACAAAGTCTATTCGCGAATAGACTTTTTTGTTTTGGGAAGGGCGTTGATCCCGAAGGTGAGGGGAACGGAGTATACGGCTATAGCCATTTCGGATCACGCTCCACATTGGTGGACTTAGAGATAGGGGAGGAAACAGAAGGGCGCCCACCCTGGAGAATGGACATGGGACTAATGGCAGATGAGGGGGTGTGTCTAAGGGTGAGGGTGTGCATTGAAAAGTACTTGGAACTCAATGACAATGGGGAGGTCCAGGTGGGAGTGGTCTGGGAGGCGCTGAAGGCAGTGGTTAGAGGGGAGCTGATATCAATAAGGGCACATAAAGGAAAGCAGGAGAGTAGGGAATGGGAGCAGTTGCTGCAAGAACTTCTGAGGGTGGACAGGCAATATGCGGAGGCACCGGAGGAGGGACTGTACAGGGAAAGGCAAAGGCTACACGTAGAATTTGACTTGCTGACAACGGGTACTGCAGAGGCACAGTGGAGGAAGGCACAGGGTGTACAGTACGAATATGGAGAGAAGGCGAGCAGGTTGCTGGCCCACCAATTGAGGGAAATAGGGGGAGTGAGGGATGAGGAAGGAGAGATGGAGCGGAGAGAGTGAATGGAGTGTTCAAGGCATTTTATAAAAAATTATACGAAGCTCAACCCCCGGATGGGAGGGAGAGAATGATGGGCTTTCTGGACCGGCTGGAATTTCCCAAGGTGGAGGAGCAGGAAAGGGTGGGACTGGGAGCACAGATTGAAATAGAGGAAGTAGTGAAGGAATTAGGAGCATGCAGGCGGGGAAGGCTCCGGGACCGGATGGATTCCCAGTTGAATTTTACAGGAAATATGTGGACTTGCTCGCCCCGCTACTGATGAGGACCTTTAATGAGGCAAAGGAAAGGGGACAGCTGCCCCCGACTATGTCTGAGGCAACGATATCGCTTCTCCTAAAGAAGGAAAAGGACCCGCTGCAATGCGGTTCCTATAGACCTATTTCCCTCCTAAATGTAGACGGTAAGATTCTGGCCAAGGTAATGGCAATGAGGATAGAAGATTGTGTCCCAAGGGTGGTCCATGAGGACCAAACTGGGTTTGTAAAGGGGAGACAGCTGAATACGAATATACGGAGGCTGCTAGGGGTAATGATGATGCCCCCACCAGAGGGGGAAGCGGAGATAGTGGTGGCGATGGATGCCGAGAAAGCATTTGATAGAGTGGAGTGGGATTATTTGTGGGAGGTGCTGAGGAGATTTGGTTTTGGAGATGAGTATGTTGGATGAGTGCAGCTGTTGCATAGGGCCCCAGTGGCGAGTGTGGTCACGAATGGACGGGGATCTGCATACTTTCGGCTCCATAGAGGGACAAGGCAGGGATGCCCTCTGTCCCCATTACTGTTTGCACTGGCGATTGAGCCCCTGGCAATAGCATTGAGGGGTTCCAAGAAGTGGAGGGGAGTACTTAGAGGAGGAGAAGAACACCGGGTATCTCTGTATGCGGATGATTTGTTGTTATATGTAGCGGACCCGGCGGAGGGGATGCCAGAGATAATGCGGACACTTCGGGAGTTTGGAGAATTCTCAGGATATAAACTGAACATGGGGAAAAGTGAGTTGTTTGTGGTGCATCCAGGGGAGCAGAGCAGAGAAATAGAGGACTTTCCGCTGAGGAAGGTAACAAGGGACTTTTGTTACTTTCGTTCAGCGACTTCGGAGTATTATCATCCTCAAACCTGAAACTTGTGGAACTTTCAAATTCCTTAACCTTGTTACGATTTTCAGCATTCAAAGAGTCCAGGTAACATTTTAACCTGTCAATTCCACACACAGTAGATGTGCAGCCTCTGTCCAATACAGCACAGTTCTGAGCAGACCGTCGATGAAGAAAGCACACATGAAACTGGATATGGAACAGGATAAGGCAACAGTTTTGGGAAAGACGGTGGACTTACAATTTACACAGTCGGGACACTATTGTATTCCATTACTGACAAATAATATTTCAAGTAGAGTGGTTAAGGATGTGTTAATGGCAGTTGAAAATGGGACTTTAGCTGATAAAACGCTTGTGGTATTAAAACTGCATAGGCAATTTGCACATCCGTCTCCTCGGAGGCTGAAAAATGTATTAAAGGATGCAGGAGTAAGGGATGATGACTATACTAAACTGATAGAACAGTACGAAGTTTTACAACACCAGGTTAAAGTCCAACAGGTTTGTTTCGAACCTGAAACTTGTGGAACTTTCAAATTCCTTTCAAATCGAAACAAACCTGTTGGACTTTAACCTGATGTTGTAAGACTTCGTACTGTGCTCACCCCAGTCCAACGCCGGCATCTCCACATCACTGATAGAACAGGTTAGTGACCGCGGTGAAGTTTGTAGGAAGTACAGAAGGACACCAGCACGACCGATAGTAACCCTACCTTTGGCCACGGTTTTACCGACATTGTGACCATGGACCTTAAGCTCTGGGATAAAGCAAATAATATATTTATTTTGCATTTTGTAGATTTAGCAACCAGATTTAGTCAATCAACGATTGTATGAAGTAAAGAAAAGAGAGTAATTCTGGATCAAATCGTGGAAAAATGGATAGGGACAGGAATGGGTCCACCGGCAAAATTCCTTACGGACAATGGGGGAGAATTTGCTAATGATGAGTTTAGGGATATGTGTGAAAACATGAATATCAGAGTTATGAATACGGCTGCAGAAAGCCCATTTAGTAATGGTGTCTGTGAAAGAAACCATGCTGTCATGGATGACATGCTTCGGAAAATTTTGGCAGATCGACCAAATTGCAGGCTAAATTCAGCTTTAGCATGGGCAGTACATGCAAAGAATTCATTGCAGATGATTTGGGGCTATAGTCCTTATCAATTAGTGTTTGGTAGAAATCCTAAAATTCCGTCCATTTTGGATGACCAGCCTGCAGCTTGGGAGGGGACTACAATTAGCTCTGGTTTTGCTGAACATTTAAATGCATTACATAGCAGTAGAAAAGCAGAAGTCTCTGAAAGAATTCGCAGAGCTTTAAGACATAACGTACGGCCATCAGGGTTTTTCAGCAAGGAGGCATGGTAAACTATAAGAGAGACAATTCTAATGAATGGAAAGGCCCAGGGAAGGTCATAGGCATAGATGGCAAAACAATTATTTTGCAACAGGGTAATCAAACTGTTAGGGTACATTCATCAAGGATAATGGGTACAGATTACAAATTTTCAAATTTAGACAGAGCAGACAGACATGACGAGGAACCAGAGTCATCTGGTATGCATGTGCTTCAGGTGGCCTCTGTCAGGTGATATATAGTTAGAGTTTTATGTAAAGGCTGTTGGAATGAAATAAATGTGTGTTTGTGAAAAAGGAACAGAACTTTAGACTCTTCATATTACTGCAACTAAAATGTCTAACACTGCCTAGGCACCCTGGTGGCTTGGTTCACATCGAAAAGGATGTATTGTGGCGACTGGGCATATAGGGCCTCAATGCGCCTGTGCACCGAGGTCTGTGAGACCCTGGACAGGTCCCCACATCAGGTTACAGTTCAGAGCAACTGTGACCTTGACGGTCACTGGGAGTGGGTATCCTCGCCCATACCCCCATGGTGCCAGGTCTGCCATGAGCTGGCAGATATGTTGCACTGTCTCCCTGCTCAGCCGGAGTCTTCGAGGGCATACCTGGTCAGGCGCTGCAGGTACATGCGAGGTTTCTTGCCTCCTTTGCACCTCCTCAGCCTGTTGGGCAGCTTGCTCTCACGTCTGGGCGGCTGCCTCCTGTTCCTCTGGGGCACGCTCCGCTGCTGCATGCTCCGCTGCCGCAGCTTCCTCCTCCTCGAGCAATGCCAGGTCGTACAGCTGCAGGGCATCCCTTAGGGCTGCGGCGACTAGCAGGAAGGCCACCATTGCTGGTTGAATTCCAATATCCATTGTCTGCAGGGGGTGAAAGGCCGACATGTTAGCATGTTGCGTACCCCCGTGCCCAACTAGGTCTACTGGGCTACATGGTGGCCTTGGTTAGCACTGTGGGCTCTGCCCCCGCATGTCCCCCCATCTCTGCGCCCCTGGCTCCATCGGCGGCCATCCCTGATGCCAGGGGTACTGTCAGCCAGCGCTGCCCTTGCCAAGTGGTATGCTCCACGGTGACCCCCTTAGGGGCTACAGTAGCCCTTGAGTGGGGCGCCTGATGCCCTGCTGGCAGGAGGTGGCTGGGTGGAGGGGGGCATGGTGGAGGGTGGAGGCACCCAAACGGCCGGTGTCACTCTGCAGGACCAGGGGCCAAGGTAGGTCGCCAGTGGAGTGCACAGCCAGATGGCTGCCTTGCAGGCCGCGGCAATGGCGGTCGGTGCCTGGGGTTGACCCCAGCCACACGGCCCATTCCCCCCTGGCCCTGGCAGGTCCCCCCTTCCCTTACCCCAGCCAACCTGACCAGTGTCCGGCCCGGCATCCCACGTTCGCGCCTTTCGGTGTCCTACCTCCTCTCTCTCCCTCATCAGCCACGATGTCAGTTTCACAATTTTCAAAAGCACAAGTGAACCGCGCCCTTTGAAACTTGGCCCATCTGAGGCGGAGAATCGTGAAGGCTCCGGAGAATACCTGGTCAGGCCCTTTAATGATATGCGAATGGTGTTTACTGTACGAGGTGATGGGGAATTGCGATTTGGCATCAAATCGGCACCCGCCGCAATTTTGATCTCGGAACCAGTTGTCTGCCCAATCGTATTTCCTGATTCCAGCTTCAACCAACAGAGAATCCTGCTCTATATATTTCAATAAGGTCGCCTCTCATTTTTCTAAACTCCAATGAATGTAAGACTAACCTACTGAAGCTTTCTTCATAAGACAACCACTTTATACATGGAATCAGCTGA